>NW_028188947.1:600000-1150000 GCF_054131305.1 Coturnix japonica
GGAGGGCCAGTGTTTTGGATGCAGGCCTTCCCTCTCTGCCAGCTCACAGAGGCAGCAGCAGCCACCTTGCAGTATTTCAGGGGCTCCACCTCCTTAAGGGCTGAAAAATAGGAGGATCGGAGTTGATCCTACATTCAGTTTTCCACAGCTGCTTCCATAGAATTGCTACTTGCAGCCATCTCCCAGCCGGCACCCCTCCTTGGTGGGGGAGGTCTCGTTCTGAGAAGGGAGGGGGTGGCTTTCTTTGACCCATCCATGAAGCCAGCAAGGGTTTAATCCCCCTCCTACCTGGCAGGGATTCCTTGTCAGACTGGAGGTGGTGCATGGCTCTGCGGTTCCTGGCCAGCTGAAACGCGAGCCTGCACAGAGTCATTGTCTCATCGTCACTCCTGATGTCTTCGGAGATGGTGACAAATGAGCCCAAGGTGGGAGTCCAGACACCCTGCAGGTGGAAGAAAAAGCACGGGCTACAGGGTTATGGGCTGGCTGCAGAAGAGCTGGAGTTGGTCCTGTGCAGGGACAGAGCTCAGGAGCCCCCACCTGCTGTTCAGAGGCACCAGGCAGGGCAGCGGAGAGGCTTTGGGAAGGAGCCGTGCAGCCTCCTCCTTCCCCTTGACCTCCCAAATGCAGCACAGCAGTCAGGGCGGAAGCAGTCTGATGGAACCCAGAGGCTTCCTGAGGCTGGGCTCAGCCTGAGCTGCAACCCTGCCTAGCACAAGCATTCCTGCATTTGCAGGAAACCCATGGTTTCCCTGCACAGCAGGGAAATGTGGGCTGAGTCTCCTGTTGTGCGTGCAGGGGAAGACTCAGAGGAACTGTAGGCTGACCTGGACAGGGAAAGGAGGAACCCGACAGCCAACACACCCTGTGCACCAGCAGCTGCTCTCATACGTAGGTGGCTACAGCATCCCAGATGGCAACTGGCTCTGGAAGGCAGAGGAAAAGCAGGTCATACTGCATCTGCCACTTCCCAGTGGTCAGACTGCCTTGGGCCAGGTGTTGCCGCGTGCTTCCATGGTTCAACCACCCCCTGCCCTAAAGTTTAGTGTTGTTCCCACCAGGACCAAAGCCACTATAACTCAGAATGATAGATGGCAAAATGGCATTTACTGGGGGTAGTCAGCACCTTATATACATTAATCACTTTGTCTACGCCCCTTGAGAGCTTGATTGAAATACGCACCCAACATACATCACAGGTCAGGGGACAGAACAGGGGAGGTACTGCCACGTCACATCCCAAATCCTTGCTAACACCTACAACACACGGGAGGGAGGTGGCAGATAGAAAGTGTTGTCTCCGTCCCCAGCCCCATATACATGTAGACAGCCCCGAGGTGGTCCCCATGCTGGGCCTCTCCTGCTGAGCACCAAGATGGGCTGCAGCACCGCTCCTGTGCTGGCTGTGGACCCGCGTACCTTTGGTGTTAGTGTCCCTCAGGCTGGAGGCACGCCCCGCTGCAGGGCCGTCCTTGCTCAGTGTGTTCTGCCTTGTGCTGGTGGTTTGCTCCTTCTTGGCACCAGCCATGCTGGAGCTCATCCCTTCACATGCATCTGCTCTGTGCCAGATGCTCCTTCAGGATGCAGGACCCACTGCCGTGCTCTACTTTCACTCTGCCAGAGTGGCCGTGTATCAGATGTCGCCACGGCAACACGGTGACAATGCGGCCAGTGCTGGCAGCTGCCCATAATTACACTGGCACAGCAGCCTGCTGCCCGCCGTGACACGGCAGGAGCCCAGTTCTGCCCCTTGGTGGTTGCCACTGCCCATTCCTGGACCCCTCGTGTGCCAGCAGCACCACACCAGAGGTGGTGGCGGTGGGCCCCGTGGGCAGGCTGGCCTCGCCATGAGATGCTGAGCCCACCGGCATCTGAGGCTCTTCTTGTGCTGGCCTGAGCTTCTCGCTCCTAGACGTCTGTCATCTAGTGACCAGGAGCTCGGTGGCTGCAGCGCTCTCTTACTCCCTTTGGACACCGAGGGCAGGCTGGACTTTGAGCTCACTGAAGACTATGGGGTGGGTTTCAGTGCCTTGACTCGGCCCAGGTCTCCTGCTTGGCCTTGGGTTCCGCCTCAGCTTTGGGTTTGGCTGGATGCTGTTCAGGCAGAAGACAGCTTCTCGAGGAAGTCATAATAGAACTTCCTTTCAAAGGTCAGACCATCAATGAGAAGCACTCCGACATCCTCTGGACCACAGCGATGTTCTCCCTATTCTGCAGGCAGCTGGAGAGCAGCGATACGGTGCTTTGGAGGCACGTCTGTGCTCTCTGGCAGCTCACAGAAGCAGCTGCAGCCACCAGGCTGCACTTCAGGGGCTCCACCTTCCTGTGGGCTGAGAAAATACCAGGGACGAGGCTAATGATACACTTCCTGTTCCACAGCTGCTTCCACAGAACTGCTTCAAAGGGACATCATCCAGAACGGCCCCGCGTTTGGACGGGCTACTCAGAGGGGGAGGTCTGCATCTGAGAAGGGAGGTGGTGGCCCTGTTTGCCCCGTCCACAAAGCCAGCAGAGCTTGAATCCCCCCTCCTACCTGGCAGGGACTCCCTGCGGGACTTGAGGTGGTGCATAGCAATGAGGTTGCTGGCCAGGTGAAACACAGGCCAGCACAGGGTCATGCTCATGTCCTCTGTCCTGATCTCCTTGGAGATGATGTCAAAGAAGCCAAAGGTGGGAATCCAGACCCCCTGCGAGTGGAAGAGAAAGGAAAGTCAGAAGCGTTACAGGCTGGGATGAAGGCTCATTATCTTCCTCACGAAGGCTCTTTGGCTTCGTCGCTGTAAACTTTCAACCCTGCATGAGGGGAACCCCCAAACTGGTTCCAGCTGCCCTGTGGACATCTCATCACCCCACTGTTTTTGGGCTGTTCCACCCTTATCTTTATGGCCTTCATCCCCCTTGTTATTCCACACCCAGTGTCAGCACTCCCCATTCTTCCAACAATTTTGACATAAACAGTCTTTTTACTTCCCCTGCCCAGTTTCCATGACAATTTCTTTCTCTCCCTCACTGTGGGGCCCTTCTCTCACTCTTCTATACCCCTCTTTCCTTTCATCTACCAGGACTTCCACCCGCTGGATCATTTGATTCTTTCTTGATGTGTCCTGAAATAAGCCTCGCTCTCCACCTTTTCTCTTAGCTCATGCCTCTCCCATACCTCATGTTCTCTTTTGGTATTTTGATACTGGCTCCACACAGTTCTCACTATGCCAGGTGGGACTTTGAGCTCTCCCATCTCCCCACAGCAACCCAAAACCTTGACCCAAACAGCACTTGCTCATTCTATGACTTCCATTTTGATACTCGTGCCCATTAATGAGAGTGCTATTACTTCCCTTCATAGCGGCCACTGTTTCATATGGCACCTGCCCCTCAGGAAATGGACTCCCTTTGACCGCTTTTATATCTGTACTGAGCAGATGAATTTAGTGACAGGATCCCAGATCACGGTGCTTCCGACCCTGCCTTTGGTAATCGTGTACAGACCCAGCAATCAGAGAAGTATCATGGTTTAGAAAAGCAGCCGATTACATTGCAAAGCAAATTAGTGACTGACTCATCATTTCTTTATCAGTTTAACTTTCCATGGAGCACATTCCTTGACAGACCAAGTAGTTCCTCAGCATCTTGGAATCATCTCCAGTCAAAATACTTTAGTGATGCGTGAGTGCCTTAATAGTTCTACAAGGGAAGCCTCTGGCCACTATAAAAAGGTATCAACATACAGCGACAACCCCTTTTCTTGGCAGTTCTGAGAACTCAATTTGCCACTGTTGCCCTGGAAGGTTCCCTTTCCCATTAGACCGACTTGTGCCCTGTTCCTGTTACTGGGATCGTATTTTGTAGGGTCCGTTTGCCCAGTATATCCTTATAGCTTCCCTTAGAACCAATCTTATAACTCAGATACAAGCACAAATGCTGGTGAAGAAACAGAGCATAGCACAGCCTGAATCGCAGCTACCTTGCACTATGAAAAGGCTGAGATGCACCACGTCCTCACCCGATGCCTTGTTGGAAGGGGAGGTTCAGCAGCCGCTCCACTATTCAGCAAGTTCTCCAGAAACCTCCTTCTTTCTTCCTGAGCAGCAGACTGGATGCTGAAACCTTCTCCAAAGTCATTATTAAACAGCACCTGTACCTGAAGCCCCAGAAGAAAACACAGTTCAGATCCAAGACCACAAAACAGTCATATTCTAGTCCAGTACAATTCAAGTTCTGATTTAAATTTCAGGACTAGCATTTCACCCACCCTGCTATGGAAGGGGAACAGGGAGGGGAAAGGAGAGGGGAAAGCAAGGGAGAGCCTTCTAGCCACACATGCCCCTATAACCCACTCTATAGCCCCATATCACCCTATAGCCCCATAGAGCCCTGTATCCCACTAGAATCCTCCTACTGCCCACCCACAGCCCCCTAGAGACACATATCCCCCATAATCCTCCTAAAGCCCACCCAGAGAACCCTATGGGACTCTTTTAGAACCTCCCCAACAGCCCTACATAACACTGCAGCCCCTAAGCTCCCTAGAGCTCTATGACCCCCTGTAGACCCCTCAGCCCAGCATGAGCCCTGTATCCCCCCCGCAGTCATCTCTATTCTCCCCAGAGTCCCCACTGTTCCATATTACCCTATACCACTTCAGAAGTCCCTGACAACTTTCTATAACTCCATACCCCTCCAATGGCCACTAGGAAGCTCCCCATAGTCTCACATACATCTACATCTACCCCTTCAGTCCCCCTAGCACCCTACAGACCCATATCCTCCTAGAAACCCCGCACAGCCTAATATCCCTCTATAGCCCCCCAAATGCTCCCTATAGCCCCAGATCTCTCCCGATAGCCCCTCCACACCTCCACATCGTTCTACATTCCCACAACAGCTATCTACAACCCATATCCCCCTACAGCCCCCACGTTCCTCTCACAGCCACCCATTCCTTATATCCCTTGGTATCCCCCCTCAGCCCACTACAACCCCATATCCCCCACTATTCATCACTAGATCCATCCCACTGCCACCAACAGACCCATACTACCCTATTCCCTCCCTACAGCTGCCGTGTGGCTTCAGCAGAATGAGGGGAGAGCCGGGCAGCCCCGAGAAGGAAGATGGCGGCCGATCGCACGTGCGGAGGCTCAGCCAATCAGAGTTGGCGGCGCTGCCGCTGACCAATGAGATGGCGACATGGGGCCGGAACTGCCTCTGACCAATGAGCGGCTGAGGACGGGGCAGAGCTTCCACTTGCCAATGAGAGATCTGTGGAGATTTCCCTCTCCACAGACCATCCTGGAGGCACTGACCACGTACACATCTGTGTCGAAAATTGAACAAGCCCTGGAGGAAGCTTAGGAACTTCTGACATGATAACACACATCCAAGAACTTGTTGTGTGCAGGGTCTCACAGGGAATGTGGAAGAGGGGACCTGACAACCAATGTGCAAACCAGATGCTGCTGCTGGCCACTGCTGCTGATGAACTCTATTTGCTCCATTGTCAGGAGAGACTGCTGTAACTTTCTCTTAAGGTAAAAAAGTCAGTTCAAAATGTGTTATTTGCTGTGAAAAAGATAACAGTTGTGGGTACTGTTCTTGTTCATGATAATGTCTGTCCCTGTTCTGAATGATAGGATGACAGAATGATAGGATGGCTTGGGCTGGAAGGGACGCCAAGGATCATCAAGTTCCAATACCTTTGCCATAGGCAGGGACACCAACCTCAAGATTTGGCTCTAGAACAGGTTGCCCAGGACCCTATCCAAGATGGTGCTGAACACTTCTGGGGACAGAGTATCCACCACCTCTCTGGGCAGCCTGTCCCAGCATCTCCACCACTCTACTTGTAAAGAACTTCCCGCTGACATCCAATGTAAACTTTGCCTCCTTGAGCTTTGTCTAGGGGTTTTCCCTGGATGTCAGTCTGGAACAGGGGGGCAAAGACACCCGGAAAAGAAAAAAAAAGGAGAGACAAAGGAATGAAGGAAAAGAAAGGAAAGAATTTGCCCCGTGACCCGTCAAGACCTGGACCTAGCACTCCAGGAAAGGGAGAAGGACAGAGAGCAAACAGAACATTTTAACAAAGAGAAAACACACTGGAAACAATCTGATATTACATTATTAAATGTAAGCAAATCAGATAAAATGAGTGAGAAAAGAGTACACCAAATAGTGCAATGGAGGCTCGTGTTTTCCTCTGCTGTGAGCTGAGATGGCCAAAGGCAAAAGGCCATTGGGATCTAGCCCTAAGTCTGACCTCACTTCCTTTTTGCACCAAGTCCTCCAGAGATGCTGCCCCTCCTCTACGCTCTGGGAACCCCAAATGCCCAAAACGGCGGTAACATGGAAGCAAAATGTGAACTCTATAACTCCCACTGTTCTGCATGATGTTGTTATGTGGAATACTGCTGGCAAAAATCACAAACCCACAACAAAAAGCTCATCCATTTAGTCACCTGAGTAACTCTGCTTGCTCCATGGAGATGTGAAAAAAAACAATTTGAGATGCCCCAATTTCTGGGATCTGTTGTCATAAGAATGGCGAAGAATACCTCTTGCCCCAGTCTGGACCTCAGCTTGTGCTCAGAAAGGAGGTGTCTATCTCAGGGATTTCCCACACGGTTTACAAGCACTGACACACATCCAGGAGCACCCCAGGTACCTTGGGCATCACCCAGTGTACGTGTCTGTGAGCAACTGCCTCCCTGCTGAAGGACTGAGGACTCAGAGCAGGAGTTCAAATGCAGGCAACTCCTTGTGCACATCTGAACTGAATCAGAGGAATCCCAGCTCCTGTGGGTCCATGGGGAGCTGACTCCCATTTCAGCCGCAGGGTTTCCCTCTACAGATGAGAGGGATCCAGCCTCAGCTGGATCACTGCCCTTCACAGGGGAAGTCCAACCCTCCCTGTCCTTGTCTGTGTGCCCTTTTAGTTTCTTCAAACAACCTCTGAAAGGACTCACCATATGTCTGGAATTTCAAGTACAGTCATGATGCCGTTGTCTTTCAGGAGCTGTTGTCCATGAAGACTCAGGGACATCTCATGGGAGATGTGTGGGAAGGATAACAATGACATCCTCTGCTGCTGAGCTGGGCTGGGCTCATGGGACACAGGGAACTCATAAAAGTGGGGAGCGCTGCAGAGAGACAGCTGTGCCCAGGAGCCACTCTTGTGCACAGCACAGCCTGCAGTTGACTAAAGGAGAGGAGGGAAAGTGGAAAGGGAGCTTACAGGATGTGTACAGTGTGAGCGAGCTGTGAACACACAGAATGAGCGCTGCTCACAGACCATGACAAGGTAAGTCTCACTGCAGCCTATGCAGCTGCTTTTCATAGAGGATTAACCAAATCAGGGACATCCTATAGTAGATCTGGCTGCAGGCACTGCATGTTTCTTTCTTGTGGAAAAAGATTTCTGCTTTACCTGAAGGTTTCCATGCTGCACTATGAAAGCACAGCCCTGTGCTGCCTTGTGCTGCCACAGCTGCTGCCTGGGGCAGGGGGATCACAGCTCCACTGCACAACAGAAAGTTTGTAAGGGTGCTTTGCAAGAGAAGAGCAAAGGCAGAGATTTTCCATTTCCTGTTTTAAGGGGTGGGAAGAAAATTTGAAGCAGAGTTCTAAAAAGGACTGCCAACTTTGAAGAAATCTCTGAGGCTCCCCAGTATTTCTTCACTTCATCGGTTATTTTGTGAACAGTGACGCAGAATGTGCTATCATCCTCTCCTTCCTAAAATGATACAATTAATTTCTGTTTTCATCATTTTCTGAAGGCATTAATAGTTCACTTGTCCTGCAGACTGTCTGATTTCTCTAAGACAACCTGAAGTGCACATAAACTGGGTCTTGGGTCTTGAAGAGAAGCTGGAGTAAAGAGGAAAATATCCAGGAGGCTGGGATATGATTAGGAAATGAGAAGAAAATAAGAGCTTCCCAATCTCCTACTCCTTAAGGGATGGTGAAGCTCATGAAAATAATTTCAAGTTCTGGAGTTAAGTGATCATTTTCCAAAGGGAAAGGAAAAATTCTATAGTATAGCAGGAAGAGTGTGTCTGAGAATGGTCTAGACTTGTCATTATCTTCTGCATTCTGAACAGGACTCCAAGCCCAGGAACAGCAGATGTCCAACAGCAGCTCCATCAGCGAGTTCCTCCTCCTGCCGTTGGCAGACACGCGGCAGCTGCAGCTCCTGCACTTCTGGCTCTTGCTGAGTATCTACCTGGCTGCCCTCCTGGGCAATGGCCTCATCAGCACAGCCATTGCTTGTGACCACCGCCTGCACAACCCCATGTACTTCTTCCTTCTCAACCTTGCCCTCTTCGACCTGGGCAGCATCTCCACCACTCTCCCCAAAGCCTTGGCCAACGCCCTCTGGGACACCAGGGCCATCTCCTACACAGGATGTGCTGCACAGTTCTTTTTCTTTGTCTTTTTCGCCTCAACAGAGTGTTCCCTTCTCACCATCATGTCCTATGACCGCTACGTTGCCATCTGCAAGCCCCTGCACTATGCGACCCTGATGGACATCAGAGCTTGTGCCACCATGGCAGCAGCTGCCTGGGGCACTGGAGTACTCTATTCCCTGCTGCACACTGTCAGTACGTTTTCACTGCCTCTCTGCAAAGGGAATGTTGTGAACTAGTTTTTCTGTGAAATCCCCCAGATTCTCAAGCTCTCCTGCTCAGCCTCCTACCTCAGGGAAGTTGTTTTTCTCATTTTGAGTATGAATATAGTCTTTGGGTGCTTTGTTTTCATAGTGGTTTCCTATGTGCAGATCTTCACTGCTGTGCTGAGGATGCCCTCTGAGCAGGGACGGCACAAAGCCTTCTCCACATGCCTCCCTCACCTGGCTGTGGTCTCCCTGTTTCTCATCACGGTGCTTTATGCCTACCTGAAGCCCCCCTCCATTTCCTCCCCCTTTGTTCTGCTGAAGCTCAGGCACACAGCCCAGTGACTTCAGAACATATTCAGGTACCTTCAGCCAGTTTTCAACCCAAACCTTGGATTCCATGCCTGCGTGTCCTAATGGCAAACTGTCCTCATTGACAGAGGTCGTACTACTGCCATCTCAGATAGCAATGCAGATTTCTGGATGTAACATGGGGACTTCTGCTCTTGGCTGTGTAAAGACAGCAGAAAATATATGGCACATCTCCTGATGTGACTGAAGTCGTCTTGTCCCGTTTCAATGATGCCATGATTCTATAGTTCTATGGTGCTGTGATTTCGTGCTTCTGTGATTCCATGAATCACTGGTTCTATGAGTCTGTGAATTCGTGGTTCAGGTATTCCATGATATTGAGATTCCACAATTCTAAAAGTTGTGGTCTTTGGAGTTTTCAGCAATAAATGAGGAGGAAACCCATCAGCCACAGCCAAGTTTTGTTATTCACTCTTGATCTCCAGCATGATGACAAAGGCACTGAGTGAACACTGCCAACCTCCCTGTGTCTATGTGTCCCCATCACCCAACTGTCCCCACTGCCCACACAGAATTATAGAATGGCCTGAGTTGAATCGTATTACAATGATCATCTAGTTTAATCCCCCTGATTAGTGCAGGGTTGCCAAGCACCAGAGCAGGTGGCCCAGAGCTACATCCAGCCTGGCCTTGATGGCCCCACCTACAACTTCCTGTGTCCCTGTCACCAAGAAGTTCCCATTTGGCTGCATGTCCCCTTTCCCCCATATTTCCATTATGTCTCCATACTGCCATGATACACTCATGTCCCCATGTTGTTCCCATATCCTCATGTCACCATCTCCCTGTGACCCCTTGCCTTAGAAATATCTTCGTAAGTTCCACACTCCCCATGTCCCTGATATCCTCACACCTCCCAGTGTCCCCAAATGCTGTGTCCTAGTTCCTGATAAAATCAGCCTCAAACCTTGTAGCTTCACAGGACTGGACAGGACTCAGTGATGAGTCCTTGGACAAAGCCTTGATATGGGGACAGCGTCATCTCTGGGTGGTCCTCGGGGACAGAAATGCCGTGTGTGCTGAGTGCTGGGACCTGGGGGATTTGGTCTAAGTGACATTGGGATCCCAGCACTCAGTCTTCTTCCTCTGATCCCTGGCTTCCTCATGTTTCCTGGGGCCAAGGAAAGGGATGGCTGCATGCAGGGCTCAGTCCATGTCAGGGGAGTCTGCCAAGCCCAGGGGCATCTGGGGAGTGGGAGGGGCTCTGGAGGATAAATGCAGACCTTGCCTCCTGCAGCCTCAACCAGCTCCCATAGCACAGAGGAAGATGAAGGCAGCTGTGCTCAGCCTCGTGATGCTCCTCGCTGCCCTGTGCTGCACAGTGGAAGCTCAGGTGAAGCATCTGTGGGGGATGTGGACTGGGGCTGGAGGTGATGGGCCATTGGGGATCCCCGATGCGAGCATCTCTCTCAC
Organism: Coturnix japonica; assembly: GCF_054131305.1. Taxonomy (NCBI): domain Eukaryota; kingdom Metazoa; phylum Chordata; class Aves; order Galliformes; family Phasianidae; genus Coturnix; species Coturnix japonica. Next base: position 610,391 of record NW_028188947.1, read on the forward strand.
GCTCTCTCCTACTCCTCTCCCCACAGCCACTTTTGCAAGTGCTGGACTTGGAAGTTACTGTGGTGAGTGTCCGGGCAAACACATTGGTTGTGCCCAAGGGTGGCCCTGCATGGAGCTCTGCAGGAGCAGGTGGGGTCTGTCCCTGCCTGGCAGAGGCTGCCCCTCTATTTGGCACATCCAAATTTCTTCCATTTGCATTCTCATCATCTTTTCTATGGGTTCCCCAAATCCCTTCTCTTCTTGGCTCCAAATGCCCTCTCTTCGGGTCCCCACATGCCATCCTTTTTGCACCAACAGATCTCCTTTAATTGGCAACCTGATTCTTATCTCTTTAGGTCCCTCGTTCTCCGTTCCTCTCTGTTTAGCACCCCCAAGACTCTTGGCACCCCTATTCCCCTCCTTTGGTCCCCCCAGACCCCTACCCGGTATCTATACCCAACCCCAGCCCTGGGCACCTCCATGGGCAGAGGCGCACACAGTCCTTGGCAGCCATGAGGTTGGGGGTAACCCTGGGACCAACACAGTCCCTGGGACTTGGGGACACTCCTGCAGCCCCAAGGCCTCTGTTGGGCTCCCTCCAGATGTGAAAGGGCAATGGGCAGGGGAAGGAGGCAATGGGGTTAGTTAGGAGGGATGAGCTGGCTACAGGACCATGCCTTGGGCATTCTGTTCTAGTGCCCACAATGGGTCCCTGCACCTTTAGGGTGTCCCACTGTGTCTTATTGCCCCAACACGTTCTACTTTCTCTATACCCTCGGTGTGTCCCTAACAGCCCCTTTTTCCCCAGGACAGAGGAGAATCCCCCACATGTGAGACATGTGGCCCTGGATCTACATGTCTAGGTGAGTGGCATGGGGATGCTTACAAACCCAAATGGAACTTGGTGGACCCTGTGTGTACCTGGAGCACTGAGGACTGGGCATCAGTGCTGGGAAATGATGATATGGAGGGGACTGTCTGTGGCCTGTTCAAGGGGGACCTGGGCACTGTCACCTCCAGCCCTTCCCTTGCGCTCTATGGGGCTGTGCAGAGGAACGGATCTGGAGGGGGCAGGCTCAGGGTGCCCTATGGATGGCCCAGAGTCACCATGCAGCTGGGACAGGGGCTGTGGCTTCTGTCCCCATGGGACCCACATCCTGCCCTGGGTCTCTTGGCTGCTGCCAGTCTTTCTCCTGACCTAAGTCCTTGGGGACAAACCCTGCAGGGACAAGGCTCCTTATTGCCAGTGATGCCCTCTGACATGCTCTGATGACCACTGCTGCCCTCGGATGACCAGTGCTGCCCTCTGATTACCAGCTTTGCCCTCTGATAATGAAGATCCTGATGATCAATGACACCCCCTGATGATCAATAAATCCCTCAGCAAAGCTACACACTGTGTGTCTGTTGTGTGTCCTTGTTCTCATGCTCAGCATGGACTGCTGGGATTTGTCCCTGCCTGGCAGTGGTCACCTCAGAGTGCTGGGAAGCTTCCCCAGCTCCGTGCCATGTGCACCATGTCCTGCCCCCCTGTGGGCTTCCCCACCCTTTCTCACCATCTACTCCAAAGCCCTAAATGATCGAGCTCCTCTTGCTGCCAAGCAGCCACAATACCCTCCCTCTGCTCTCTCTCATTCTATGGGTCTCTATCGGTCACTATGGGTCTCTATGTGTCTCTATGGGATGCTATGGGTCACTATGGATCTCTGTGGGGTCACTATGGGTCTCCACGTGTCGCTACTGGTCTCTATGGGTCGCTATATTTCGCAGTGTTTCCTCACTGAGGGATATGATTTTGTGTAGGGTTTTTAGAGTTAGGGTTCTGGTTAGGCTGTGGTTGGACTTGATGATCTTCAAGGTCTTTTCCAACCTGGGTAATTCTATAAATTCTATGACTTGCTCACAGTTACATCTACCAACACATCCCACGAGCCACCCATTTTCCAGACAAATCAACCCATTTCCTGATCTGCTCCTCATAAGACTTGTGCTCCAGACCCCTCACCAGCTCTGTTGTCCTCTGAACACGCTCCAGAGCCTCAGTCTCTTTCTTATAGTGAAGAGCCCAAAACTGAACACGGTATTCAAGGTGTGGCCTCACCAGTGCCAAGAACAAGGGAATCATCTTCTCCATAGAATCATAGAATTACCCAGGTTGGAAAAGACCTTGAAGATCATCAAGTCCAACCGCAGCCTAACCAGAACACTATAACCATAGAACCCTATAAACTGTAGTACCCTATAACCATAGTATCCTATACCCATAGTACACTATAACCATAGTACCCTAACTCTAAAAACCCTACACTAAATCATATCCTTGAGCACCACATCCAAACAGCTCTTAAACACAACCAGGGATGGCGATTCAACCACCTCCCTGGGGAGCCTATTCCAGTACCTAACTACCCTTTCTGTAAAGAAGTTCTTCCTAATATCCAACCTAAACTTGCCATGGTGCAACTTGAGGCCATTTCCCCTCGTCCTGTCACTTGTCACCAGTCACCAGTGAGAAGAGACCTGCCCCACTCTCACTGTAAGAACCTTTCAGGTACTGGAAGAGGGCTATAAGGTCTCCCCTCAGCCTCCTCTTCCCCAGACTAAACAGCCCCAGCTCCCTCAGCCTCTCCTCATAGGGCTGATTCTCCAAGCCCTTCACAAGCCTCGTTGCCCTTCTCTGGACCTGCTGCAGCACCTCCATGTCTTTCCTGTGCTGAGGTGCCCAAAACTGAACTCAGCACTTGATGTGAGGCCTCACCAATGTCGAGTACAGGGGCAGGATGACTTCCCTAGTCCTGCTCACCACACCATTTCTGATACAAGCCAGGATGCCATTGGCCTTCTTGGCCACCTGGGCACACTGCTGGCTCATATTCAGCCGACTGTCCATCAGCACATACACCATGGTCCCTTTCCATCTGGAAGCTTTCCAGCCACACCTCCCCAAGCCTGTAGGTTTGCTTGGGGTTGCTGTATAGCCCAGTTGACTACACAATTTCTGATCCAAGCCGAAATGCCATTGGTCTTCGTGGCTACACTCACATTCAGCTGTGTATCAGCCAACACCCCCAGTCCTTTTCTTTCATGCCGTCTTCTACCCATTCTGCCGCAGGCCTGCAGCGCTGCCTGGAGTTGTTGTGGCCAAAGTGCAGGACTCATCATTTGGTCTTACTGATCTTTATCCCATTGGCTTCAGCCCAGCAATCCAGATCCCTGTGCAGGATGTTCCTTCCCCCAGGCAGACCAAAACTTTCTCCCAGTTTGCTGCCATCTGCAAACTCACTGAGCATGCACTCAATCCCCTCATTCAGGTCATCAAGAAAGGTATTAAACAGGACAGACTCCAATACATCCAGGTCATCAAAAAGATATTGAACATTACAGGCTCCAATACCAACCCCAGAGGAACACTGATGAAAATAGCAAAGAGAAGTGGCCCCAGCACTGAAACCTGGGGAATACCAGTCCTGAATGGCCTCCAGCTGGGATAACTTCATTCACAACGGGTCTTTGGTCACAGCAGAAAATAAGAATCAAGAAAATAGAGGCCCTTCATGAAGATTAAGTATCCTAGGCTTTGGGGAATGTCAGAAGAATAGGACTAGTTGGACATGTAGACGTTGCTGTAGTTACAGTACAGCTGGGATAACACAGCTGGGTCTATACTTAAGACAATACAGCTGGAAGGGAAAGGTAGCCAAAGAAAATGGCTTTGACGAATTGATTGTAGGAGCTGGGTCAAAGCAACCTGAGGAAGACTTCTGAATTCATCGCAATGACCACTGGAGTGAGACCCCCACTACGGACTGCGCACGCGGCAGTAGGAGGGACAGCATGGAAATGAGTTCCAGGAAAAACAATGAATATGTTTGTCATTGTTTTGTAATTTTGTAATTTCGCTATCAGTATTCCACATCATAACATCATGTAAAGCATGGAAGATTTTGCTGAATGTGCAGTTCACAGAAGAAGACTACGTATCCCAGAGAACATCACGGTCAGGGATAAGTCACGGGACCAGGACACTATATAATATTGTGCCCAGCTGGAGTTCTCTCTCTCTTGAACTTCTCTGGGAGTGGGAAGCGTTCCAGCTGTGTCGCCTAGAGTTCAGAGTAGGCCTCTTGGTTTTCGGGGACACTCTCTGTTTCGTTTGATTTATTAGTCTCAATTATATTTTATTATATTGTGTTATCTTGTATTCCAATATCATATTTAGAAAATAAGTTTTCCTCCTTAGATTGCTGCTGTTTTTATCCCATTCCCCCTTTTTCCCTTCCTTTCTGGGCCTAGGGGGTCACTATGGGGTGGCTCCACCTGTCACGGGCATAGGCAAATCTAGGAAACCCGTGACAATCAGTCACAGGACAGGTGACTTTCTGTCCTTGACATCCCCCTCCCATAATCTCCTTTTCTGGCTCCTCCTCTAAAGGCTGCTTGTCATGGTCATTACCATCTGCACAGCCCACCTCTCCTGGCTGGCACCTCTGCCCTGAACTAAGAGTCACTTCTGTGCAGGAACCTCCACCCTGAAACCCTTCCCCAGGCTGCCCTCAGAGTCCTCGGGGCTGGCTCTTGGCTTTTCCTCCAGCAAGCCCCACTTCTTTGCCTGCCTTCAGCCCATAGGTGCCTGGATTTCTCACTCCTCAGCGTTTAGAATTACCATCTGTACATGACGTGATGCTTTAAAGAACAATCTCTCCTAGCAATGACCTGCCTCTGTGTCATGGCATTCTCTAGATCGATCTGTGTCCATGACAGAGAAGGCTGTAGGCCCATGGGACCCCTGACCAGAAAAATGGGAAAAAAAAGGGAAAGGGGGTAGGGAGATGGGAACTGGGCTCAAGGGGACAAATAGAGAAGCAGCAACAATCTTAGGAGAAAAAACTTATATTACTAACTATGATATCAGAATGCAAGATAACACAATATAATACAATCTAACTGAAACTGAGGCTAATAAATCAAGAAAAATAAGAGAGAGAAGTTTCTGAAGCCAGAGAAGCCTACTTTGAAATGGAAGGTGCCACGGTTTGGAAGAACACCAAAACCACATCCAGTCAGTGAGAGAGCGAGCATCCCTTCCGTGACTTCTTTCCCTCTCCACAGACCATCCTGGAGGCAGTGATCATGTCTGTGTACAAAATGGAAGGAGCCCTGGAAGAAGCTTGGAAACTTCCGACATGATAACACACATCCAAGAACTTGTTGTGTGCAGGGTCTCACAGGGAATGAGGAGAAGGGACCTGACAACCAATGTGCAAACCAGCTGCTGCTGCTGGACTCCCAGAGGCACTGACAGATGTGAACCTGAACGCACAGACCCCAGCCAGGAGCCCAGGATGGCCTGTCATCAGCTGTTGCAGCCTGAAGCCATTGCACAGTTTGATGAACATCTGTGTGCTTCCTGCTGGACTGTGGGTTTCTGAGAATGTCTGACCAGTACAGGTATAGAAGTGTCTCACAAGAAGGAGGGCAGAGAGAGTGACTGCATTTCCTTTATTCTGTTAAGTTTCAGTGAGAGCCTGGTACATTATGTACAATGTGTCTGTGCTACACTACAAGGGTACTAGCTGAACAGGAATTGTTTTCAGTAATGACTTAATAGTGAAAAGATTACAGTATTTTTTAAAGAAGAATAAGAATAGATTACACAGATAAAATGGCACAGAACAAACAATAAAGGCCAGCTTGATTCAGTAAAGAGCTGCATTACAAGCCCTGTATTCCAAAAGATGGGCAGTTCACTGCTTTTAAAACATATTTGGTCATCACTTTCCTCACTGCATCCTTGACCTCCCTGTTCCTCATGCTGTAGATGAGGGGGTTCACTGCTGGAGGCACCACCGAGTACAGAAGTGCCAACATCAGGTCCATGGATGGGGAGGAGACAGAGGAAGGCTTCAGGTAGGCAAAAAAGGCAGTGCTGAGAAAGACGGAGACCACGGCCAGGTGAGGGAGGCACGTGGAGAAGGCTTTGTGCCTTCCCTTCTCAGAGGGCATCCTCAGCACAGCCATGAAGATCTGCACATATGAAACCACAATGAAAATAAAGCACCCAATGTATAAACTGACACTAAAAATGAGAAGCACAACTTCCCTGATGTAGGAGCCAAAGCAGGAGAGCTTGAGAATCTGGGGGATTTCACAGAAAAACTGGTTCACAACATTCCCTTGGTAGAGAGGCAGTGAGAATGTGATGGCAGTATGCAGTAGGGAATTGAGAACCCCAGTGCCCCAGGGAGCTGCTGCCATGGTGGCACAAGCTCTGCTGTCCATCAGGGTCCCGTAGTGCAGGGGCTTGCAGATGGCACCGTAGCGGTCATAGGACATGACGGTGAGAAGGGAATACTCTGCTGAGATGAAGAAGACAAAGAAAGAGATCTGTGCAGCACATCCTGTGTAGGAGATGGCCCTGGTGTCCCAGAGGGCGTTGGCCATGGCTTTGGGGAGAGTGGTGGAGATGCAGCCCAGGTCGAGGAGGGCCAGGTTGAGGAGGAAGAAGTATGTGGGGGTGTGCAGGCGCTGGTCACAAGTAATGGCTGTGCTGATGAGGCCGTTGCCTAGGACGGCAGCCAAATAGATACCCAGCAAGAAACAGAACTGCAGGAGCTGCAGCTGCCGTGTGTCTCCCAACACCAGGAGGAGGAATTCACTGATGGAGCTGCTGTTGGACATCTTCTATTCCTGGGCTTGTAGTCCTCCTCAGAGTGCAGAAGATAATGACAAGTTCAGACGATTCTCAGAGACACTCCTTCTGCTATGCTACAAAATTTTCCGTTCCCTCTCAAAAATGATCATTTAACACCATAACTTGAATTTATTACCATGAACTTCACCATCCCTTAAGGAGAAGAAGATTAGGGAGCTCTTTCTCACTTCTCATTTCCCAGTCATACCCCAGCATTCTGGATATTTTCGTCTTTAATCCAGCTGCTCTTCGAGACCACAGCCCCAGCCGCTCTGCACTTCAATTTGTCTTAGAGAAATCTGCCTGTTTGCCATACAAGTGAACTATTAATATCTGCAGAAAACAAAGAAACCTTTAACCTAAGCTGATTATATACTTTTAGGTAGATGAAGCTGAAAGCATAACTTGTGTGACTGTTTACAAAACAGCTAACTGATTGGAAAAATATAGGGGAGTCTCAGAGCTGTGTTCAGAGTTGACAGCCCCTTTTATATTTCTGCCTCCAATCTTCCCTTCCCACTGAAAATGAAAGGAAAAACCCCTGACTTGGCTCTCCTCTTGCAAAGTACCCTTACAGACACTCAGTTCTGCAGCGGAGCTGTGATCCCCCTGCCCCAGGCAGCAGTTGTGGCAGCACAAGCCCTGCCGGGGGGCTTCTTCCCCCCTCATGTCTCCCCATAACACGCTGGGCAGCTCCCCGGGCAGGCTGAGTGCTGAGCTTGGCAGGCAGCAGAGTCCCATACCCGGCACACAGCCCCTGGGGCACAGCAGGGACCCTGCTCTGCAGGACAGCCTTGGGCACCCGCCTGCATCCCCGGCTGCACAGCCTGCAGCTGTGCTGGGTATCACAAGCCTCAGGGCTGCGCTCTGGTGCTGCAGCATGGAAGCCCTCAGCTAAAGCAGGAATCTTTTTCCACAAGAAAGAAACATGCAGTGCCTGCAGCTGGATCTGCTATTGGATGTCTCAGTTTTAGTTAACCCTATAGGGACAACAGCTGCATGGTCTGCAGTGAGACTTACCATGTCATGGCATGAGAGCAATGCTCCTGTCGCGAGCTCACAGTCTGCTCACACTGTACTCATCCTCTCTCCCCTTTCTCTCCTCTCCTTCTTTCAGCTGCAGGCTGTGCTGTGCACAAGAGCTGCTCCTGGGCGCAGCTGTCTCTCTGCAGGGCTGCCCACTTGTATGAGCTCCCTGTGTCCCATGAGCCCGGCCCAGCTCATCAGCAGAGGATGTCATTGTTATCCTTCCCACTTGCCTCCCCTGAGATGTCCCTGGGTCCTCATGGTCAACAGCTCCTGAAAGACAACGGCATCATGACCAGATTTCAATTCCAGATATGTGTTGAGACCTCCCAGGGAGTGTTTGCTGAAGCAAAAAAGGCAAGTGAATCATAGAATCATAGAATCACTAAGGTTGTAAAAGACCTGTAAGATCACCCAGTCCAACTGTTCACCTGTTACCTACAGCTTCCATTAAACCATGTCCCTCAACACAAAATCCAATCCTTTCTTGTGCACCCCCCCGGGGCCGGTAATTCTACCACCTCCCTGGGCAGTCCATTCCAGTGCCTGACCACCCTTTCTGAGAAGTAATATTTCCTACTGTCCAGCCAGAATCTCCCCTGCCGCACCTTGAAATCATTCCCTCTAATCCTATAGCTAATGACACGAGAGGTCGTCCCAGAGCTCACTACAACCTCCCATCAAGAAGTTATAGAGAGCAATAACGTCTCCCCTAAGCCTCCTCTTCTCCAGACTGAACATTCCCAGCCCCATCAGCCTCTCCTCATATGACTCCTCACCAGCATTGTTTCCCTCCTTTGAACATGTTCCAGGGCCTCAGTGTCTTTCTTGCAGTGAGGGGCCCAAAACTGGACACAGAATTCGAGGTGCGGCCTCACCAGTGCTGAGTACAGGGGAACAATCACCTCTGCTCCTGCTGGCAACCCTGTTTCTGATGCAAGGCAGGATGCCGTTGGCCTTCTTGGCCACCTGGGCACACTGTCGGCTCATGTTCAGCTGAGCATCAAAAAATACCCACAGGTCCGTTTCCTCTACACAGTCTTCCAGCCACTTCACCCCAAGCCTGCGTAGCGTCACCCGGAGTTGTTGCAGCTGAAAAGAAGGATGCGGCATTTGGTCTCAGTTAACCTCATTGAAGTGGCTTCAGCCCAGCTCTCCAGCCTGTCCAGATCCCTCAGTAGTGCCTTGCTAACTCCAGGAAGATCCACACTCCCAGCCAATTTGGTGTAGTCTGCAAACTTACAAAGGATGCACTCAATGTCCTCATCCAGGTCATCAATAAAGATATTGTAGAGGACAGGCCCCAGCACAGACCCCTGGGGAACACCAGGTAGGCACACAGGTAGGCGTCCAGGCGGGTCTTGAATATCTCCAGAGAAGGAGACTTCCCAGCCCCTTGGGCAGCCTGTTCCAGTGCTCTGTCACCCTCACTGGAAAGAAGTTCTTGCACACATTCATGCAGAACTTCCTATGCTCCTCTTTCTGTTTTTTCCCCTTGTCTTGTCTCCACACACTACTGAAAAGAACCTGGTCTCTCCACTTTGACTCCACACCTCAGATATGAGCACTGACATGAGAGCAACCCCCTGCACCTTTCCCCTGCCAGCAGAGCATAGCAGTGCAGAGACACAGTCCTCGTGTATCATGTAGTGTTATTCTGCTTGCCAACAGAAGAGGCCAGTCTTTATCTTCCATCTGTGGCATACTCCAGAGTTCAAGGCATTGCAAAGCTGTGGCACATCTACGTTCTTGTAATGATGACACTTTGGTATGATCTGGGCTTGCATTTCAATTGCATCTAAATAAATCTAGGGTCATACCAGTTGACGGGAAGCTGGCAAATGTTGTCTCATTGTAAGGAAGAGCAAGAAAGATGACAGGGGCAATTATGGACCTGTCAGTCTCACTCCAGTGCCTGGTAAAATTATGGAGAAAATTATGGTGGCAGTTATGGAAAAACAGCTGAAAGACAATTCTGTCATTGGTCACAGCCAACACAATATTCCCAGGGGAGTGTCCTACTTAATTTCAGGTCCTTTTATGACACCTATATCCATTTAGCTGAACAAGGGAAGCCAGCTGATGTTATCTTTGAGGATTTCATTAGAGCTTTTGATACTGTTTCTCACAGCGCCCTTCTGGACAGAATGTCCTGCATCTGGCTGGACAGAAACAGAACGTGGTGGGTGAGCTGTTGGCCAGTAGGTTAGGCCCAAAGGATTACAGTCAATGGGTTTTAGGGCCAGTTGTCTTTCATGTTTTTGCGGATGACTTGCATGCAGGACTAGAAGATGTTTTCAGCAAGTTTGCTTATGATACCAGATGAGCAGGTACTGCTGACTCCACTGTGGCTGGAGAGGACTTGCAGAGAGATGTGGACAAGTCAGAGAACTGGGTACCTGTTGGCACTAAGCACCAAGTGCATAAAGCATAACAAGAACAAGTGCCTGATTGTGCACCTGGGTAGAGGCAACCCTGGACATAAACACAGACTGGATATGGGACACTGGAGAGCCATCTGACTGAATAGGATTGGGGGTCCTGGTCAACATCAAATTGAACGTGAGTCAGCAGGGCAGCCAGGAAGGCCAGCGGTCCCCTGTAGCGCATCAAGCAAGGTATTGCCAGCTGGGTGAAAGTAAGGATCGTCCCTCTCTGCTCTGCACTGCTGCAGCCTCACATGGAGCACTGGCTTCACTTCTGAGCATTGCAGAGCAGAAAGGACAACAAACTATGGCAGTGTGTGCAAAGGAGGGCACTGGAACTGAGAGTTCTCAAGTTCAGAGTTTCATTGGGATTGACTGCTTTTTCAGACTGGGCCATTCTCACATCCCACATTCTGCAATGAGACTCAGGGCACACATGGGACAAGAACCTCACAGTATCCTTGCACCCCATGCAGAGCCTGGGATCTTCTCTCCTTGTGTCTTTTATTTGACATCATACAGACCTCCATCCACTGCCCAGGAAGGGTCCTGAGCTAACATGAAGGACAGGATCTCCCTGCCAAGGGTCTGGGAATCAGGACTTAGCCTGCCTGCTTCGTAAGGCTAAGGAGGGGTTTTTCAAAATCAGAGCCACCATGCCAGTGCCTTTGCATGCCTGTAGTCATACCTTCCAGTTGTCTTCTCTAACAAGTCCCCTGGGAAGCTCACTTTGTAACAGCCCTCAGTGGACCCATTAATACTCCTAGAAACTTCACTGTTACTTCTGACTTTGTCTTGTTGAGCACTTTGTGCAAACTTCTCTCTGCACTGGAGGTTGATGGACTCAGCAGCAAATGCACCCTGGGGCCCACTATAACTTAAAGAGCCTCTTGTGCCTTGTGCCCTCCTGCCATCTTCTGCAGGTTTTCAGAACTTGTTCATCAAAATGGAGAGGTATGTGAAGAGAGCTTAAAGAGCCAGAGTCCAGCAGACAATTATTGTCTATTTATTTATAGTTGGGTTTTTTAGAAGACATCAAATCAGCACTGTGCAACTGATATCAAACCAGAATGTACCCAAAAATTCCATTCTGTTACTGCATGGACAAATGTCCTTCTCAATCTCCCCACCCCATTTCTACTCACATTGCCCCCATGGGACTTGCATCACTTTTCCTCATATCACTCTTCTCCTCTGCAGTCACCCGCTCAGTGTTAAACCTGTTTTGCACCAACTCCCACAGGTTTTCCTCAGAGATACAGCTGCATGTGGGCAAGGAATGAATTCTCTTTTTTTTTGGCCAGCGAGCAGAAGGAAAGGTGATGCAATTGAATGAACAGTAAAATACAGTGATAAACTGCTTGCCATGTCCTGGCTGCATCTCATGGGTTTTGTCTTTCAGAGGAAATATTTGTACAAGGAATGAGTTAGATGCCAGGCTGTAGTCACAGGGCATTGGGACTGGCACCACTCTCTGTCTCCCTGTACCTGAAGGCTGCACATCAGCGGGTTGCAAGTGCCATTAAAATGTCAGCTCCATCATTGCACTCACATAACCATCCCCTTCACCATCTGGAACAGACACAGACAGCCATGCCGTTGCTCATGAACTGTTCCTATCAAAACAGGGAAGTCCTTGGCTGTCTTAGGATGTGAGAAAAAGAGGAAGAGCTTAAAAGCCGTCAAAACAGGTGACCAAGGCACCAACTATGGAAGCTCAACACACATTCTAGGTTAAGAAGCAGAAAGAGGAATAATGCACCTGGCTGCTGGTACGAGCTGCGCTGCATCTCTTGCTGCCACCCTTGGCTTGTCGTCATGCTGCCCATCCGCAGCATGCTTTGAAGGGCTGCAGCCTTACAGGAAAGAACAGAGAGCAAAGAGCTCTGCTTGCATTCCCTGTCAGCACACAGAGATGAGCCGTACAGCCCGTGCTCTCAGCACACACATCTCTTCTCTTACCAGATGCTTGCATTCCTGCACAGTGCTGCTCAAAGCCCTCCTCCAGCTCTCCCTTCACTATGTAATCCACAGCTCTAGGCTGTTTGATGCCTGGACCATCATCAGGACCTGCAGAACAAACCTTGGAATTCAGAGCTTGGAGGAGACAAGCGCTATGTCTAGGAATATTCACCATCTGAAGCACTTCAATAAATGACCTCTTGAAAGCCCTGGATCTTTGTGACACATCAGGAGATGCTGAACTCAACCCACAGCCCTCTCCACAATGGAAGAGCTCTTCCCAACTGGCTGGAGGGGAAGCAAAGACCGTCTCAAGACCTCCAGTCCAGCTTCAAGGCCTTCAGGCTTCTTGGGCTGTAGGTGTCCAGACCACTAGGTTCAAGGACGACTCCTAGGTCTTCTTGGCCTCTGCTCTTCTAGACTCCCTCTTTCTTGGCCTCCATGCCTTAGCTTGGCCTCAGGACTACTAAAGCTGCAAGGCCTCTTGGCCAGGCTTTCGACCTCCCTCCACGCTGTTTTACCTGAAAGTCTCTTAGCCTCCTTGGCAACTTCTAGGCCTTTAGGCTTCCTTCTATGCCTCTAGGATACCTGTGCCCCCAAGTGTGCTCTCCATCACACCTCTAAGCCTTCCTTTGTGCCTTAAATACTCAGGGACTTTTGGTCTCTTTTTTGGCCACCCACTGTGCATCAGGCCCTCAAAACCTCAGGGCTTCCAGTCCAGCCCATTGGTACCTCGACTCAGCTGGTTCTGCTGCAGGCAGTACTTCCTATGCTTGCCCAGCCTAAAGCCAGCACAGAATGTTAGTGACCGCTGCTGGTCAGATACAAGTGCTGGTGGAGAATCAGAGCAAAGCACAGCCTGAATAGATCCCATAGATCCCATAGCCCCATAGAACCCACTGACCCCATAACCCCAATGCCCCCATTGACCCCACAGCCCTATGACAATACCTTGTACTGAGGAAAGGCTGAGATGCATCACATCCTCACCTGCAGACTTCTTAGAAGTGGAGGTTCAGCAGCCGCTCCACTCGTCAGCAAGTCCTCCAGAAACCTCCTTCTTTCTTCCTGAGCAGCAGACTGGATGCTGAAACCTTCTCATAAGTCAATATTAAACAGCACCTGGACCTGAAGCCCCAGGAGAAAACACAGTTCAGATCCAAGACCACAAAACAGTCATATTCTAGTCCAGTACAATTCAAGTTCTGATTTAAATTTCAGGACTAGCATTTCACCCACCCTGCTATGGAAGGGGAACAGGGAGGGGAAAGGAGAGGGGAAAGCAAGGGAGAGCCTTCTAGCCCCACATGCCCCTATAACCCATTCTATAGCCCCATATCACCCTATAGCCTTATACATCCCAAATAGCCTTGTATCCCACTAGAATCCTCCTACTGCCCACCCACAGCCCCCTAGAGACACATGTCCCCCATAATCCTGCTATAGCCCTCCCAGAGCACCCTATGGGACTCTTGTAGAACCTCCACCACAGCCCTACATAACACTGCAGCCCCTAAGCTCCCTAGAGCTCTATGATCCCCTGTAGACCCCTCAGCCCAGCATAAGCCCTGTAACCCCTCCGCAGTCATATATATTCTCCCCAGAGTCCCCACTGTCCCATATACCCCAATACCACTTCAGAAGTCCCTGACAACTTTCTATAACTCCATACCCCTCCTATGGCCACTAGGAAGCTCCCCATAGCCTCACATACACCTACATCTACCCCTGCAGTCCCCCTAGCACCCTACAGCCCCATATCCTCTTAGAAACCCCGCACAGCCTAATATACCTCTATAGCCCCTCAAATGCTCCCTATAGCCCCAGATCTCTCCCGATAGCCCCTCCACACCTCCACATCGTTCTACATTCCCACAACAGCTATCTACAACCCATATCCCCCTACAGCCCCCACGTTCCCCTCACAGCCACCCATTCCTTATATCCCTTGGTATCCCCCTTCAGCCCACTACAACTCCATATCCCCCACTATTCACCCCTAGATTCATCCCACTGCCACCCACAGCCCCATAGTACCCTATTCCCTCCCTACAGCTGCTGTGCGGCTTCAGCAGAATGAGGGGAGAGCCGGGCAGAGCTGCCACTTGCCAATGAGAGGCTGGGGGCCGGGCAGAGCTACCACTGGCCAATGAGAGATCTGTGGAGATTTCCCTCTCCACAGACCATCCTGGAGGCAGTGACCACGTCTGTGTAGAAATTGGAAGAAGCCCGGGAGGAAGCTTGGGAACTTCTGACATGATAACACACATCCAAGAATTTGTTGTGTGCAGGGTCTCACAGGGAATGAGAAAGAGGGGACTTGACAACCAACATTTAAACCAGCTGCTGCTGCTGGCCACTGCTGCTGATGAACAGTTGTCTGCTTTCAGGTGTACTGTGGGTTTCTGAGAACATCTGACCCCGACAGCTCCTGAAATGTCTCACAAGAAGGTTGACAGACAGAGTCACTGCATGACCTTTATTATGTTATGGTTCACAGAGAGCCTGTTTCACTATATACAGCATGTCTGGGCTAAACTACAAAGGTACAAGGTGAACAGGAATTGGTTTCAATAATGACTTAGTAGTGAGAAACAATACAATATTTTTAAAAAAAGAATAAGAATAAATTACACATATAAAATAGCACAAAATAAACAAGAAAAGAACTTGATTCAGTAAAAAGCTGCCTTACAAGCCATGAATTCCAAAAGATGGGCAGTTCACTGGTTTTGAAACACATTTGGTCATCACTTTCCTCACTGCATCCTTGGCTTCCCTGTTCCTCATGCTGTAGATGAGGGGGTTCACTGCTGGAGGCACCACTGAGTACAGAAGTGCCAACATCAGGTCCATGGATGGGGAGGAGACAGAGGAAGGCTTCAGGTAGGCAAAAAAGGCAGTGCTGAGAAAGACGGAGACCACGGCCAGGTGAGGGAGGCACGTGGAGAAGGCTTTGTACCGTCTCTGCTCAGAGGGCATCCTCAGCACAGCCATGAAGATCTGCACATAGGAAACCACAATGAAAATAAAGCACCCAAAGTATAAACTGACACTAAAAATGAGAAGCACAACTTCCCTGTGGTAGGAGCCTGAGCAGGAGAGCTTGAGGATCTGGGGGATTTCACAGAAAAACTGGTTCACAACATTGCCTTGGCAGAGAGGCACTGAAAACGTACTGGCAGTGTGCAGCAGGGAATAGAGAGCTCCAGTGCCCCAGGCAGCTGCTGCCATGGTGGCACAAGCTCTGCTGTCCATCAAGGTCCCATAGTGCAGGGGCTTGCAGATGGCAACGTAGCGGTCATAGGACATGATGGTGAGATGGAAATACTCTGCTGAGAGGAAGAAGACAAAGGAAAAGAGCTGTGCAACACATCCTGTGTAGGAGATGGCCCTGGTGTCCCAGAGGGCGTTGGCCATGGCCTTGGGAAGAGTGGTGGAGATGCATCCCAGGTCAAGGAGGGCCAGGTTGAGGAGGAAGAAGTACATGGAGGTGTGCAGTCGCTGGTCGCAGGCTACGGCTGTGCTGATGAGGCCATTGCCCAGGAGGGCAGCCAGGTAGATGCCCAGCAAGATCCAGAAGTGCAGGAGCTGCAGCTGCTGCGTGTCTGCCAACAGCAGGAGGAGGAACTCGTTGATGGAGCTGCTGTTGGGCATCTGCTGTTCTGGGCTTGGAGTCCTGTTCAGGGTGCAGAAGATAATGAGAAATCCAGACAATTCTCAGAGACACTCCTTCTGCTATGCTACAAATTTTTCCATTCCCTCTCAAAAATGATCATTTAACACCATAACTTGAATTTATTTCCATGAACTTCACCATCCCTTAAGGAGAAGAAAATTAGGGAGCTCTTTCTCTCTTCTCATTTCCTAGTCATACCCAAGCCTTCTGGATATTTTCCTCTTTACTCCAGCTACTCTTCTAGACACCAGCCTTTCTGCACTTCAATTTGTCTTAGAGAAATCTGCCTGTTTGCCATACAAGTGAACTATTAATGTCTGCAGAAAACAAAGAAACTATAACCTAAGCTGATTATATCCTTTTAGGTAGACGAAGCTGAAAGCATAACTTGTGTGACTGTTTACAAAACAGCTAACTGATTGGAAAAATACTGGGGAGTCTCAGAGCTGTGTTCAGAGTTGACAGCCCCTTTTATATTTCTGCCTCCAATCTTCCCTTCCCACTGAAAATGAAAAGAAAAATCCCTGACTTGGCTCTCCTCTTGCAAAGTACCCTTACAGACACTCAGTTCTGCAGCGGAGCTGTGATCCCCCTGCCCCAGGCAGCAGCTGTGGCAGCACAAGCCCTGCCGAGGGGCTTCTTCCCCACACACATCTCCCTGCAGAGCCCTGGGCAGCTCCCTGGGCAGGCTGAGTGCTTAGTCTGGCAGGCAGCAGAGTCCCATACCCGGCACACAGCCCCTGGGGCACAGCAGGGACCCTGCTCTGCAGGACAGCCCTGGGCACCTGCCTGCAGCCCCGGCTGCACAGCCTGCAGCCGTGCTGGGAAACGCAGCTCTCAGAGCTGGGCTCTGATGCTGCATCACAGAAGCCCTCAGCTGGAGCAGAAGGCTTTTTCCAGTGTCAAGAAACATGCAGTGCCTGAAGACAGATCTGCTATGGGATGTGTCAGACTTATTTATCCCTGTATTAAATGTAGCTGCATGGCCTGATGTGAGACTTACCATGTCATGGCATGCGATCAATGCTCCTCCAGTAAGCTCTTAGCTTGCTCCCTCCCAAAGCATCCTGTAAGCTGTCTCTCCCTTCACTTCTATCCTCATATCAACTGCAGATCGTATCCCAGCCCTTCTGTGCTGTGCACAAGAGTGGCTCCTGGGCGCAGCTGTCTCTCTGCAGCGCTCACCACTTTTATGAGTTCCCTGTGTCCCATGAGCCTAGTCCAGCTCATCAGCTGAGGATGTCATTGTTATCCTTCCCACTCGTCTCCCATGAGATGTCTCTGGGTCTTCATGGACAACAGCTCCTGAAAGACAATGGCATCATGACTGTACTTGAAATTCCAGACATACGGTGAGTCCTTCCAGAGGTTGTTTAAAGAAACTAAAAGGGCACACAGACAAGGACAGGGAGGGTTGGACTTTCCCTGTGAAGGGCAGTGATCCAGCTGAGGCTGGATCCCTCTCATCTGTAGAGGGAAACCCTAGGGCTGAAATGGGATTCAGCTCCCCATGGACCCACAGGAGCTGGGATTCCACTGGTTAAGTTCAGATGAGCACAAGGAGTTGCCTGCATTTGAACTCCTGCTCTGAGTCCTCGGTCCTTCAGCAGGGAGGCAGTTGCTCACACACACGTAAACTGGGTGATGCCCAAGGTGCCTGGGGTGCTCTTGGAAGTGTACCAGGGCTTTTAAACAGTTTTCATGGTGTTATCTAGATCAATCTATTTCCATGACAAGGGGAGGCAGTAGGCCTTTGGGCCCCCCACCCCTGACAAATGGGAAGGTCAAAAGGGAAAGAGGTTGGGAGATGGGAACTGGGCTCAAGGTGCCCACACACACATAGGAAGGAGCACAAGCTGGCCAGGGAGAGTCAGGGAGGCCACCAGTGCTACCTGGGACACCAACATGTCCAGCAGCTAAGGGGCTTGTGCGGGAGGAACGGGGAGGTTGTGGGACGGCCTGTTCATGGCTGAGGCACTGGGGACTGGAGGAGCGCAAGGCAGGGGGAGCTGACAGCACCACAGCACCTGCACTGAGCAGCTGGCCAGGACCTGTTGGGCCACGTGCGGCCTGAGCAAGGCTGACAGGGCTGCCCAGACCAGGGAGAAACCTATGGCTCACCTTGAATTCAACTTTTCTGAACGTCTCCTTCCCACAGAGCTTCTCAAGGATGTTGTAATAGTATTTCAGTTCGAAGTTCATACCTTGAAAGAGGAGCACTCCAGTGTCCTTCGGGACAAAGGCAACGTTCTCCTCGTCCTGCAGGCAGCTGGAGAGGAGGGTCACAGTGTTTTGGACGCAGGCCTTCCCTCTCTGCCAGCTCACAGAGGCAGCAGCAGCCACCTTTCAGTATTTCAGGGGCTCCACCTCCTTAAGGGCTGAAAAATAGGAGGATCGGAGTTGATCCTACATTCAGTTTTCCACAGGTGCTTCCCTAGAACTGATACTTGCAGCCATCTCCCAGCCGGCACCTTTCCTTGGGGGGGGAGGTCTCGTTCTGAGAAGGGAGGGGTGGCTTTCTTTGCCCCGCCCATGAAGCCAGCAAGGGTTTAATCCCCCTCCTACCTGGCAGGGATTACTTCTCAGACTGGAGGTGGTGCATGGCTCTGCGGTTCCTGGCGAGCTGAAACGCGGGCCTTCACAGAGTCATTGTCCCATCGTCAGTCCTGATGTCTTCAGAGATGGTGTCAAATGAGCCCAAGGTGGGAGTCCAGACACCCTGCAGGTGGAAGAAAAAGCACGGGCTACAGGGTTACGGGCTGGCTGCAGGAAGAGCTGGAGTTGGTCCTGTGCAGGGACAGAGCTCAGGAGCCCCCACCTGCTGTTCCGAGGCACAAGGCAGGGCAGCGGAGAGGCTTTGGGAAGGAGCCGTGCAGCCTCCTCCTTCCCCTTGACCTCCCAAATGCAGCACAGCAGCCAGGGCGGAAGCAGTCTGATGGAACCCAGAGGCTTCCTGAGGCTGGGCTCAGCCTGAGCTGCAACCCTGCCTAGCACAAGCATTCCTGCATTTGCAGGAAGCCCATGGGATGCACAGCAGGGAAATGTGGGCTGAGTCTCCTGTTGTGCGTGCAGGGGAAGACTCAGAGGAACTGTAGGCTGACCTGGACAGAGAGAGGAGGAACCCGACAGCCAGCACACCTTGTGCACCAGCAGCTGCTCTCATACATAGGTGGCCACCGCATCCCAGATGGCAACTGGCTTTGGAGGGCAGAGGAAAAGCAGGTCACACTGCATCTTCCACTTCCCAGTGGTCAGACTGCCTTGGGCCGGGTGTTGTCGCGTGCTTCCATGGTTCAACCACACTCTGCCCTAAAGTCTAGTGTTGCTCCACGCCAGGACCAAAGCCACTATAACTCAGAATGATAGATGGCAAAATGGCATTTACTGGGGGTAGTCAGCACCTTATTGTCACGTTTTGAACGAAAAAATCCACTTGAGCCTGTGACAGGGGGCCGTGGGCCCCGCGGGGGCCCTAGGCCAAAAGGAAAAAGTTAATTAGGAAAAGAAAACAGCGGCAACGATCTAGGGAGGCACACTTATTTACTAAATACTATATCGAAATACCGGATAACACAATATAATGTAATATAATTGAAAATTGAGATAACGAATCAGACAAAATAGGAGAGAGAATGAGTCCCGTAACCGAGAGGCCTACTGTGAAATTTAGGCGAGACGGTGAAGGCTCCCACACACTCCCCTGAACGCCAGAACTCGAAAGAGAGATCAGTCTAGTCTGCAACGGAGTTAATATAGAGTACAGGTCCCGTGACCTATCGTGTTGTTCTCTGGGAGA
Organism: Coturnix japonica; assembly: GCF_054131305.1. Classification (NCBI taxonomy): domain Eukaryota; kingdom Metazoa; phylum Chordata; class Aves; order Galliformes; family Phasianidae; genus Coturnix; species Coturnix japonica. Next base: position 629,950 of record NW_028188947.1, read on the forward strand.
TGTAGTCTTCTTCTGTAAGTTGCAGATTCAGTAAAATTATTCATGCTTTATATGATGTTATGATGTGGAATACTGATAGCAAAATTACAAAATTATTAAACCATGACATTCCACCCCTTATTCTACATCATTACATTATGTTTATACATACATACACACTCATACGTATAGTTGTGAATAATCAGGAACCTTATTGTCTCAACAATTTATATTTATTCCATACAAATCCCTATGTTGGGAACAAAACTCTGTAACCTAACCTACTCTTTATTAATTTTGAGAAAAATGGCAAAACTGCCAGAAAAAGGAAAACATGTCAGTGATGGAGGAGAATGGCAGTGCTAGTAGGGCGTCCCCCACATCAAGGTGCACTCATCCTTTCCCAGCCACCACAGCAGATTTCCTTTTGACTTATACTTCTTTCCATGTGTACTCTACACATGCATGGCCAGTGCACGATATAGAGTCCAGATGGAAAACTTGCTTACAGAATGCCTAATTAAGGTATATAGAGAAAAAGTGTTTCCTTAACATTAATCCACTCTATCTTAAGCCCTGTACCTAATTGGACATTCGTCAAATATTTTCTGAGACTCTACCTATATATCTACAAGAAATCATTGGCTGCACTCCCCAACATCAAATTCCCTTGTGGTACACATTGGACATTCCCATTTTTGTCCATCACCCACCACGTGCACCCAGGTTCCTGGGCAAAGACTGTACCCCGGAGAGGTTTTCCCTTTCCAGACGCTGGAAGGACCCAAACTGTTTTCCCCAACACACTCTTTATGTGTACTACAGGAACCTAATCTCCCTCCACGGTACGTAGGGAGCTGGATTGGTTAGGACCATTACAATTACTAGATCCTCGACTGTTGACCAACCAGGTAGCTTCTGCTAAATGGTTCTCCCAATTTTTATACGTTCCACCACCCATTGCTTTCAACATAGTTTTCAACAACCCATTGAATCGTTCAGTCTTACCAGAAGCCGGTGCATGATAGGGAATATGGTAAATCCACTCAATGCCATGATTTTTAGCCCAAGTGGTTACAAGGGAATTTTTAAAATGGGTCCTATTATCTGATGCAATTCTTTCAGGAGTGCCATGCCGCCACAGGATTTGCTTTTCCAACCCTAATATGGTGTTTCGGGCGGTAGCATGGGGTACTGCGTATGTTTCAAGCCACCCAGTGGTTGCCTCCACCATGGTGAGTACATAACGCTTACCATTGCGAGATCGTGGCAAGGTGATATAATCAACCTGCCACGCCTCCCCATATTTATACCTTTGCCACCGCCTTTCCTCCCAGAGAGGTTTCATCCTTCTGGCTTGTTTAATTATGGCGCATGTTTCACAGTCATGAATAATCTGCTGTCACGGGTTACTTAGATTTACCTATGCCCGTGACAGGGGAAGCCACCCCACGCCCCCCCCCCGGGGCCCGGAAAGGAGGGGGAAAAGGGGAGTGGGATAAAACAGTGACAATCTAAGGAGGAAAAACTTATTTTACTAAATATGATATCGAAATACAAGATAACACAATATAATATAATTAAGGCTAACAAAATCGAACGAAACAGAGAGAGAGAGTCTCCGAAAACCGAGAGGCCTACTGTGAACTCTAGGCGACACGGCTGGAACGCTTCCCACTCTCCGAGAAGTTCGAGAGAAGAAGGAGGGCACTCCAGCCTGGGAACGAGATTATATAGAGTCCTGGTCCCGTGACTTATTGTTACTCCTGTTGTTCTCTGGGATATGTAGTCTTCTTTTGTGGACTGCACATTCAACAGAAGTATCCATACTTGACATGATGTTATGATGTGGAATACTGATAGCAAAATTACAAAATTACAAAACCATGACATTCCACCCCTTATTCTACATTATTACATCATGGTTAATATATACATATATATACATATATATACACGTATGTAAAATTGTGATAGCTAAATAGTAGAATTGCATGTAACATAACTAAATGTACAACTATAATAACTAAAATACACTACACATGCAAACATATATATATATATATAGATACATAAAATTATTGACTGCACTCCCCCAGCATCAAATTCCCTTGTGGCACACACTGAACATCCCCATCCTTCTGCATTACCCACCAAGTGCACCCAGGTCCCTGGGCAAAGACAGTTCCACGGATAGGTTTGCCCTTTCCAGAAGCTGGAAGGACCCAAACAGCTTTTCCCAACATGTTCTTTACATGTATAACAGGGACCTTATCTCCTTCTACAGTGTGTAGGGGGCTAGATTGACTAGGACCATCACGATTGACAGATCCTCTAGTATTGACCAACCAAGTGGCTTCTGCCAGATTCTTCTCCCAGTGTTTAAATGTTCCACCACCCATTGCTTTCAACATAGTTTTCAACAACCCATTATATCGTTCAATTTTACCAGAAGCTGGTGCATGGTAGGGAATATGATAAATCCACTCAATGCCATGATCTTTGGCCCAAGTATTTATAAGAGAATTTTTGAAATGTGTCCCATTATCAGATTCAATTCTTTCTGGGGTGCCATGTCGCCACAAGACTTGTTTCTCAAGACCTAATATGGTGTTTCGAGCAGTTGCATGGGGTACTGCGTATGTTTCAAGCCACCCAGTGGTTGCCTCTACCATAGTGAGTACATAACACTTACCACTGCGAGATCGTGGCAAGGTGATATAATCAACCTGCCACGCCTCCCCATATTTATACTTTTGCCATCGCCCTTCCTCCCAGAGAGGTTTCATCCTTCTGGCTTGTTTAATTATGGCACATGTTTCACAATCATGAATAATCTGCGCAATAGCGTCCATGGTTAAGTCCACCCCTCGGTCTCTGGCCCACTTATATGTTGCGTCTCTTCCTTGATGGCCTGAGGTCTCATGAGCCCATCGAGCTAGAAATAATTCACCCTTATTCTGCCAGTCCAAGTCAATTTGAGCCACCTCAATTTTGGCAGCTTTATCTACCTGATGGTTGTTTTGTTGTTCTTCAGTAGCCCGACTTTTGGGCACATGTGCATCCACATGACGCACCTTTACAACCATATTCTTTGTTCGGGAAGCAATGTCCTTCCATAGTTCAGCGGCCCAAACAGATTTTCCCCTCCGTTGCCAGTTATTTTGTTCCCACCGCTGTAACCACCCCCATAAGGCATTTGCCACCATCCATGAGTCAGTATAAAGATACAGCATTGGCCACCTCTCCCGTTCAGCAACATCTAAGGCCAGCTGGACAGCTTTTACCTCTGCAAACTGACTTGATTCTCCCTTACCTTCAGTGGCCTCTGCAACCTGTCGTGTGGGGCTCCACACAGCAGCTTTCCATTTGCGATGCTTCCCTACAATGCGACATGATCCGTCAGTGAATAGGGCATATTTCTTTTCATTTTCTGGTAATTCGTTGTATGGTGGGGCCTCTTTAGCACGTGATACCTCTTCTGCTGGTGATGTTCCAAACTTTTTATCTTCAGGCCAGTCCATGATTACCTCTAGGATTCCTGGACGATTGAGGTTTCCCATTCGCGCTCGCTGTGTAATCAGCGTAATCCACTTGCTCCAGGTGACATCGGTAGCATGATGGGTGGAGGGAACCTGTCCTTTGAACATCCAGTTCAGCACTGGCAGTCGAGGTGCCAAAAGGAGCTGTGTTTCAGTCCCGACTACTTCGGAAGCAGCCCGAACCCCCTCATACGCGGCTAAGATCTCCTTCTCAGTTGGAGTGTAGCACTCTTCAGACCCCTTATATGATCGACTCCAGAATCCCAGGGGTCGGCCTCGGGTCTCTCCTGAGGCTCTTTGCCACAAACTCCAAGTGGGGCCTTTCTCTCCAGCAGCAGTATAGAGGATGTTCTTTACATCCTGTCCAGTCCGTACTGGCCCCAGGGCTACAGCACGGGCTATCTCTTGTTTAATCTGTTCAAAAGCCTGCTGCTGCTCAGGGCCCCATGCAAAATCATTCTTCTTCCGCGTTACCTGATAAAGGGGGCTTACAATGAGGCTGTAGTTTGGAATGTGCATCCTCCAAAAGCCCACTGCACCCAGGAAAGATTGTGTCTCTTTCTTGCTAGTTGGTGGAGACATGGCAGTGATTTTGTCGATCACATCTGCTGGGATGTGACGACGTCCATCCTGCCACTTTATACCTAAGAACTGAATTTCCTGGGCAGGTCCTTTTACTTTGCTTCGCTTAATAGCAAAGCCAGCTTGTAGAAGAATCCGGATTATCTGCTCTCCTTTTGTGAAAACTTCTTCTGCTGTATCACCCCACACAACAATGTCATCAATGTACTGCAGGTGTTCAGGAGCACCACCCTGTTCCAGTACAGTTTGAACCAACCCATGGCAAATGGTTGGGCTGTGTTTCCACCCCTGGGGCAAACGGTTCCAAGTATACTGAATGCCCCTCCAGGTGAAGGCAAACTGTGGCTTGCATTCTGCGGCCAAAGGAATAGAAAAGAAGGCATTGGCAATGTCAATGGTGGCATACCATTTGGCTGCTTTTGACTCCAGCTCGTACTGGAGTTCCAACATGTCCGGCACAGCAGCGCTCAATGGGGGTGTGACCTCATTCAGGCCACGGTAGTCTACTGTCAGCCTCCATTCTCCACTGGCTTTACGCACTGGCCATATGGGGCTGTTAAAAGGTGAGTGAGTTTTACTGATCACTCCCTGATTCTCCAACTGGCGAATCAAATCATGAATGGGGAGCAAGGAATCCCTGTTGGTGCGATACTGCCGTCTGTGCACTGTCTTTGTAGCAATCGGTACCTGCTGCTCTTTTACTCGTAGCAGCCCCACAACAGACGGGTCCTCTGACAGGCCAGGCAAAACAGACAGCTGCTTAATGTTGTCCATGTCTACAGCAGCTATCCCAAAGGCCCATCGATACCCCTTAGGATCCTTGAAATGCCCCCTTCTGAGGTAATCAATACCCAGTATACATGGAGCCCCTGGGCCAGTCACAATAGGATGTTTTTGCCAGTCTTTGCCAGTGAGGCTTATTTCAGCCTCCAGCACAGTCAATTCTTGAGAGCCCCCAGTCACTCCAGAAATATGGATTGATTCTGTCCCTTCATGACTGGAGGGCATTAGGGTGCACTGTGCACCGGTATCCACCAGCGCCTTATATTCCTGTGGTTCTGATGTGCCAGGCCATCGAATCCACACAGTCCAATAAACTCTATTATCCCTTTCCCTCCCCTGACTGAGGGCAGGGCCCCTCTATTGGTGACCTGTGATGACTGGAGCAACTCCACTGGTGGTTGGTATGTCTAGTAGTTCTTTCACCCGTGCTCGTAGTGCAGACGTGGGCTGATCATGCCACTTCCTCATGTCTTCTCCACGGTCACGTAGGTAGCGCCACATGGAAACACGCGGTGCAATCGTACTGTTGTTCTTTGCTCGAGCTGGGAAGCGTGTGCGTTTAACAGCTGAGACTTTTGATGATGCAGGTGGGGAGTAGGACTGGACTAGTTTGATCAGATCCTTCATTAGACCTGGTGGCCCGTACGAGGATTGACCTTCATCAGTTGTTTCTGATACTATTACGGGATCATTACAATTAGTTGATGGAAACAATTTCTTGCACATTTCATCTACTCGGTTTTCTAGCCGTGAGATGGCAGAAACTGCGGCATGCAGTTGGGGGAGCTGCTGATCGATGGTTTGAAGCATTATAATCAGCTCAACAACTCGGGGCCATCTGTCCACGAATCCTTTAGATCCTGATACCAATGACTGTGCAATTCTCTCTGGTGCTGTACTTGTGATTTTCTGCCACATGTCAGGATCGGCCCTCACTCTCTCAGGGTCAAGTTCGCTTGGATCAGGGCTGTACAACATTTTCGCCATGGCCAATTCCCTCAGGCGCTGAATACCTTTTTGGACGGTATTCCAACTATCAAATTTAGGCTTCAAAGCATCCTTATAGGGGTACCTTTCTCTCACGGCTTCTAACAGCCGCAACCAGAGAGTAGCAGCTCCATCCGAACATCTGCTAATCCCTCTGTCGATACCTGCATCTTGGGCAATGCTTCCTAGTTGGCGAGCTTCATTACCATCTAGAGACAAGCTGTTGGCCCCGTTGTCCCAGCAGCGAAGCAACCAAGCAAGGATACCTTCATCTTGACGCCGTGTGAACTCCTTTCTTGAGCCTTGGATTTCAGTCAGCTTCAGAGGTCGACAATAGGTGATTTCCTCCTCATCATCAGTCTCTTCTTCATGCCTCTTGGTTTTTGCCTTTGCTTTTTTCGGTACTGCTCCATGCCCGGCACCTGGGTCTTCTGCTGCCCCCCCCTGTGCTTCTCCTTCTTTTCGTTCTAGACGCGTGGACACCCGTTTCCATTTCTTGCCTTCCACAGGGGCAACTGATATTGCTACTGATGCCTCCTGTGACTGATCAGAATTAACTTGGGCTTGAATCTCAGATCGGAAACTCTCTCTCTCCAGAATAGTATGATACAAAGCACGGTATGCATAAGCCAAACCCCACATAAGGTTTACCTCCTTAGATCTCTGACCCAAATACTCACTTAATTTCTTAGGGTCCCTTAGGTGTTCAAGAGTGAAATCCCATGACACTGCGGGTCCCCATGCTTCTAAGACTTTTCCTAAACCTTTCCATATTCCCTGCCAGTCATCATTCTCTGGTTCTGGAGGAGACTTCCGCATAGAACGAATGCATAGGAACATATATGCATGCATTGATAGTGATAACATGAATGCAAGTATGAACCCTATCTCAGTTATTGAAAAGCGTGTGGAAATCTGAGAGTACAACCTAAATAAAAAGGGTTTTTTTAGCCTGTACAATGAATTAAACATGGTGGTGTTTGTAAAATTGCCTGTTCCATCTGGGATGCAAGTATTTGTAAAATTGCCTGTTCCATCTGGGATGCAAGTGTTAGTAAGATTCACAATTGCATCTGAGGTGTAGATGCCAAAATTCTGACCATACCACATCTCGTAAAAGTACCAGGCAGGTGTCTCCATCAGTATCCACCTTATTAGGCTATATATCTGCACAATTCCACAACACCAAATTATGGTGTTAATAGTTGACCAATACTTTAAGAAGATCATAATTGCTTTCAATCCCTTAAACAGAGCAACTGGGATGAAGAGTGGATTCATAGCTGGCAGGCTCTGTAAAAGTCAGAGCTAGCAAGCTTTGCTCTAAGGGAGAAAGAAATCCCTTTGTTTTCTACACAAAAGTTAGATAGCAATGCTGAGAATGTGCAGCAGCCCTTAATGTTGACAATTTGTCTGGTATTTCAAGGTCACGTTCTCCGTGAGCAGCTACGGAAAGATAACACTCCGAACACTCCCGTAACGAAGCTCTTTAAGAGCAAAGAGAGAGTTGTTCTAAAAGCTAAAAAGCTCTATGCCCGCATTCTCCACCAAAAAATCTGTCACGGGTTACTTAGATTTACCTATGCCCGTGACAGGGGAAGCCACCCCACGCCCCCCCCCCGGGGCCCGGAAAGGAGGGGGAAAAGGGGAGTGGGATAAAACAGTGACAATCTAAGGAGGAAAAACTTATTTTACTAAATATGATATCGAAATACAAGATAACACAATATAATATAATTAAGGCTAACAAAATCGAACGAAACAGAGAGAGAGAGTCTCCGAAAACCGAGAGGCCTACTGTGAACTCTAGGCGACACGGCTGGAACGCTTCCCACTCTCCGAGAAGTTCGAGAGAAGAAGGAGGGCACTCCAGCCTGGGAACGAGATTATATAGAGTCCTGGTCCCGTGACTTATTGTTACTCCTGTTGTTCTCTGGGATATGTAGTCTTCTTTTGTGGACTGCACATTCAACAGAAGTATCCATACTTGACATGATGTTATGATGTGGAATACTGATAGCAAAATTACAAAATTACAAAACCATGACATCTGCGCAATAGCATCCATGGTTAAGTCCACCCCTCGGTCTCTGGCCCACTTATATGTTGCATCCCTTCCTTGATGACCGGAAGTCTCATGGGCCCACCGAGCTAGGAATAATTCACCCTTGTTCTGCCAGTCCAAGTCAATTTGAGCCACCTCAATTTTGGCAGCTCGATCAACCTGATGGTTATTTTTATGTTCTTCAGTAGCCTTACTTTTAGGCACATGAGCATCTACATGGCGCACCTTTACAACAATGTTCCTTATTCGGGCAGCAATGTCTTTCCACAGTTCAGCAGCCCAAACAGGTTTACCCTTTCGTTGCCAATTATCATCCTCCCACTGTTGCAACCACCCCCATAAGGCATTTGCCACCATCCATGAATCAGTATAAAGATGAAGCATTGGCCACCTCTCCCGTTCAGCCACATCTAAAGCCAGCTGAACTGCCTTTACCTCTGCGAATTGACTTGATTCTCCTTTACCTTCAGTGGCCTCTGCAACTTGTCGTGTGGGGCTCCATACAGCAGCTTTCCATCTGCGATGCTTCCCTACAATACGACATGATCCGTCTGTGAATAGGGCAAATTTCTTTTCATTTTCTGGTAGCTCATTGAATGGTGGTGCCTCTTTAGCACGTGATACCTCTTCTGTAGGTGGTGTTTCAATTTTTTTACTCTCAGGCCAGTCCATGATCACTTCTAGAATTCCAGGACGGCTGAGTTTTCCCATTCGAGCTCGTTGAGTAATTAATGAAATCCACTTACTCCAAGTGGCATCAGTAGCATGATGGGTGGAGGGAACCTGTCCTTTAAACATCCAGTTTATTACTGGCAAGCGAGGTGCTAGAAGAAGCTGAACCTCTGTCCCAACTACTTCAGAAGCAGCCCGAACCCCCTCATACACGGCTAAGATCTCCTTCTCAGTCGGAGTGTAGCGCTCCTCAGACCCTTTATATGCTCGACTCCAGAATCCTAGGGGTCGGCCTCGGGTCTCTCCTGAGGCTCTTTGCCACAAACTCCAGGTGGGACCTTTCTCTCCAGCAGCAGTGTAGAGGATGTTCTTCACATCCTGTCCCGTCCATACTGGCCCCAAGGCCACGGCACGGGCTATTTCTTGTTTTATCTGCTCAAAAGCCTGCTGCTGCTCAGGACCCCATGAGAAATTATTCTTCTTCTGTGTTACCTGATAGAGGGGGCTCACTATGTGGCTGTAGTTTGGGACATGCATTCTCCAAAAGCCCACTACTCCCAGAAAAGATTGGGTCTCTGTCTTGTTGGTGGGCGGAGACATAGCAGTGATTTTGTCAATCACATCTGCTGGGATGTGACGACGTCCATCTTGCCATTTTATACCTAAGAACTGGACTTCCTGGGCAGGCCCCTTCACCTTGCTGCGCTTAATGGCAAAACCAGCTTGCAAAAGAATTTGGATTATCTGTTTCTCTTTCTTGGAAACCTCTGCTGCTGTATGGCCCCACACTACAATGTCATCAATATACTGCAAGTGTTCAGGAGCATTACCCTGTTCCAAAAACAGCTTGGATTAATCCATGGCAAATTGTTGGGCTGTGCTTCCACCCTTGAGGTAAACGGTTCCAGGTGTACTGAATACCTCTCCAGGTAAAAGCAAACTGTGGCCTACATTTTGCAGCCAATGGGATGGAAAAGAAGGCATTAGCAATATCAATGGTGGCATACCACCTAGCTTCTTTTGACTCCAGCTCATACTGGAGTTCTAGCATGTCTGGTACAGCAGCACTTAATGGAGGTGTGATTTCATTCAGGCCACGGTAATCTACCGTTAGCCTCCATTCTCCACTGGTTTTACGCACTGGCCATATGGGGCTGTTAAAAGGCAAGTGAGTTTTGCTAATCACTCCCTGATTCTCTAATTGGCGAATTAGCTTGTGAATGGGGAGCAATGAGTCCCTATTGGTGCGGTACTGCCGTCTGTGAACCACTTTGGTGGCAATTGGTACCTCTTGGTCTTTTACCTGGAGCAACCCCACAGCAGAAGGATCATCTGACAGACCAGGTAAAGCTGACAGCTGCTTAACACCATTTGTGTTAACAGCAGCTATCCCAAAGGCCCATCGACACCCCTTGGGATCCTTAAAATATCCCATCCTAAGGTAATCGATTCCCAGTATACATGGAGCCTCTGGACCAGTCACAATAGGGTGTCTCTGCCAATTTTTACCCGTGAGGCTTATTTCGGCCTCCAACATAGTCAATTCTTGGGAACCCCCAGTCACTCCATGGATATATATTGGTTGTGTCCCTTGGTGACTTGAGGGCATTAAGGGGCATTGTGCACCAGTGTCCACCAAGGCTTTATATTTCTGTGGTTGAGATGTGCCAGGCCACTTAATCCACACAGTCCAATCAATATACTCTATTGTCCCTTTCCCTCCCCTGGCTGGGGGCAGCGCCCCTCTATTGTTTACCTCGTTGACTTGCAGCAACTGGAACTCTCCCCTTCTTGGAAGAGTTCACCTTGGTAGTTGTTTCACCTTGTAATTCTTTCACTCGTGCCTGAAGTGCAGAGGTGGATGAATTACACCACTTCTTCATGTCCTCCCCATGACTACAGAGGAAAAGCAACAAGGCAAGACGTGTAGTCTCATCGTTGATTCGAGGTGACTTATCATCGTCATTTGCTTGAATACGAGGACGTCTCTTTTTTATGGTTGAGATTTTCGATTATACAGGTCGAGAGGAACTCATGTTGCTTAGCTTCCTCAATAGGTGATTGTGGAAATCCTGGTTTCCATCATCTTGTACCACCGTGGATTCATCTACATCAGGCACATTAGCCAATTTGTCAATAATATCATTTTGTGTTCCCTCCACTTCGTTTAACCTTTCCACAATTTTGACAATGGCTGAAGTATACAGATTAACTTCTGTGGCGCTTATAAATAATTCAAGTTCCCGAAGTCTGCCAATTAGTTCATTCACAAAGGGTTTCCTGTCCCCTTTGCCATATACTAATGCAAGTGCACTGGCATGCTTTTCTGGAGCTGCTTTTGTAAAGTCACGCCACATTTGTCGTGGAACGCGGACTGCTTCAGGATCATGTAATTGGTCTGGATCATTACGATTGAACTCGCGGCTGTATAGCATTTCCACCAGAGCACTTTCTCTCAAAAATTGGATACCTTTTTCAATATCAGTCCATTTCTTTCTCTCAGGCTCCAAGTCCCGTTTAAAGGGGAATCTATCTCTTACCGCTATCAACATCCGCTTCCAGAGGGTGTAGGACCGATTTTGGCATGTGCCAATACCTCTGTCCACACGAGAGTCCCTGGAAATGCTACCCAGTTGGCGAGCTTCACTGCCATCGAGCCACGCACTGTTGGCACCATTGTCCCAGCAGCAAAGTAACCAAGTGACCATATTTTCTTTTGGCTGACGTGTGTAATCCTTTCTTAGATCTCGAATTTCACTCAGTTTAAAAGATCGATCAATAATGGTCGTTATACTTTGCTCACCTTTTGCTCTATCAAGAGTCCCAGGTGTTGATGGTGGGAACTGTGTTGATGAGGCTGCCCCATCTATAAGTTTGGACTTGAGAAATTCTCGTAAAGAAAAACTAGCTTTTGGCTCCTCTTCTGACTCTGACCCTGACCCTGATGCTTGTGTTATTTCCTCCAGGTAACCCTCCTTCTTTTTCCTCTCTCCTAACTTTCTCTGCTCCTCTAACTTCTTCTGCTCCTCTAACTTCTTCTGCTCCTCTAATATCCTCTGCTCCTCCAACTTCTTCTGGTCTTCTGACTCCCCCTGCTCTCCCGAGTCCCCTGAGTCTCCTGAGTCCTGCTCTCCTAACTCCCTCCGCTTTTCTAACTCCTTCTGCATTTTCTCTAACTGAGTTGAAACTTGTTTTGTCTTTTGCCCTCTTACAGGGGCAACCAACATTGTATCTGGTGTCCCAGATGGTTGGTCCAATTGGACTACATGCGCCCCCAGTGGCTGGCCAAAGTGGACTACATGTGCCCCTGGTAGTTGGTTAAATACATTCAACTCACCCTGGAGGGCACATAGCTGGTCTCGGAGAGCGTTCCGCTCAAACTGGACGGCACCAAGCTCAGTCTGGAGGCTGTTGTAGTTGGACTGGAGAGTGTTGTACCCGAACCGGAGGACGTTATGCTCGGCCTGGAGGGCATTGTGCTCAGTCTGGAGAGTGTTGAGCTTGGTCCGGAGGGCATTGTGCTCGGTCTGAAGAGCGTTATGCTCGGACTGGAGGGCATTATGCTCGGACTGAAGAGTGTTGTGCTCGGTCTGGAGGGTGTCACAATTGGCTTGAAGGGCATCGTGCTTAGGCTGGAGGGTGCCGCACTCAGACTGGAGGGCGTCATACTTGGACTGGAGAGTATTGTACCCAGACCGGAGAGCGTTGTGCTCAGTCTGGAGAGTATTGTGCTCGGTCCGGAGGGCATTGTGCTCAGTCTGAAGAGCGTTATGCTCGGACCGGAGGGCGTTATGCACAGACTGAAGAGTGTTGTGCTCGGACTGGAGGGTGTCGCAGTTGGGTTGGAAGGCATCGTGCTTGGCCTGGAAGGTGCCGCACTCAGACTGGACGGCGTCATACTTGGACTGGAGAGTGTTGTGCTCGGTCTGGAGGGCATTGTGCTCGGTCCGGAGGGCACTGTGCTCGGACTGGAGAGTGTTGAGTTGGGATTGCAGGGAGCTTTTCTCATCCCAAAGTTTTTCTGCGTCAGCTCTAAGACTCTCTTTCTCGTACCAGATTGAGTCTCGTTGGTACAGGAGTTCTTTTCTTTCAGCTTCAAAAGCTTTTTCTCTCTCTACCTTCTCAGTCCAAAGTTTTTCTGCCTCAGCTCTAAGACTCTCCTTCTCGGCCCTGAGACTCTCTCTCTCAGCTTCAAAAACTTCCCTCTCAGGAATGGTATTGAATAATGCCCGATAAGCATTAGCTAGGCCCAAAATCATTTGTGTCTCCTGAGATCTGCCTGAGCCACAACATTCCTGCCTCAAATATGCAATCAAACTCTCAGGATTCTACAAGTGTTCAGGAGTGAAGCTCCATAACACTGAAGATGGCTGTCCTTTGAGAATCTCTTCAAAGCCTCTCCACACTCCCTGCCACTCAGTATTCTCTGGTTCTAGGGAAGACTTCCTCCGGATGTTATAAATCCAGATACTGAGTGAGATTATTACAATAATCAACAGTAAGATCAGGGAAATTAAGAGTGTGGCCCACTGATCATTCAAAAACTGCATAAAGGATTCATAGAAAGAAAGAGGAGCACGCTTAAAAATCACCATTTCTGTATAATTAGTTGCATTAGTTGCTCCCTCTGGAGCTGTATGCAGATACGAAGTGAGCATTGCTAACCATGCTTTCAATCCATTATACAATTGTATAGCTCCATAAGAAAAAGTGGCTAGCCCAACATGGCCCAATATGTTCGGAGCGTCTCAAAAAAGGAACCAATGGCACACAGTCCCTGGTAAAACAAATTTAGTAGAGAAAACATTTTTTTTCCTCCAATAGAGAGAAAAAAAGTAAAAGAAAACAAAGCTCAGAAGTGTTTATAAAATATACAGGAGTATTGGCAGTCCGCCTGGACTTTCAAGGTCAAGCTCGCAGGTGCAGAATCGCAAACCTAAGATAGCTCCTTAACAGGGGAAAAAAACTCGTAGCTCTGTTAAAAGCTAAAAGAGCAACAGAAGAAAACACAGAAAAAAACAGCAACTCAATATGCCCGCATTCTCCACCAAAATCTGTCACGGTTTGAACTAAAAATCCACCTGCGTCCGTGACAGGGGGCCGTGGGCCCCGGAGGGGCCCTAGGCCGAAAGGAAAAAGTTAATTAGGAAAAGAAAACAGCGGCAACGATCTAAGGAGGCACACTTATTTACTAAATACTATATCGAAATACCGGATAACACAATATAATACAATATAATTGAAAATTGAAAATTGAACTAACGAATCAAGCAAAATAGGAGAGAGAATGAGTCCCGTAACCGAGAGGCCTACTGTAAATCTAGGCGAACGGCTGAAGGCTCCCACACACTCCCCTGAACGCCAGAACTCGAAAGACGTCAGTCTGTTCTGCGACAGAGTTAATATAGAGTCCAGGTCCCGTGACCTATCGTGTTGTTCCCTGGGAGATGTAGTCATCTTCTGTAAGTTGCAGATTCAGTAAAATTATTCATGCTTTATATGATGTTATGATGTGGAATACTGATAGCAAAAATTACAAAATTATTAAACCATGATATTCCTGAATGGCAACCTCCTTTACACCAACAATTACAATGACATCAAGAACATTGGCAATTGCTGCACACTGACAATGAAGCAGGTTAAGCCTGAGGATGCTGGCACAGTGACAGTGAAGTCAGACAAGGTGTCAGAAAGTGCACCTGAAGGTGATAGGTGGGTCTGATCACAGCCCTCCTGGATGTAAGAGATGCTAAGGAGCTCCAGTTCTTTCTATTGTCAGCAGTCCTGCTTCTAAAGCTGACCTCTCTGGGGTGACAAGTCATCAGAGGCTTTCTTCCAGTGGAAGGTTCCATTGCAGCAGATATCAACGAAGGAGGATGGTTTTGGTGTCCTGCCAAAGCATTCCATTGCTTTTTATCATCATTTTATTTAGCACAAGGAGAGTTACAAGAGCAATTTCTTTTACTGCATCAGTAACATGCCGTGTCAATGCTGTTGTCTCCAAGGATTTATGACTGCAGGGAGAGATCATTCAGTGTGTGTTTTGCCTCTGGGATGACTAATGACCAGGCTGTGAGCAACCTGATCTAGCTGTGAATGTCCCTTTTTATTGCAGGGGAGCTGGGCTAGATGGCCTTTAAGGGTCTCTTCCAATTCTAAGGGTACTGTGATTCTAATCTGCTCTCCCCAGCAATTAAGCTCTTTTACTCTATGCGCTCAGAGTTTGAAGGATTTCCTCTTTCTCCTTTCTTTTGCATTTGGTGGAAGTTTTTTCCCCAGTACAAACATCTGATGTGTGAAATAGAAGATAGATAAAAGGAGTCAATAAAACAGGAAAATCAAAAGTGTTCAGCAGCTTATCCTCTTAATCCTGTGGCCTGCTGTATGAGCTCTGCTCCATGTGAGGGCAATGCCAGCTCTCCAGCTTTAGAAGAGCTGCATCCCAATTACTTCATATGATATCAGTCCCACCCACGGCAATGCGGGCTGTCCCTCCTGTTCCCTGTATTCTCCTACTGATTAGTTCAGAATTCCATAAAGTGCATTCAGTCAACACACATGAAACCACTTTAGGTTCTATACTGATGTCGTCAGTGCTGGTAAAGATTTATTTATCCCTCTTTAAAAATCTGAAAGCAACTGGAAATGTCTCAACTTCCGTATCACATTGTTCTGTTTTGCCTTTTTAATTGCAGAGAAGCCTGCTGTCTTCATGAAGTCCTTGGATGATGTTTTTGGTGATGAGCGGGGTGTGATTAAATTGGAATGCGAAGTCTCTAAAGAGAAGGTCAAACCAGTGTGGAAAAAGGACAGTGTTGTGCTTGCTTCTGGCGACAAGTATGAGCTGGTACAGTCTGGGAAGACCCTATGTCTCCTTATCCATGACCTCGAGAAGTCAGATGCAGGTTTCTATACCTGTGATACTGGCACTGATGTTGCCAAGTCAAAGGTCGGCATTCAGGGTAAGTACTGTGGAAAGTAAAGGAGTGCTAAAAGCACATTCAGTGTGGTCACTCTGTCTTACACCTATTCCCCCATGAGCCTTAATAGTTTCTACAATAGAAGTGTATTACTGCAATTTAGTGCAGTGATGTCTGGAAAATTCCCATTGCTTTTGATGTAAATGTATCTCATTTTGCCATGAAAATCACCAAACATGTCAAGAATGTCCTGGAAATGTTTCCTTTCTAAACATACCTAAAAGGGAGAAATGGTTTGAATACCAGTAGGGTTAGGATGGTAACAAATTAGCTAATAGAAACATTTAATTTCTTGTCATAGGCAAAACCCTTTTTCTCACGCAGCATCCTAGAGTTGTCCTCTCTGTTAGGTTTTTCCCTCTGTAGCTCATTGAATCTTCATTCTGCTCCATGGACTGAGCTGCTCTAATTGTAGTTCTTCCAGAGCAAAGACAAGAGATTCACATCTCTTTTTTTTTATAGCTTTCTGGTAATTCTGAGTGGAGAATGTCTTAGAGAATACATCAGTAAGGAATGCAGCCATGTTCTGCAAATCCTGAGTTAAAACACCAGTACTGCTACTCATGTCAGTCACAAATGCCTTTTCTCCATATAAACCTCATACTAACCTATCTCTTACCTTCCAGAGCTGAATAGTGGCATTACCAAACGGCTGAAAAACACTGAAATCCAGGAGGGAGAAGATTGTACTTTTGAATGCATTCCGTCCCATGAAAGCATTGATGAGTTCAAGTGGACACTGAATGGAAGCAGAGTGGAAAGTGGTGGGCGATTTAAAGCTTCTAACAAGAGTTAGAAATAGGCTCTCCTTATCAAAAGTGTGACTCCTACTGACGCTGGGGAAGTCGTTTTTACTGCCCGTGGTCTAACCTCCAAAGCCTCTCTGTCTGTGAAAGGTAATGAGATGGGAGAGATTCTGGGGTCTGATTCCTTCAACTGTCTTCTGATAAGATTGTCATGAGAGCTAACTCATAATATGGTTAAAGTGAATAGCAACCTTCTACTTGAACCTCGAAGCACTGAGAATTTCTCTTAAAAATAAGTAAAAGGAGGAAACATTTTACACAAATGTGAGAACTACCCAAAGCACTGGGGTAGTGTTGGAAATGGGCATCTCACTACAGCTTGTTCCATTAACAGTAAATCAGGAATGATCTGTTGAGGGAACTGTGGGAGCAAATATCCTCTAAGTATAAGCTGAAGGGATGGCCTTCACATCATCTAGCTGTACAACAAATTCCTATCTAGAACATGTGCATCTGAGAGCATCATCCGAGGCTCCCAGTGTGATGAGTGGAGAGAAGAAAGAGGCAGTTTTCAGACATGGTTCATCATCCTCAATTGGGTAGATTTAAGAGAGAATAAATGCTGCCTGGAATTCTATTGTCTGTACTTTGCAGATTACTGCTGGCTGTAGGATGGCGTCTGTTGCAAGTGCCTCTCTAACTTATGTGAAGCATGTTCATTATCCAGCATGTAGATGCATGTATTTTGAGAGAGGCATCCTACCCTAAGTGTATGTTACTCCAAAAGCAATGTTTTCTTCCAGGAAAACCTACTGAGATTTCAAAAGAGCTGGAGGATAAGACAGCAGCAGCAGGGCAGGACATCAGCCTGAGCTGTGAGCTGTCAAAACCGGATTTGAACATCAGGTGGTACAAGGATGGCAAAGCAATCAGAAAAAGCCAGAAGTACGACTTGCAGCAGGAGGGAACTGGGGCCATTCTGATCATCCATGACTCTACTGCCAAGGACAGTGGGGAGTACCCCTGTGAGACAGAGGACTCCATAACAAAAGCCAGGGTCACTGTGCAAGGTGAGTTGAAAAGCACACTGGGGATGGCATGTAGAGAAGTAGAGGTAAATATCTGCAGCCTGTGGGTGATGTTTTTCTCTTCTGTTTCCTTGAGCAGGATCAATTCTTAGTTTTCAGAAAATATGATGGATTAAAATCTTTTCCTTAAAATAATCTGGAAACTGAATGATTCTCCAGTGTGATGTGGATCTGGGCAGCCTGGTCTGGTGGTTGGTGACCCCTTGGAGGGGGTTTGAAACTAGATGATCTTTGAGGTCCTTTTCTACTCAGGCCACTCTATGATTCTGTGATCATTCTATGATTCTATGATCTTGGGTGTTAGTGAGCCAAGAAAAGATGGCAATCTGAATTAGTCTATATTGAATATGTGTAATCAAAACTATATGCAGTTTATCAGATGAGATCCTACCAGCGCATGTATAATGGTATTGAACTTACCAGATATCTACTGGAATTATCAAACCTATGTAAATGGGTGGACTCTGTGGTCTTCTTAGACTCTTTGCATCTCTATGTGATATTCTGAAATGAGGGCAAAGGAGATTCAGGACACCTCTGTATGCTTGGGACTTGTTGGGGTAACAAATCCCTCTGTCCTACACCCTCATCCTTTTTTTTTTTTCCTTCCAGAAAAACCTAATTACTTTATCAAGGAACTTTCAGATGTGAAAATTGAAGAAAGTGGAAGTGCACTTTTTACATGTCAGAGCAAGAAAGCCGCATCCTTCGTCATATGGAGGAAAGGCATTGCTGAGCTCAGGCCTGGCAGGAAATACAAGAGGGCACAGAAAGGACGAGACCTGCAGCTGAGCATAAAAAATCTGGAGAAAAGTGACAGTGACGTGTACACCTGTGACATTGGTGATGCCCAGTCCAGAGCCAAGCTCGTTGTACAAGGTATGTGTGAGAGCCATATGCCTGCGCATCCTGTTTCTCCACTACCAAGACATTATCCTGGTAGAATTTGTACATTTATGGCAGGTCTTTGGGGCTGCAGCTGTCTGGCCTGAATAGCGGTTCACAAGCCATGCACAGAGCAAGCTGCACGGAAAGGGAAAGAACTACCGACTAGAGCAGTGCCATTGAGAACTTTATGTATCATTTAAAAACCAAAAATGCTGATGTACGGTGAGGCTGGTGACCCAGAAATCAGTGTGAACTTTCTATCTCTGACCTTTCTGAGTTACAAATAGTCCTCCAGAGTTCTAGGCAAAAATTCCCTTATGCTGCATTCTGGGTAGTTGTCACGGTTTAAACAAAAATCTACCTGTGTCCATGACAGGGGGGCCACAGGCAAGCGAGGTGCTAGAAGGAGCTGAACCTCTGTCCCAACTACTTCAGAAGCAGCCCAAACCCCCTCGTACATGGCTAAGATCTCCTTCTCAGTTGGAGTGTAGCACTCCTCAGACCCTTTATATGCTCGACTCCAAAGTCCCGGGGGTTGGCCTTGGGTTTCTCTTAAAGCTCTTTGCCACAAACTCCAAGTGGGACCTTTCTCTCCAGCAGCAGTGTAGAGGATGTTCTTCACATCCTGTCCCGTCCGTACTGGCCCCAAGGCCACGGCACGGGCTATCTCTTGTTTTACCTGCTCAAAAGCCTGCTGCTGCTCAGGACCCCATGAGAAATTATTCTTCTTCCGTGTTACCTGATAGAGGGGGCTCACTATGTGGCTGTAGTTTGGGACATGCATTCTCCAAAAGCCCACTACTCCCAGAAAAGATTGGGTCTCTGTCTTGTTGGTGGGAGGAGACATAGCAGTGATTTTTTCAATCACATCTGCTGGGATGTGTCGATGCCCATCTTGCCATTTTATACCTAAGAACTGGATTTCCTGGGCAGACCCCTTCACCTTGCTGCGCTTAATGGCAAAACCAGCTTGCAAAAGAATTTGGATTATCTGTTTCTCTTTCTTGGAAACCTCTGCTGCTGTATGGCCCCACACTACAATGTCATCAATATACTGCAAGTGTTCAGGAGCAGTAAAATTATTCATGCTTTATATGATGTTATGATGTGGAATACTCTTAGCAAAATTACAAAATTATTAAACCATGACACCCTGGTATTTTTCTTTTTTTTTCTTAAATATTTTCCTTTTTACTATTTAAATGTTATGGGCACATCTTATAGAAACACAAGGCTGTTTACAAAGAAGTGCATGCTGTGTTGCTGTATGATGAGCAAGATACATCTATTCTTCATCTAGCAGGAATAGTTGCTGAGCCTTAAGAACAGTTTCAGAAAGCTTTGGGAATTTGGGTGTTTTCCTTGTTTCTGCAACACAAAATGAAAATTTACGCTGTATATAAAGTAAAGGGGAGTCCAAAATTGTACGTTAAATTTGAAGGAGATCAATCTGGGGTAATATTAAAAAAAAAAAAAAAAAAAAAAAAAAAGGGAGTGTGGTCATCAAATACTATAAAATATATTAGCTGTTACTAGAATGCCACTTATCTTCCCCCCATATGAATCACTGTCATGTTATATGTGAATTTGTGAGGTGGGTTTTGAAGCTGAAATTAAAAACTTCTTGTATGGCTGTCTTCATAGTGGCTATCCAGACTATCTGTAGAAATGACAGCTATTATGTAGTCAGCTGTTCACCAGTTTTAACTGATTATAAATTACGTTTCAGGGTGGAGAACATAGCATAGTGCCTGACACCTGTGTTGATCCTGAGGGCATTCTTGATTCTGTGCATTATGATGTCATGGATATTAAAGAGCAAGCTGAGGCAGCACATAGTTCCATTGTATCCCTGGAGGACCCGAAGGAAGATACTGGCTGGTTTGAAAAGCAGCTGGAGAAAACTAACTTTGAACTGATGGAGACCAAAGAAGAGCTAACAGAGAAAAAGACCAAACTACTTAAAACTGAAGAAGAGCTGATGCAGAAGAACAAAGGTGAGTTATGCGATGTGAAAGGTAGAAGACAGAAATAGTTCATTAATCTA
This sequence comes from Coturnix japonica, assembly GCF_054131305.1. Lineage (NCBI taxonomy): Eukaryota > Metazoa > Chordata > Aves > Galliformes > Phasianidae > Coturnix > Coturnix japonica. Next base: position 650,312 of record NW_028188947.1, read on the forward strand.
AAAGAGAAATAACCAGTTTGAGTAGGAATTAGAGGAGATGTTCTACCTTTGGAACCATAGCCTGTAGATAAGTGATAGTTTGTTCCTTGTGTATATTCAGGTTCAGCAATTCCACGGTTTTTGGTTCTTTCTTTTCTTTTTTTCCCCTTCTCCTTTAAACTGCAACTAGCAGCTTTACGCTTTCGTAAGTATGGGGTTAAATGTCTATTTCTTGATTTTTACTTTTATATTGTAATCTCTACTCTTGTTTATGTCTTGTTGATGCAATGTTTTCGTTCCAAGAAATATAGAAAACTTTTGAATCACTCCCAATAAGTGAAGACCACATGCAAATTAATTAATCTGTTCAAAAGCTACCTAAACATTAGAATATCTGCAAAAATTGATTACTTAATAAACTATCTATTGGCTACTTATGTAATACAACCTTTTCTGTGTGTTACAGACTTTGAAATGCAGGTGATTAAATTGGATGAGTCTGATGAGCAACTTAAAGAAGCAACTGAGGTAACTTTATCAAGAAGATATTGTGTAAAATTGTTTTAATACCAACTTGTGGTAGCTTAAAATGCTATTCCAGTAGGCTCCATTAATAGATTTCTTACCGAGCTTAGCTTAACTGAATTTGCCTTTAATGCATTGTGTAATTCAGCTACTTAACACTCCATTAGAAACTGATGACTGAATTTTTTTTATTTTTTATTTCCAATCTCATTCAAGGTGCAGAAAGATGACATTATTACAGAGCTACAAGACTTAAAATCTCATTTAGAAGAAAAAGTAAAAGATTATGTGAGTTTTACACATCTCCGTATCCTTATACAAAAAAAGAAAAACACTAATTCTATGCTTGTAATCAACACATTTTTGGAAAACTGATTTTCTGTATGTAGCTGGTACTTGCTTGAAATTGTAAACAATTCAAATTTATCTGAAGGTAGTTGTTGTTAACACAAACAACAAAAATATCAGTGTGTTCCACTAACTCCTGCCTCACACTCCTACATCAGAGGAAGAGCAACAGTAAAAGTATATTGATTAGAGTTTGAAGTACGAGTATGAATGGTCAGGATATCTCCACGTTCTATGCAGTCTATAAAACTTTATCCTGACTAATGTACCGCGAGCTACTGAATATGTGAAGACTAGCTTGATTAAGTATGTGTGCATACCACTTCTGGTGGTTTTTGTTCATTTTTTGATGTTTGGTAGCCTGAAGTAGCTCTGAAAACATTTATAGTTAATTCTGTCACTCAGATCTCTAACCTTGTAAGCTTAGCAACTTGACCCTTCTTAGTCTTTGACTGTCTGCATCACTGCAACTTAGTATTTCCATGGTGTTAAAGCTGACTGTGATGAGTAGTCATGTCCTCACCTATTACTTCTTCCAAGAACAAGGCTCCAACTCTATCTGTGAGATTGTGTGGCCTGAACACTTCTGAAGCTTTTCTTTTCATAAGCTACTAAAGATGAATAATCAGTCCTTGGCAGTGCCAGCATGGCTTAACAATCGTCATCTTGTAAGTAAGGAAGCTTCACTTGTGGTCAAGGACACAATCTAAAATATGCGTGACAGAGCTGACTAAGCTTTAAGGTTGGATTATATCTGTCACGATGAAAGTGATTTTAGCAGCTTAGCAGAAGTGTGATGTGATGAACTTGTATGAGAGCTGACCATTTGCTCTTTGACCATGTTTGTAATTTTGTTGACTTCTTGGAAACAGGAAATTCTTTGATAAACTGGTAAACTCTTGATTGTGTGCAAGTCTTTTACTTTGTAACCTGCTAGGCTCTTGCTTTCCCTTGTATACTCTACCAAGTATTGCACTTGTCATTATCTGAAGGTGTACTTGTTCTGTCTGCTATTGAGATTTGTAACTGATGTCTATAGAGTCACTGGGTAAATATTCTAGCTGTATGGTTTTGTGTAAATATTTGCCTACAGAAGATTACTGAGACTTAAGTGCTCCTTTTGTTAAGCTTCAATGTAACTGATCTTATATCAATACAGGAAAAGACTACCTACCATTTAACTACCATTAAAGCAGAACCGGCAGAAGAGAACACTAATAAAGGAACTGAAAGCAGCCAATTTTCAGTGCTTTCAGTTAAAGCACTGAAACAAGAGAAAACTGAGTTGGAAGTGGGAAGAAAGCACAGTACTGACGAGGATAAGCCTACTGTGGAAGAGCCACCTCCAAAGAAAGGTACAGTTTCTTCCATCGTTGAACAGGTGTCTTCCAAAACAATAAATTGCTTCCTATTCCGGATAGGAAGCAAAAGGCTGTGAAGCGCGTACCTTATGGTATAAGGAGAAAAGCCACTGTGTTAAACTGTAAATAGAAGTAACTGTTATGTAAATATCCCTTTTTCAGAAGGTCCTATGCGGTTCATTTTTGAATGCTTAAGAATAAAAGTTTTTTGCACTATTTTTTTCCTTTTTGCTGCTTTTTCCTCATCTGTTGATGCACTTGCAGATTTGGTAATAGTTTTAAAGCAGTTTCTTTAGGATTGTTTCAACTGCTGTTGCTGATCTTCTGAGTAGCATCAGCTGCTCAAGTGCTTTCTTTTTGTTTGTTTGTTTTGTTTTTCCTGAAGCAACTATCAAAATTGTTGATGACCTGCTAATTGCTCGCTCATGGGCAATATTTGAGCAAAATGGTTTGGATAAGCTCTGATGCATTTAACTTCACTTCTGGGCACAGCTGAGCATCAGTGTTCCTAGAATTACGGAAGGCATATACAATGTAGAAGGGAAAATCTAAAACTTAGCTGTATTCCCTTCCTTTCTTGTATACCTCTTGCAAAATATGTACAAGGGAGAAAGTCAAGGCCTTCTTTGGATGAGATGCTGTTCTTGGATGATTTGTCCCTGCTGCCTTTATTTGGCATAAATATTGAATCCTAATGTGACCACTGAATGGCATCACATATAAGCATCTTACCAGAGACTGAGGGAGGGATGTGGACTCCTCCATACTCCAAATAGTAGTGGGTTTGTTCTAATCATATGACCAAAGCTCTCATTTAAAAATTAATGACAGCAATGCTCCACATAGGAATTAAAATGGGTAGCTGATAGTCACAATGTCAGCATGAAGTTTTCTGTTAAGAAGTACTGAGATTTCAATCATGTTAAAATTTTCTTCTATTTGTGAGTATTAATAGCGTCCAATTTCAAAAACCGCTTAATATATATTCTTTAGCTGTGTTAAATATACACAGTAGAACAATGAGCACAGGTATGTTGTGCTGGTTCTTTTGTAGAATTAGTTATATAAGTAGCACGAGCAAAAGTGTTTTAGGAGATGCTAGGTTATCTCAGCTTCAAGTTCAGGGTATTTACACCATTCTCTGAGCTTTTAGGTCTTGTTTCCTATGCTCTGTAATAATGCTTTTTCCCTACTTCCTCTGTAAGGAGCTTCTAGACTGAACATTACACATCTTCTCCCTAGTCTTATTTATCTTGCTTTAGCGCTTGCTTGTTGTTTTCAGCATAAAGTGTTTAGATTACTTATAAATCATATTCCCCTCACTAGTGTTGCTGGGAGCAACAGTCAAAACCCAAAACCTGGTTTGGGGTGGAATATGCCACTGCTGTTTCTTCAGTATGACTTTTAAATCAGTTGAGGGCTGTATATAAAACTCCTTAGATGAGTTAAGAGGCTGTTTCCATGCAGTACATGTGAATCTGTGTCACGGTTTGAACGAAAAATCCACTTGCACCCGTGACAGGGGGCCGTGGGCCCCGCGGGGGCCCTAGGCCAAAAGGAAAAAAAGTTAATTAGGAAAAGAAAACAGCGGCAACGATCTAAGGAGGCACACTTATTTACTAAATTCTATATCGAAATACAGGATAATAAAATATAATATAATATAATTGAAAATTGAGCTAATGAATCAGACAAAATAGGAGAGAGAATGAGTCCCGTAACCGAGAGGCCTACTGTGAATCTAGGCGAACGGCTGAAGGCTCCCACACACTCCCCTGAACGCCAGAACTCGAAAGACGTCAGTCTGTTCTGCGACAGAGTTAATATAGAGTCCAGGTCCCGTGACCTATCGTGTTGTTCCCTGGGAGATGTAGTCTTCTTCTGTAAGTTGCAGATTCAGTAAAATTATTCATGCTTTATATGATGTTATGATGTGGAATACTGATAGCAAAAATTACAAAATTATTAAACCATGACATTCCACCCCTTATTCTACATCATTACATTATGTTTATATATACATACACACTCATATGTATAATTGTGAATAATCAGCAACCTTATTTTTCTCAACAATTTATATTTATTCCATACAAATCCCTAAGTTGAGAACAAAACTCTGTAACCTAACCTACTATTTATTAATTTTGAGAAAGTGGCAAAACTGCCAGAAAAAGGAAAACACGTCAGCTGTGGAGGAGAAAGGCAGTGCTAGTAGGGCGTCCCCCACATCAAGGTGCACTTATCCTTTCCCAGCCACCACACCAGATTTCCTTTTGACTTATATATCTTTCCATGTGTGCTCTACACATGCATGGCCAGTGCATGATATAGAGTTCAGATGGAAAACTTGCTTACAGAATGCCTAATTAAGGTATATAGGAAAAAAAGTGTTTCCTTAACATTAATCCACTCTATCTTAAGCCCTGTACCTAATTGGACATTCGTCAAATATTTTGTGAGACTCTACCTATATATCTACAAGAAATCATTGGCTGCACTCCCCCAACATCAAATTCCCTTGTGGTACACATTGAACATTCCCATTTTTGTCCATCACCCACCACGTGCACCCAGGTCCCTGGGCAAAGACTGTACCCCGGAGAGGTTTTCCCTTTCCAGACGCTGGAAGGACCCAAACTGTTTTCCCCAACACACTCTTTATGTGTACTACAGGAACCTTATCTCCCTCCACGTTACGTAGGGAGCTGGATTGGTTAGGACCATTACGATTACTAGATCCTCGAGTGTTGACCAACCAGGTGGCTTCTGCTAAATGGTTCTCCCAATTTTTATATGTTCCGCCACCCATTGCTTTCAACATAGTTTTCAACAACCCATTGAATCGTTCAATCTTACCAGAAGCCGGTGCATGATAGGGAATATGGTAAATCCACTCAATGCCATGATTTTTGGCCCAAGTGGTTACAAGGGAATTTTTAAAATGGGTCCCATTATCTGATTCAATTCTTTCCGGAGTGCCATGCCACCACAGGATTTGCTTTTCCAACCCTAATATGGTGTTTCGGGCGGTAGCATGGGGTACTGCGTATGTTTCGAGCCACCCAGTGGTTGCCTCCACCATGGTGAGTACATACCGCTTACCATTGCGAGATCGTGGCAAGGTGATATAATCAACCTGCCATGCTTCTCCATATTTATACTTTTGCCATCGCCCTTCCCCCCAAATAGGTTTCATCCTCTTGGCTTGTTTAATTATGGCGCATGTTTCACAATCATGAATAACTTGAGCAATAGAGTCCATAGTTAAGTCCACCCCTCGGTCTCTGGCCCACTTGTATGTCGCATCCCTTCCTTGATGACCTGAAGTCTCGTGGGCCCACCGAGCTAGGAATAATTCACCCTTGTTCTGCCAGTCCAAGTCTATTTGAGCCACCTCAATTTTAGCAGCTCGATCAACCTGATGGTTATTTTTATGTTCTTCAGTAGCCTTACTTTTAGGCACATGAGCATCTACATGGCGCACCTTTACAACAATGTTCCTTACTCGGGCAGCAATGTCTTTCCACAGTTCAGCAGCCCAAACAGGTTTACCCTTTCGTTGCCAATTATCATCTTCCCACTGTTGCAACCACCCCCATAAGGCATTTGCCACCATCCATGAATCAGTATAAAGATGAAGCATTGGCCACCTCTCCCGTTCAGCCACATCTAAAGCTAGCTGAACAGCCTTTACCTCTGCGAATTGACTTGATTCTCCTTTACCTTCAGTGGCCTCTGCAACTTGTCGTGTGGGGCTCCATACAGCAGCTTTCCATCTGCGATGCTTCCCTACAATACGACATGATCCATCTGTGAATAGGGCAAATTTCTTTTCGTTTTCTGGTAGCTCATTGTATGGTGGTGCCTCTTTAGCACGTGATACCTCTTCTGTAGGTGGTGTTTCAATTTTTTTACTCTCAGGCCAGTCCGTGATCACTTCTAGAATTCCAGGACGGCTGAGTTTTCCCATTCGAGCTCGTTGAGTAATTAATGAAATCCACTTACTCCAAGTGGCATCAGTAGCATGATGGGTGGAGGGAACCTGTCCTTTAAACATCCAGTTTATTACTGGCAAGCGAGGTGCTAGAAGAAGCTGAACCTCTGTCCCAACTACTTCAGAAGCAGCCCGAACCCCCTCATACACGGCTAAGATCTCCTTCTCAGTCGGAGTGTAGCGCTCCTCAGACCCTTTATATGCTCGACTCCAGAATCCTAGGGGTCGGCCTCGGGTCTCTCCTGAGGCTCTTTGCCACAAACTCCAAGTGGGGCCTTTCTCTCCAGCAGCAGTGTAGAGGATGTTCTTCACATCCTGTCCCGTCCGTACTGGCCCCAAGGCCACGGCACGGGCTATCTCTTGTTTTACCTGCTCAAAAGCCTGCTGCTGCTCAGGACCCCATGAGAAATTATTCTTCTTCCGTGTTACCTGATAGAGGGGGCTCACTATGTGGCTGTAGTTTGGGACATGCATTCTCCAAAAGCCCACTACTCCCAGAAAAGATTGGGTCTCTGTCTTGTTGGTGGGCGGAGACATAGCAGTGATTTTGTCAATCACATCTGCTGGGATGTGACGACGTCCATCTTGCCATTTTATACCTAAGAACTGGACTTCCTGGGCAGGCCCCTTCACCTTGCTGCGCTTAATGGCAAAACCAGCTTGCAAAAGAATTTGGATTATCTGTTTTCCTTTCTGGAAAACCTCTGCTGCTGTATGGCCCCACACTACAATGTCATCAATATACTGCAAGTGCTCAGGAGCATTACCCTGTTCCAAGACAGCTTGGATCAATACATGGCAAATTGTTGGGCTGTGCTTCCACCCTTGAGGTAAACGGTTCCAGATATACTGAATACCTCTCCAGGTAAAAGCAAACTGTGGCCTACATTTTGCAGCCAATGGGATGGAAAAGAAGGCATTAGCAATATCAATGGTGGCATACCACCTAGCTTCTTTTGACTCCAGTTCATACTGGAGTTCTAGCATGTCTGGTACAGCAGCACTTAATGGAGGTGTGACTTCATTCAGGCCACGGTAATCTACCGTCAGCCTCCATTCCCCACTGGTTTTACGCACTGGCCATATGGGGCTGTTAAAAGGTGAGTGAGTTTTGCTAATCACTCCCTGATTTTCTAATTGGCGAATTAGCTTGTGAATGGGGAGCAATGAGTCCCTATTGGTGCGGCACTGCCGTCTGTGAACCACTTTGGTGGCAATTGGTACCTCTTGGTCTTTTACCTGGAGCAACCCCACAGCAGAAGGATCATCTGACAGACCAGGTAAAGTTGACAGCTGCTTAACACCGTTTGTGTTAACAGCAGCTATCCCAAAGGCCCATCGATACCCCTTGGGATCCTTAAAATGTCCCATCCTAAGGTAATCGATTCCCAGTATACATGGAGCCTCTGGACCAGTCACAACAGGGTGTTTTTGCCAGTTTTTACCAGTGAGGCTTATTTCGGCCTCCAACATAGTCAATTCTTGAGAACCCCCAGTCACTCCATGGATATATATTGGTTGTGTCCCTTGGTGACTTGAGGGCATTAGGGTGCATTGTGCACCAGTGTCCACCAAGGCTTTATATTTCTGTGGTTGAGATGTGCCAGGCCACTTAATCCACACAGTCCAGTATACTCTGTTGTCCCTTTCCCCCCCCTGGCTGGGGGCAGGGCCCCTCTATTGTTTACCTCGGTTGCTTGCAGCAACTGGAACTTTCCCCCTTTTGGAAGAGTTCGCCTTGGTGGTTGTTTTGTACTGTAATTCTTTCACTCGTGCCTGAAGTGCAGAAGTGGATGAATTATACCACCTCTTTATATCCTCCCCATGAGTACTCAAGAAATACAGCAAAGCAAAACGTATGGTCTTATCGTTGTCATTTGCTTGAATACGGGGTGTCTTATTGTTGTCATTTGCTTGAATATGAGGACCTCTCTTTTTTATGGTTGAGATTTTCGATGATACGGGTCGAGAGGAACTCATGTTGTTTAGCTTTTTCAATAGGCGATCGTGGGAATCCTGGTCCCCATCATCTGGTACCACCATGGATCCATCTACATCAGGCATGTTAGTCAACATGTCAATAATATCATTTTGTGTTCCCTCCATTCTGTTTAACCTTTCAGCTATTTTGACAATGGCTGAAGTATAACGATTAACTTCTGTAGTACTTATAAATAATTCAAGCTCCTGAAGTTTAGCAATTAGTTCATTAACAAGGGGTTTCCTTTCCCCTTGGCCATATACTAATGCAAGTGCACTGGCATGCTTTTCTGGAGCAGCCCTTGTAAAGTCACGCCACATTTGTCGTGGTACACGGAGTATCTCAGGATCATGTAATTGGTTCGGGTCATTGCGGTTGAAGTGGGAGCTGTATAGCATTTCCACCAGAGCATTTTCTCTCAAAGTTTGGATGCCTTTCTCTATATCAGTCCATTTCCTTTTCTCAGGCTCCAAGTCCCGTTTAAAGGGGAATCTATCTCTTACCGCTATCAACATCCGCTTCCAGAGGGTGTAGGACTGATCTTGGCATGTGCCAATACCTCTGTCCACACGTGCATCTCTGGAAATGCTACCCAGTTGGCGAGCTTCATTGCCATCAAGCCACACACTGCTGGCACCATTGTCCCAGCATCGAAGTAACCAAGTGACCATATGTTCTTTTGGTTGACGTGTGTAATCCTTTCTTAGATCCCGAATTTCACTCAGTTTTAAAGATCTATCAGTAATGGTCGTAATACTTTGCTCACCTTTTGCTCTATCAAGAGTCCCAGGTGTTGATGGTGGCAACTGTGTTTATGAGGCTGCCCCATCTATAAGTTTGGACTCGAGAAATTCTCGTAAAGAAAATCTAACTTTTGGCTCCTCTTCATCTGACCCTGATGCTTGTGTTATTTCCTCCAGGTAACCCTCCTTCTTTTTTCTCTCTCCTAACTTCCTCTGCTCCTCATACTTCTTCTGCTCCTCTATCATCTTCTTATACCCCTCTAACATCCTCTGCTCCTCCAACTTCTTCTGGTCTTCTGACTCCCCCTGCTCTCCTGAGTCCCCCTGCTCTCCTGAGTCCCCCTGCTCTCCTGAGTCCTGCTCTCCTAACTCCCTCCGCTCTTCTAACTCCTTCTGCATTTTCTCTAACTGAGTTGAAAATTGTTTTACTTTTCGCCCTCTTACAGGGGCAACGAACATTGTATCTGGTGCCCCTGGTAGTTGGTCAAGGTGTGGTACATACGGTTCAGACGTGGGGATGTTCCCCTTGGACTGGAGGGTGCATAGCTTGGATCGGAGGAGATCGCGCTCGAACTCCAGGGTGTCGAACTCAGCCCTGAGGGCGTTGTACTTGGACTGAATTGTGTCGAACCCGGACTCGAGCGCGTCGTGTTTGAACTGGAGAGTGTTGCGCTCAGATTGGACGGCATCGTACATGGTCTGGAGGTTGTTACGATCGATCTTGATAGCATCGAACTGAACCTTGAGGTCGCTGTACATGGACCGGAGGATATCTCGCTCAGATCAGAGGGTGTTACACTCGGACTGGAGAGTGTCGTGCTTGGACCGGAGAGCGTTGTGCTCGGACTGGAGAGTGTCGTGCTTGGACCAGAGAGCGTTGTGCTCGGACTGGAGAGTGTCGTGCTCGGACCGGAGAGCGTTGTGCTCAGACTGGAGAGTGCCGTGCCCGGACTGGAGAGCGTTGTGCTCGGACTGAAGAGTGTTGAGTTTGGATTGCAGGGATTCTTTCTCATACCAATATGTGTCTCGTTGATATAGGAGGTCTTCTCTCTCAGCTCTGAGACTCTCTTTCTCATACCAGAATGAGTCTCGTTGTTGTAGGAGGTTATTTCTCTCATCAAGGAGACTCTCATTCTCAGCCCTGAGACTCCCTCTCTCAGCATCAAAAACTTCCCTCTCAGAAATGGTATTAAATAAGGCCCGATAAGCATTAGCTAGGCCCCAAGTCATTTGTGCCTCCTTAGATCTGCCTGAGCCACAACATTCCTGTCTCAAATATGCGGTCAAACTCTTGGGATTCTTTAAGTGTTCAGGAGTAAAGCTCCATGACACTAAAGATGTCTGTCTTCTAAAAGTCTCTCCAAAGTCTCTCTACACTCCCTGCCACTCAGTATTCTCTGATTCTAGGGAAGACTTCCTCCTGATGTAACAAATGTAATAAATCCAAGAACCAATAAGTAAAAAAACCAACATTAAGTTCAGGGAGATTGACACAACTGACAGTGTGGTCCACTGGGACAATTGTTCATTCGAAGACTGCTTAACGGATGCAAAGAAAAAAGGAAGAGCACGCTCAAAAACCACCATTTCCGTACTATTGGTTGCATTAGTTGCATTAGTTGCTCCCTCTGGAGCTGCATGCCAATACGAAGTAAGCGTTGATAACCATGCTTTCAAATCATTATACATGTTTACAATTCCATAGGAAAAAGTGGCTAGCTTAAACATGCTCCAATATGTTTGGAGCATCACAAAAGAGGAACTAATGAAATGCAGTCCCTGGTAGAACAAACTTACTAGAAGGAACATTTTTTATTTTTTTTTTTTCTTCTTTTTTCTTTATTTCTTCAATAGAGAGAAAAAAAGTAAAAGAAAACAAAGCTCAGCAGTGTTTATAAAATATACCAGAGTATTGGCAGTCCGCCTGGACTTTCAAGGTCAAGCTCGCAGGCGCAGAATCGCAAACCTAAGATAGCTCCTTAACAAAGAAAAACAACTTGTAGCTCTGTTAAAAGCTAAAAGAGCAACAGAAGAAAACACAGAAAAACAGCAACTCAAAATGCCCGCATTCTCCACCAAAAATCTGTCACGGTTTGAACGAAAAATCCACTTGCACCCGTGACAGGGGGCCGTGGGCCCCGCGGGGGCCCTAGGCCAAAAGGAAAAAAAGTTAATTAGGAAAAGAAAACAGCGGCAACGATCTAAGGAGGCACACTTATTTACTAAATTCTATATCGAAATACAGGATAATAAAATATAATATAATATAATTGAAAATTGAGCTAATGAATCAGACAAAATAGGAGAGAGAATGAGTCCCGTAACCGAGAGGCCTACTGTGAATCTAGGCAAACGGCTGAAGGCTCCCACACACTCCCCTGAACGCCAGAACTCGAAAGACGTCAGTCTGTTCTGCGACAGAGTTAATATAGAGTCCAGGTCCCGTGACCTATCGTGTTGTTCCCTGGGAGATGTAGTCTTCTTCTGTAAGTTGCAGATTCAGTAAAATTATTCATGCTTTATATGATGTTATGATGTGGAATACTGATAGCAAAAATTACAAAATTATTAAACCATGACAATCTGTATGTAATGCAGGCTGCACGTGGGTGCTATAAAATTCTGCATTTCTGTAGTTGTAGTAATAAAAGGACTGTACAAGAATCACCATGGGATATATTGTTGTGGTGACACAATCCCTAGTAAGTCTTGACTTATATTTATTTTTTTTAATACTTAAAGTATGCATATTATGGAATGGACATAACTGGATTCTAAAGCAATGATGAAATACAGCAGAAGTCGCTTTTGATAGAAAGAAAATGCATGTGATTTTAGCTAATTGCTCACCAGTTAAAGAAAAAACAGCCCCAAGCTAATGGAATATTTATGGAAACTTGAATTTTATGAGTGAACTTTATATGCAAAAGAGTAAGTGTGGACAGAAGTAGGAATCCTCATATTTTGTTTAGAGATCAACTGAATAAGAGAGACAGATATCAACACTTAAGTGATCAACTTGTCCAGGGTTTTATCTTTCTTTTGAAAGTAAGAGGACTGTGAGTTTGAATGAAAATTTTTAGAGAACTGTTTATCTACCATTTAGATGTAGATGGAGTGATTCCTGGCTGCCTTATAGGGATTGCTGAGGCACGGAAGATAGAAAGAATATAGCTGTGAATTATCTATCTCGTTCCCATGTTTCTTAAATATAATTAGATTTTCTACTGGTGTGGAGTGGAAGGTTTGAGTAGTGCCATGGTAAAAGTGTTCTTCCAGACTGAAAACCTTTTGCTGTTAATTCTGTATAGAAATCTGAGGCACCTGATTACGTGTCCAGAGGACTTTAATTCCTTCACTAGTATCAAATACTATGTGATGTGCGGGTATGGCTTGCATATTTGTGACAGTTTTTCACTTAGAAGTTGCTACTTGGTGTTGTGAACTGCTATGTAATAATGATTTTAATCAATCTGAGCTACATTCCTTTTCCCTTTTTTTTTTGTTTGTTTGTTTGTTTGTTTTACAGTAGTTGTAAATGAGAGAAAGAAAAAGAACACTGTAGAGCAAAAGACAATTGAACACATGAAACAAAAGTGCTCCACGTACCGAAAGGAAGTACTAGCACTGAGGGAAAGAACCGAAATCTTGGAACATCATTTAACTGTGCTTGAAGAACAATGCAGAAGAGAAAAAAATAAAAAAGAAGACTTCAGTAAGCAGGTAACAAGCCTGCGTATTGAGCTTTCTTTTTCTGAAGAAACAGCTGATGCCCTCCGTGAACAAATTCTGCAGGGTCAAGCTGACTATCGGGAAATTGCTTCTGAACTGGATGAACAGAAATCTATAAATATGACACTAGAAGACAAAAATGCCCAACTAACTAACAACATAGAAGTTGCCAAAGAATATATAATTGATAAAGTGTCACAAGTAAAAGAAATGTGGACCAAATTAGATGAATTATACAAATGTCACTTAGATTTTCACGCCATTGGTACTGACTTTGTCAGTGTAAAGGATTCCTCAGACTCTGAAAAAGATGAGACAGGGACATCTCAAATTAGTTCTGCATGCATTCAGTCACAGACTTCTTCCATCTCAGATCTTGTGCAGGACCTCTCCTTTAACTATAGTCTTGAAAGGATTTGGGAAGTATGCAGAAGTATTGTTGATGTTTCCTCACAAAAAAGTCAGCACATCAAAGCACTGCTTCAAGACAATGAAAACCTAAAGGCGGGACTGAATAATGCTGAAAATCATAATCGTCAACTTGTAATGAAGCTATGTGAGATTACAACTCACACTAGTCAGGAAGATGATCTTGTGAATCAGTTACATGAGCAAATAGAAAAGAAAACTCAGGAGTTTGAAGAAAAGACTGCAGAAGATCAGAGAGTGATTGCACAATTTCAGGAGGAAGTTGCCAACTGTGAGGTAAAAAGAAGAGAGCTTGAATATCTCCTGGAGGCTTCCAAGACAATGGAAGACAAAGTGTCAAAACTCAATGAATTACTTAAAGAAAAAGAATCTATTATTGTTAATCTAGAGACAGTTACAGCAACTCTGCAGGAGAAGTCAGCTAATGCAGACAAAAAGGTTGAAGAGTTAAGTAGCAAAGAAGCAAATCTGATTCAAGAAGTTATGCAGCTTAAAAACAGCTTGGAGCAGATGAAACACTCTCTTCGGGAAAAGAAAAAGAGTGAAATGGAGAAAGTGCAACGTATAGAATCGTAAGTAACCACTGAGTTAACTTAGAGCCCTTTGAGAATGAACTAGAGTTAAAAATAGTTAATGGGAACATCCCTTCGACTTAATGCATCTGCATGCTTATCAATGGCCAAACTACTACTTTAGGATGCTTTGGTATGCTACTTGAGTTCCAAGGGAAAACAGGAGTGTGCAAGGAAATAAAGAATAATATGGGGATTGCTGGTGGTTTTGTTGTACATCCCTCAGAATAGCATCTGAATAATTTATTGCTTCAGCATCTGATTATGAGAAGCAAGCTGAAATTCAAAAGTAATTGTTTAAATCTTGTCACTGGTCTGGATAGATTTAAGAGTCTATTTACAAATAGAAACCAACAGGCAGGGCATGGATTAAGCTGTAATTGCTGTTTCCATGAGATGTGTAACAGTAATGTTCTTTGTCTCTTTATTTTTAACATAAGGCTAGAAAATAGTCTTTCTGAGAGTTCTGCCCTTGTACTGAATTTGAAAAAAGATTTGCAGAGGAAAGAAGAAGAGTATGCAGATCTAAAAGACAAACATTCTGATGCCGAGAAACAAATTCAGCAACTACAAAGCGAGGTTTGTAGTCAACTGAGCTATTTTTTTCTGTAAGATTATGCTTGGCTTTCTGCTGTTAAAACTTCTCAAACTTTAACTATGAAGCTGGAAATTTCACACTAGTGTGGCTAGCAGCAAATCTTAGGTAAAGTTGCCATTGAAGCTCTAGAGGGGACCAGAAGTTAAAACATGGTTTCACATAGATAATGAACAGAGGAAAGTAAAGTTGGTTGGTAGTCTGGAATAAGGTTTGTGAAGAGAATAGCTAATCTGCCTCTGGAGGGGACTTGTTATTATCTCTACGTTACTGGTGACTTGCCATTGGTATCCGTGGTAACTCCAAAGCCTAAAACCTAAGTCTTGTGAAAAAACTCTGATAACTGGGAAGAAGAATGAAGCTTAAAAATGAATTCATGTCTTCCTTGGTAACCTTGCATTTGCTGTTGTTTTCCTACTCAGCACTTGTTTGTGAATTCCTCTTTATTTAACAAAGAAGTATTTGGCCAGGTTGGATTACAGAAGTCTTTTAATGAACCGTGAGCTGTGCTTACATTACAGGTGTCCACGATGCGTTCTGTGGAGGAATCCCTCAGGAACAGGATGGATGAACTTGAAAGGATTAATAACCAGTTTAAGGATGAGCTGGATTATAAAGACTATACTATCCAACAACTTAAACAGGTATTTTTCTTGCTCTTAATTTTTATTAAATGAATGATGCAGGTTTTCCAAGCAACAGGAAAAAGGTCAAAAAAAAAAAAAAATTGGAGCAAAATGAAAGTGGCCAACTGAAATTAGCGGTAGACCATGAAAGATATTCAAATAATTAGTCACTACAGAGCACTGGCAGATTGCTTTAAATACAATAATCTGCATAGTAAATACATATGTAATACATGCATGTAACCTGATCTTGTTGAGTGACATCATGATATGTTAATTGAAATGTCTTACCATAAACTCTTTCTATCAGCTTGAGTCCTTATTTATGCTATATGAAAAACTTATTAATTCTAGGCTGTCTTAAAGATTCTGCTTGTTTCTACTGTGTATGCTTTTCTTTCATCATGAAATATAGGAGCTGGAGGAAAAGGACCATAATCTTCAAAAGTGGCGTGAGGAGAGAGATCAGTTAGTAGAAGCTTTGGAAGAACAGCTCAAAACTTTGGCTTCTAATGTCATACAAGAAGAGGCAGAAATAGCAGAACTGAGACAATCTGCCTTAAAGGATTCAAGCAAGGTCAGCTCTCCTTTCCTCCTACCTGATTAGCTACCCATAAATTCTGTAAAACTCCTATACCTGCTCTTTGTATTCTGGGTGTGGTTCTGTTCTTGAACACTGTCGTATTGACATCATGTGCAACTAACCAAAAAAAGCACCAGCTTCTATTTTTGTTCTTCAGAAACAGAATTTCTGTTAATTACTAAAATTTCAATTTTTTCAGTAGTTCAGATAAGCAGATGTCAGTTTGATGCTTATGATCCTACAGTCAGACTGGACATCTGTAGCTTTTTCCGATAATTCACAGCATTTCCGGATCCCAAGCTAGGCTCAATACTCAGACAGTAGTTCTGTCTCAGGTTTCTTACTTTCTTTGCTTTCTCTGAGGTAGTATCTACAATGGCTTGAAAAGGCAGAAGGGGACGTGGAGAGAGATTAAGGGAAGCACCAAAAAGCAGAGGGGGGATGATCTCTGGAAGTTGCATTTCTTATTTCAACATCCAGCTTTTAATCAGGATAGCCAATCTAAGCCGTAGCATAGAATTTCAGAAGCTAAACAGAAGACTAAATGAGTTGTGCTCTTTTGAGAATGTTTGGATTCACTTTCTCAGAGAAGAAAGATGTTCTCATAGCAAAACTTCCCCTACAACTGCCGACTTTCTCACAGTACCGAGGATTTGGGAACAAATAAAAGCTCGGGTTATTATATCTTAAGGGAGATGAAGGCTGAAGCACATAAGTAAAATAGAAGAATCAAAATATATTGTATTACAACTTCCCAGGCAATTCTGTGACTACTGCACTTGTAACAGTGACTGTACAAATCCGTGAAATGTTACTGTTCTTGAATAGTTGTCACGGGTTACTTAGATTTACCTATGCCCGTGACAGGGGAAGCCACCCCACGCCCCCCCCCCCGGGGCCTGGAAAGGAGGGGGAAAAGGGGAGTGGGATAAAACAGCGACAATCTAAGGAGGAAAAACTTATTTTACTAAATATGATATCGAAATACAAGATAACACAATATAATATAATTAAGGCTAACAAATCGAACGAAACAGAGAGAGAGAGAGTCTCCGAAAACCGAGAGGCCTACTGTGAACTCTAGGCGACACGGCTGGAACGCTTCCCACTCTCCGAGAAGTTCGAGAGAAGAAGGAGGGCACTCCAGCCTGGGAACGAGATTATATAGAGTCCTGGTCCCGTGACTTATTGTTACTCCTGTTGTTCTCTGGGATATGTAGTCTTCTTCTGTGGACTGCACATTCAACAGAAGTATCCATACTTGACATGATGTTATGATGTGGAATACTGATAGCAAAATTACAAAATTACAAAACCATGACATTCCACCCCTTATTCTACATTATTACATCATGGTTAATATATACATATATATACATATATATACACGTATGTAAAATTGTGATAGCTAAATAGTAGAATTGCATGTAACATAACTAAATGTACAACTATAATAACTAAAATACACTACACATGCAAACATATATATATATATATAGATACATAAAATTATTGACTGCACTCCCCCAGCATCAAATTCCCTTGTGGCACACATTGAACATCCCCATCCTTCTGCATTACCCACCAAGTGCACCCAGGTCCCTGGGCAAAGACAGTTCCACGGATAGGTTTGCCCTTTCCAGAAGCTGGAAGGACCCAAACAGCTTTTCCCAACATGTTCTTTACATGTATAACAGGGACCTTATCTCCTTCTACAGTGTGTAGGGGGCTAGATTGACTAGGACCATCACGATTGACAGATCCTCTAGTATTGACCAGCCAAGTGGCTTCTGCCAGATTCTTCTCCCAGTGCTTAAATGTTCCACCACCCATTGCTTTCAACATAGTTTTCAACAACCCATTATATCGTTCAATTTTACCAGAAGCTGGTGCATGGTAGGGAATATGATAAATCCACTCAATGCCATGATCTTTGGCCCAAGTATTTATAAGAGAATTTTTGAAATGTGTCCCATTATCAGATTCAATTCTTTCTGGGGTGCCATGTCGCCACAGGACTTGTTTCTCAAGACCTAATATGGTGTTTCGAGCAGTTGCATGGGGTACTGCGTATGTTTCAAGCCACCCAGTGGTTGCCTCTACCATAGTGAGTACATAACACTTACCACTGCGAGATCGTGGCAAGGTGATATAATCAACCTGCCACGCCTCCCCATATTTATACTTTTGCCATCGCCCTTCCTCCCAGAGAGGTTTCATCCTTCTGGCTTGTTTAATTATGGCACATGTTTCACAATCATGAATAACCTGCGCAATAGCGTCCATGGTTAAGTCCACCCCTCGGTCTCTGGCCCACTTATATGTTGCGTCTCTTCCTTGATGGCCTGAGGTCTCATGAGCCCATCGAGCTAGAAATAATTCGCCCTTATTCTGCCAATCCAAGTCGATTTGAGCCACCTCAATTCTAGCAGCTTTATCTACCTGATGGTTGTTTTGTTGTTCTTCAGTAGCCCGACTTTTGGGCACATGTGCATCCACATGACGCACCTTTACAACCATATTCTTTGTTCGGGAAGCAATGTCCTTCCATAGTTCAGCGGCCCAAACAGATTTTCCCCTCCGTTGCCAGTTATTTTGTTCCCACCGCTGTAACCACCCCCATAAGGCATTTGCCACCATCCATGAGTCAGTATAAAGATACAGCATTGGCCACCTCTCCCGTTCAGCAACATCTAAGGCCAGCTGGACAGCTTTTACCTCTGCAAACTGACTTGATTCTCCCTTACCTTCAGTGGCCTCTGCAACCTGTCGTGTGGGGCTCCACACAGCAGCTTTCCATTTGCGATGCTTCCCTACAATGCGACATGATCCGTCTGTGAATAGGGCATATTTCTTTTCATTTTCTGGTAATTCGTTGTATGGTGGGGCCTCTTTAGCACGTGATACCTCTTCTGCTGGTGATGTTCCAAACTTTTTATCTTCAGGCCAGTCCATGATTACCTCTAGGATTCCTGGACGATTGAGGTTTCCCATTCGCGCTCGCTGTGTAATCAGCGTAATCCACTTGCTCCAGGTGACATCAGTAGCATGATAGGTGGAGGGAACCTGTCCTTTGAACATCCAGTTCAGCACTGGCAGTCGAGGTGCCAAAAGGAGCTGTGTTTCAGTCCCGACTACTTCGGAAGCAGCCCGAACCCCCTCATACGCAGCTAAGATCTCCTTCTCAGTTGGAGTGTAGCACTCTTCAGACCCCTTATATGATCGACTCCAGAATCCCAGGGGTCGGCCTCGGGTCTCTCCTGAGGCTCTTTGCCACAAACTCCAAGTAGGGCCTTTCTCTCCAGCAGCAGTGTAGAGGATGTTCTTTACATCCTGTCCAGTCCGTACTGGCCCCAGGGCTACAGCACGGGCTATCTCTTGTTTAATCTGTTCAAAAGCCTGCTGCTGCTCAGGGCCCCATGCAAAATCATTCTTCTTCCGCGTTACCTGATAAAGGGGGCTTACAATGAGGCTGTAGTTTGGAATGTGCATCCTCCAAAAGCCTACTGCACCCAGGAAAGATTGTGTCTCTTTCTTGCTAGTTGGTGGAGACATGGCAGTGATTTTGTCGATCACATCTGCTGGGATGTGACGACGTCCATCCTGCCACTTTATACCTAAGAACTGAATTTCCTGGGCAGGTCCTTTTACTTTGCTTCGCTTAATAGCAAAGCCAGCTTGTAGAAGAATCCGGATTATCTGCTCTCCTTTTGTGAAAACTTCTTCTGCTGTATCGCCCCACACAACAATGTCATCAATGTACTGCAGGTGTTCAGGAGCACCACCCTGTTCCAGTACAGTTTGGACCAACCCATGGCAAATGGTTGGGCTGTGTTTCCACCCCTGGGGCAAACGGTTCCAAGTATACTGAATGCCCCTCCAGGTGAAGGCAAACTGTGGCTTGCATTCTGCGGCCAAAGGAATAGAAAAGAAGGCATTGGCAATGTCAATGGTGGCATACCATTTGGCTGCTTTTGACTCCAGCTCGTACTGGAGTTCCAACATGTCCGGCACAGCAGCGCTCAATGGGGGTGTGACCTCATTCAGGACACGGTAGTCTACTGTCAGCCTCCATTCTCCACTGGCTTTACGCACTGGCCATATGGGACTGTTAAAAGGTGAGTGAGTTTTACTGATCACTCCCTGATTCTCCAACTGGCGAATCAAATCATGAATGGGGAGCAAGGAATCCCTGTTGGTGCGATACTGCCGTCTGTGCACTGTCTTTGTAGCAACCGGTACCTGCTGCTCTTTTACTCGTAGCAGCCCCACAACAGACGGGTCCTCTGACAGGCCAGGCAAAACAGACAGCTGCTTAATGTTGTCCATGTCTACAGCAGCTATCCCAAAGGCCCATCGATACCCCTTAGGATCCTTGAAATGCCCCCTTCTGAGGTAATCAATACCCAGTATACATGGAGCCCCTGGGCCAGTCACAATAGGATGTTTTTGCCAGTCTTTGCCAGTGAGGCTTATTTCAGCCTCCAGCACAGTCAATTCTTGAGAGCCCCCAGTCACTCCAGAAATATGGATTGATTCTGTCCCTTCATGACTGGAGGGCATTAGGGTGCACTGTGCACCGGTATCCACCAGCGCCTTATATTCCTGTGGTTCTGATGTGCCAGGCCATCGAATCCACACAGTCCAATAAACTCTATTATCCCTTTCCCTCCCCTGACTGAGGGCAGGGCCCCTCTATTGGTTACCTGTGATGACTGGAGCAACTCCACTGGTGGTTGGTATGTCTAGCAGTTCTTTCACCCGTGCTCGTAGTGCAGAAGTAGGCTGATCATGCCACTTCCTCATGTCTTCTCCACGGTCACGTAGGTAGCGCCACATGGAAACACGCGGTGCAATCGTACTGTTGTTCTTTGCTCGAGCTGGGAAGCGTGTGCGTTTAACAGCTGAGACTTTTGATGATGCAGGTGGGGAGTAGGACTGGACTAGTTTGATCAGATCCTTCATTAGACCTGGTGGCCCGTACGAGGATTGACCTTCATCAGTTGTTTCTGATACTATTACAGGATCATTACAATTAGTTGATGGAAACAATTTCTTGCACATTTCATCTACTCGGTTTTCTAGCCGTGAGATGGCAGAAACTGCGGCATGCAGTTGGGGGAGCTGCTGATCGATGGTTTGAAGCATTATAATCAGCTCAACAACTCGGGGCCATCTGTCCACGAATCCTTTAGATCCTGATACCAATGACTGTGCAATTCTCTCTGGTGCTGTACTTGTGATTTTCTGCCACATGTCAGGATCGGCCCTCACTCTCTCAGGGTCAAGTTCGCTTGGATCAGGGCTGTACAACATTTTCGCCATGGCCAATTCCCTCAGGCGCTGAATACCTTTTTGGACGGTATTCCAACTATCAAATTTAGGCTTCAAAGCATCCTTATAGGGGTACCTTTCTCTCACGGCTTCTAACAGCCGCAACCAGAGAGTGGCAGCTCCATCCGAACATCTGCTAATCCCTCTGTCGATACCTGCATCTTGGGCAATGCTTCCTAGTTGGCGAGCTTCATTACCATCTAGAGACAAGCTGTTGGCCCCGTTGTCCCAGCAGCGAAGCAACCAAGCAAGGATACCTTCATCTTGACGCCGTGTGAACTCCTTTCTTGAGCCTTGGATTTCAGTCAGCTTCAGAGGTCGACAATAGGTGATTTCCTCCTCATCATCAGTCTCTTCTTCATGCCTCTTGGTTTTTGCCTTTGCTTTTTTCGGTACTGCTCCATGCCCGGCACCTGGGTCTTCTGCAGCCCCCCCCTGTGCTTCTCCTTCTTTTCGTTCTAGACGCGTGGACACCCGTTTCCATTTCTTGCCTTCCACAGGGGCAACTGATATTGCTACTGATGCCTCCTGTGACTGATCAGAATTAACTTGGGCTTGAATCTCAGATCGGAAACTCTCTCTCTCCAGAATAGTATGATACAAAGCACGGTATGCATAAGCCAAACCCCACATAAGGTTTACCTCCTTAGATCTCTGACCCAAATACTCACTTAATTTCTTAGGGTCCCTTAGGTGTTCAAGAGTGAAATCCCATGACACTGCGGGTCCCCATGCTTCTAAGACTTTTCCTAAACCTTTCCATATTCCCTGCCAGTCATCATTCTCTGGTTCTGGAGGGGACTTCCGCATAGAACGAATGCATAGGAACATATATGCATGCATTGATAGTGATAACATGAGTGCAAGTATGAACCCTATCTCAGTTATTGAAAAGCGTGTGGAAATCTGAGAGTACAACCCAAATAAAAAGGGTTTTTTTAGCCTGTACAATGAATTAAACATGGTGGTTTTTGTAAAATTGCCTGTTCCATCTGGGATGCAAGTATTTGTAAAATTGCCTGTTCCATCTGGGATGCAAGTGTTTGTAAGATTCACAATTCCATCTGAGGTGTAGATGCCAAAATTCTGACCATACCACATCTCGTAAAAGTACCAGGCAGGTGTCTCCATCAGTATCCACCTTATTAGGCTATATATCTGCACAATTCCACAACACCAAATTATGGTGTTAATAGTTGACCAATACTTTAAGAAGATCATAATTGCTTTCAATCCCTTAAACAGAGCAACTGGGATGAAGAGTGGATTCATAGCTGGCAGGCTCTGTAAAAGTCAGAGCTAGCTAGCTTTGCTCTAAGGGAGAAAGAAATCCCTTTGTTTTCTACACAAAAGTTAGATAGCAATGCTGAGAATGTGCAGCAGCCCTTAATGTTGACAATTTGTCTGGTATTTCAAGGTCACGTTCTCTGTGAGCAGCTACGGAAAGATAACACTCCCAACACTCCCGTAACGAAGCTCTTTAAGAGCAAAGAGAGAGTTGTTCTAAAAGCTAAAAAGCTCTATGCCCGCATTCTCCACCAAAAAATCTGTCACGGGTTACTTAGATTTACCTATGCCCGTGACAGGGGAAGCCACCCCACGCCCCCCCCCCCGGGGCCTGGAAAGGAGGGGGAAAAGGGGAGTGGGATAAAACAGCGACAATCTAAGGAGGAAAAACTTATTTTACTAAATATGATATCGAAATACAAGATAACACAATATAATATAATTAAGGCTAACAAATCGAACGAAACAGAGAGAGAGAGAGTCTCCGAAAACCGAGAGGCCTACTGTGAACTCTAGGCGACACGGCTGGAACGCTTCCCACTCTCCGAGAAGTTCGAGAGAAGAAGGAGGGCACTCCAGCCTGGGAACGAGATTATATAGAGTCCTGGTCCCGTGACTTATTGTTACTCCTGTTGTTCTCTGGGATATGTAGTCTTCTTCTGTGGACTGCACATTCAACAGAAGTATCCATACTTGACATGATGTTATGATGTGGAATACTGATAGCAAAATTACAAAATTACAAAACCATGACAATAGTTAAGTGTTCTAGCCTGTAATTCTAAAACTGATGCTACTAAGTAATTGCAATACTGCTTGTGTGTGTTAATTCCTTTTGCCAATCCCACAACTCAGCAGTTTTTACTGTTTATTAGGATAATGCAACTGTGTTAGAAGAGTTAAGAAAAGAACTGGCTGACAAAGATGACTTTATAAAGGAATTAAAACAGCGCATTAACCACAGTAGCCCTCAGTGTTTGCCAGAAATACCTTTACTTGAAGAAAGACAAAGTAGAAGGAATGACTCTGTAAATAAAAAGGTATGATTATATTTATAGAAAGCAAGTACTTAACATCTTGTTAACCCCTTTTTGTTCTTCTGTTTTCCTAGGAGATACTGGAGCTAGAATCATTTTTCTTAGCATATAGTCCTTTAACTACATATTCAGTGATGAGTACTTGTTGGTTCTTTTTGTCTTCCACTCAAACATGAGCTCTCATCTTCTCAAAAATATTCTATTTACTAGAACACCATCTCTCTGTGTACATTATGGAACTTTTCCATGCAGTTTTCCATGTATTCATATGTGGATGCTGAAGATTAGGCTGAGGTTTAGCCTTTGTTGTTCTAACATAGCAGCTGTGAGCGTGCAGAGTATGGGGGGAATGGATGACAAAACGACCAGCGTTACAGATTTTGTCCCTAAATAATGTCTCGCTTTCTCTCTTTTGGAGGCAGAATACTGCCTGAGACTGTTAGTGAGACCCAGTAGGGTGTATCTGAAGATCACACAATGAATAGATGTTACTACCTTCCCACACTTGTGCTGTGTTTCAGCTTACGTGTTCATGTGGCGTCTGAGCTTGAGGTTTTACACTGTAACTTTAGAAAACTCGAGATATTTTGGAGGTCTAATGCATAGCCTAATCTTTACTCCTTTTAAATATTTACAGCCTAGGAAACAACAAAGCAAAACTAAAACTGGAGAAAGTATTCCATTAAGATGCAAAGCTGAAGACAATTATTTGTCACGTCGATGTACTAGGAGCCTCACTTCATTAAATGAATCTGAGGTTAGTATGAAACTTCAGATCTGAAAATGTTGTGATTGTATTGCTTTTGATAAGGAATGAGTAGGAAAAGATCTCATGTTCTCTAAACAATTCCCAAGTTTTAATTTATTTATCCCTTTCAAGATGATCAGATCACCTGTTTTTATAGCCTTTGATAGGAATAAAAGCTGTTGAAGCAATTGTGTGATGAATTTTTGTCAGGTGCTGTTGAAAACTCTCCTCATGTTAATGCTTATGAAGTGGCTCATGATTAGATAAGTTACTTGGAAAAAATTCATGGAGCCACTGAAACGGGCACAGCAAATTGAACTTATTTTCTTCCTCTGCAGGATTTCTGGATATTGTTTTGTTAGCAGATGATGTTAATCATTCCTATATAAGTTTTTAATTGCTAACTTTCATAAAATAGCAGTTACATATATTTTAAAAACAAAGTATTTATTAACCAACTTAATTCTTGGAAATACAGTGGGTGGTGATACTCCATTCAGATTCTTAGCAGAGCCTGATAAAGTGGCTCTGACTACTTTTTGTCTTTCTACAATCTTTGGTAACTTTTTGAGAGGAAGAAGACTCCCCTCAGGGGGTCGGAACAGTGTAAGTAGTAAAAGCTGCTAGTCTGTGTTTGGGACACTGGAGTTTGCTAGTTACTAGCAGCAGTAGAAGCAGCCATCTACCATTTTCTGATGTCCCCAGCAGCCTGTCTTCCATGTGTTCAACCAGCATCTGAACTCATTTTTGATATGCTAGCTGAATTCCTGCCATAGAGAAGGAGGAGTTCAGGGGATCTCAGTTCTGACTTTGTTGTTCCTGTTGAGAAAAACAGGATTGGGTAGATTGTGGACAGTAAGTGCTGCTGGGGAAATGCATACTGACATTTCCCTGTCACTTAGCTGTGCATTTGCTGCCATTTGACCATGAGCAGGTACATGATAGCCTTCAGCTTAAGTACGGTGTCATTGCTTGAATGTCTGTATTCTCTCCAGGGAAAAGATAGCAATGGAGTTCTTTAATGACTTGTACTGGGCTTGCACCTTGCCAGCTGGACCTTACTTATGTAAATAACATCTCTAGTGTAGAAGAGGAAGGGCAAATTCCCTAAGATTAAGCTGGAAGTTAATCGAACACTTGAATCAAATGCTCCTGTTCCTGCCCAGTTCTGACGCAGCAGAGTTGAGATGAAGAAAATCGTGTCAGTTCTACCACCATTCTCTATTAAAAAAAAGTGTAGTTGTCTGTGCCCTTGAGAAAAAATGACTTGTAAAGTATCAGGCTCAGTTTAACATGGAGAACTTTTTTGTGATCATAGATTGGAAATAATTTTAAATGTAACAAGTTCTAGGAAAGAAGGGTAAAACTCTGCTGTAACTGAAATAGACTCCTTCTGTTACAAGTGTTCTTACAGCAGGAAAATCGAATGCTTACATCCTTTTCCAGATGCTTTATAGCTTTTTAATCTCATGGCTACCTTAACACTTGCACTTAAAATTCTTCTGTGCTATCAGGAGCATTTGGAAACTGTCCTCGACTCTTCTGGAGTGTCCACAGAAAATGGCAAAACTAGTCGGTTCCCAAAACCGGAGCTGGAAATCCCACTGACACCTCTGCAACCTGATAAGATGGAGATAAAGCAGCACGGCAGCATGATACCTTTAGGAGTGAAAATGCCTAAGGCAAAAAAGAAAAGAAGTGATGACATGGATGAGGTATGACCTAGACCCAACAGAAAACAAAATATCTGATGCCTTTTTACCATTCTCATTTAAGCATTAAAAAAATGCTATTTCTACCTCAGTAAAGTAGTTGAAGAATTTAATCAATGAACTGCTTTAATGAACAAAACTAATAGCCAAGCTCAGTGATAATGGTTTAAGAGAAGGGAATTCCTCTTAACTTCATTGTGTATTTTCTTTGAAACCTGTAGACATAAATCAGCTTTTTAGACATCATGAGATGTCTAATACTGATATATTAATGTCCTGTTTTTATAATTGAATGCTTATTTATTATTTGATTTACAGTGGAATAGTTACCACTTGCAGATACTTCCCTACTATTAGAAAAGGGTTTAAAGTGTTCACTTTTGTGACATCAATTGTTCTTTCCAAAAGAATCATGGCTGAAACTTGTCTTATTTTCCCAGGATTTTGTGAAAAGTGAGAACACGAAAAATACAAAATCTGTCATGGCTTTTAATTCACCCTCTGCAAGTGACGAGAAAATGGTTGTTTTTTGTTCTAGTTTTGCAGCTAGCTTGGGACTTCCTGTAATTGTGTGGTCACACGAAAGAAGCAGGGCCTTATCCTTATGTGTATACCTGAATGGGAATCTTACATGCTTATGAGCTCTTCCTATTAAATTCCATAAGCTAACCAAAGGGCAAGTCAGTCTGTCCCCAGAGCGTGTAATGGCTGTACTGTGTAATGATTTGGAGGGAAGGATATTGCACACTGAATAGTTGGGAAGAGAAGCTTTAGTGTATTATCGTGTGCTTTTGTAAGTGAAGCCCTTGTATTAAACTAAGGTTCATATCATTAATATGCATGGCAGTTATTAAAAACAGATGTTCACATGTGATAGCAGTATCCTTGGCATGGTCAGAGTATGAGTAGTAGATTTTTCCCATCTGTTGTCTTCTGTTTTGTATGTTTGTTTATTTTATGTAATTAGAACAGCTTATGTAAGAAACAACTCCACAGCTTGGGAGCTACTTTTAAAGAAACTACTGCCTTATTAAGAAACTTTAAGAAACGTATGCCTTGAAATAGCTGAGATTTTGACAACTCCCTAAAGGGTATAAAATTGTCTACATTACTTGCCGTTGTGGTATCATCAGCATAATGAACAGAGGTGTCAGTAGTAAAGCTCAAAATGTCAACTTCAAATAACATTGAACTAAAATGAAGTTTAAACAATGCTCTTGTTTCACATGTTCACATCTCTGTTGAACAGAAATCCGGAAAAGACTACTTCCTGAGAAAGCGAGTACATACTTCAAGACTGACTAAAAAGAAGGATGAAACACTGCAAAAAGTTGGAGATTTTATTCAAAGCTTTCCTTCTATTATACACTCTAAAGGTTGGTGTAGAATAAGTTTTATTCCATGTTTTCTAGACATTGTAGAATGGCTTGTTTCTGCTGTAGGCTATTAATGTATGTGTTCTTAGAGAACTTGTCTGCCATGTTAAGTTGTCCTTTGATTTATGAAGTAAATGCATTTATTCGTCTCTTCAGAGATTCATTATTACATTTGTGAAAACCTACAAGTATACAGAGAAAGTTGGTTCTGTCTTGTGCTTCTGTCAGCACGAAAGTTAGGCCTGTTGTTTAACTCCTGCTGAAGTTTCTGACTTCCAGCGACTTCTGAGCCATGATTGTCTTTCATACTCCATTTTAATGCGTGCTTTAAGCTGCCGTACCTGAACCTATAAACAGTTTCAGCTATAGAAGCAATAAAGAACCTCGATGAACAAATACAATTTCTGAGTATTTTCACTTAAATTTTACGTGTCATTTATAAACCAAGTTTGTTACGAAGCTTTTTTTGCATTCAGTGAGTTAAAGCCTCACAAAACCAGTAAGTTGGTTTATGTATCAAAACAAATTTCTTCTAGCCAAGAAGCTGATGTCAGCAGTAAGTTCTCCTAAATCAAACGAACCTGAAAGTCTCGAAGAAGGAGAGACCAAGCCAAAACGATGCAAAAGGAAGCTGTATTCCACTGTCGTTTCTGGCCCTCTAGATATACCTGCTTCTTCGGTAAGCGATTATACTGTAGTCTTGGCTTAAAATAAACTACTAAGGAGTCCAAACAGACTGGAGGTTTCATCTATTTGCAGGAGGAGGTT
This sequence comes from Coturnix japonica, assembly GCF_054131305.1. Classification (NCBI taxonomy): domain Eukaryota; kingdom Metazoa; phylum Chordata; class Aves; order Galliformes; family Phasianidae; genus Coturnix; species Coturnix japonica. Next base: position 678,045 of record NW_028188947.1, read on the forward strand.
GAAAGTACTGAGGTATTTCTTTCTTCTACCAAGTCATTCTTGTTGGTCTTCCTGCTGTTCTGTTTTAGTTTGTCCTCAAAGATCTCTGTGTTTGGCTGGCTTACAGTTTACTAAGTAGGTGATGTAGCAATCACGGAGATGTCTTCTAATTTGGAATCATAGATAATTTCACTGTGTCAGAGTGGGATTATTCTACTACACGCTTTTCTAGAGCACAACTTAGACAGCTTTTTAGGTATGCTTAAACTATAATCTCCTGTCTAAGCCAACATGCAAAGGATCTGATGTGCCAGTTTCATGACTGTCGGCAGCTATTGTGCTAAGAACATTCTTCCTCTGTTGGAACTGCATCTTTTAATTATATTAGAGTCCTTTTTCTGTTCCGCAAAGTGATCATTTGCCCATACTGTAATATCCCTCTGAATTTTTTGATGATTTGACGAATGATAGGGGCAGAAACCAAAATGTTATTTTTTTTTGTTAGAGGATGAAGAAGATGAGAATTTCTTTTCTCACTGTAGTTCTGAGAACATGGAACTGAACCGAGAACTGAAATTCTGGGCAAGTCATAGCTACAGGGATTGAGGCTAAAAATGTTTTCTGAACGCTTCATGTTTCACAAAACAAGTATTATAATACTCTTTTGAAAACAAGTATTTCAAAATGAAAGCTGCCTTCAGGCTTTCCTCAGATGTGTGTGCTTTTTTATGATAAACAGGATTTTGTACATTCTCCATATTTGTTCCTTGTGATTAAGCTGCATTAAAATGATCTCGGTATCCCATAGTTTTCTGAATAAAATATAATAAGCAAATTCCATTCTGAAATCCATTTAGGGGAAGAAATATGTTTGCGTGGGTCAAGAAGAGCTTGTCAGTCTTGTGTGAAAAGATGAGTAACTTTTGAAATGTTTTCTTCAGGAATCTGAGGAACAAAAGAAGGAAAGTGATCATCTGATCATCAAGCGACGGCTGAGATCCAGAACAGCTAAAAAACCTTGAAGAAGCGTGTTTGTTCCCCTTTCTCAGGACACACTTTTATCGTATTATTAAAACTGGTTGTTAATAAACAGTAACAGTTACTCCGTTGTGTTCTTAAATTTGTATATAGGTGTTTGTTGCAGAACGGCGGGAGAAAAGCAGACGACCACACCTGTCATTGACATATGATCAGCGAATCTCATATTCCTTGGCTGCATGTACCTTTATAATACGGATAATTAGCTCATACATATTGCAAAAGTGGAGCTCATCATTGGTTCCCAATTACATACTATCCCCGAGTATCTTAACAGCTTGTTGTTATCAACTGAAAGCTACTCCCTTGCTGAGTTCCCAGAACCATGGCTAGTTTCTCACCATCCCAGGGCATCCTGTTGTTCTTGCTGTCCTTGCAGGTGTTACGGCTGCTTGCTTAGCTGCACCGTGTTTATGACCCTTCTCAGCTAACTAGCTGTAAAAAACACTCTCTACATTTCCCCCGTTTTCTTTTAGGCTGAAAAAGGGTTTGATTTAACGACCGATTAATCATATTTAACAAGCAGTTCAGTTCATTTGTTCAATCAGTTCTCATGTAGTTTTATCCTGCTTCGTAGCTGCTGTTCTGTGAACTTCTCATCTGGATCCATGACGGACGCTCCGTAGAATTCTTCTTACAATACTGCCAATAGAATAGCAACACTACTTAAATTAATAACATAACTATTATAACTCAATCAAGGCCTCGATTGACAATACTCTAAAAGTGAAAAAAGAGACAAGTCAAATACAACATAACAACATTACTGTTAAACCCACTAAAAAGAACAAACATGTTTGTACTGCAACCTAAGTTTCTGTAACCTGAAAATAAATCCATGAGGGTCCCATTGTGTTAATCTGTAACTGATCAGGAAAAGTCTTCAATTTTCATATACTCTGATATATTGATTTTAATGACCACTAAAATTTGTGCAATAAATGCTTTTAAGATGCTCGTAACCATGCTCTACCGACTGAGTTATCCGGGCTAATAATTGATTAATGATCGTGCAATTTTATGAAGTAGTATGTCAAATAGAACCAATTTTAGAGGACAAACGTACTAGAGTATCACTAGGGGCATTATTACTTATTGACCCTTGAGAAACAGCAAGCCATGTTGGTGGTGGATGCGACAGGTAGTGCCAGCAGGGCGTCCCCTGCTTCAAGGTGCACATTTCCTCTCTCACCCATCACAGATTCTCTCCTGCATTCAGGGTCTGAAGGATTTCTTCCAGTTGTACACCATATCCGCATGGCCAGTGCGTGATATAGAGCCCAAGTGGAACACCTGCTTGGAAAACAGAATAAACTATCAAATTTAGTTCTATTAGCATGCACTTTTGTCTAAAATGATGCATGGTTATATTTCAAAAATCCCAATTAGTTGGATGTAAGAGAGGTATCTCTTCTATGATACAGGGTCATCTCTTTGTCTGGGATTCCTTTCCAGGTTTTGTCTTTGCAAATTAAGAAAAGCTAACTAATAGGCTAATAACATCATAACCAAACAGTACTAAAACATTAAAAGAGCTATTCCTGTAGATTCTAGTATTGATTAGATCAAATCCTGTTTAATATACATCTGATCTATTACTAAAATAGAAGAAGCACACAACATCCTAGCTAATGCCTTAAACTCTAAATCTTGAGACTGCATTGGTAAAACAGAAAATCACACACTATGTCAAACTATTACTAATATTATCTATAACACAGCAAGTTACAAAGCAATATCACTAAGTAAGAAACACACAATTACAATTACTATGAAGGCTGGATGCTATTTTCTGCCTTCAGATGAGACCGAAGATATCATGCTGGAACCCACATAGGGCCAGTCCCTGTGGAAATATGAGCATATTCACGACCCCAAGTTGTCAGTGGTAGGGAACAGTCCCAAAGTCCTGTGGCCATATTCCAAACATTAACCATAGGCTGTTCCTTGAGCATTGGGGAAGCCTCAAAATGACGATCCACATAAGGCGGGAGAAAAGCAGACGACCACACCTGTCATTGACATATGATCAGCTATTCTCGTTTATTCCTTGGCTGCGTGTACCTTTATAATACGGATAATTAGCTCATACATATTGCAAATGTGGAGCTCTTCATTGGTTCCCAATTACATACCATCCCTGAGTATCTTTGCAGCTTGTTGTTATCATCCTGAAAGTTACTCCCTTGCCGAGTTCACAAAACCATGGTTAGTTTCTCACCATCCCAGGGCATCCTGTTGATCTCACTGTCCTTGCAGGTGGCATGGCTGCTTGATTAACTGCACCGTGTTTACGACACTTCTCAGCTAGCTGTAAAATACTCTCTCTACACAGGGCTCCTTTTCCAATTCTGTAATGCTTTTCTCTTTCAGGGCTGCTTTTCCTTGCTCTTTTCCCCTTGCAGGGCTCCTTTTCCCCTTGCAGGGCTCTTTTTTCAATTCTGTAATGCTTTTCTCTTTCAGGGCTGCTTTTCCTTGCTCTTTTCCCCTTGCAGGGCTCCTTTTCCCCTTGAAGGGCTCCTTTTCCCCTTTGGGGAAAACAGTATTTCCTCCTTTGGGAGGAAATTTTACTACTCGGAAAGGGTAGTCAGGCATTGGAATGCACTGCCCAGGGAGGTGGTGGAGTCACCGACCATGGGAGTGTTCAAGAAACACTTGGATGTGGTGTTGAGGAATATGATTTAGCCAGGAAGTATCGGTGATGGTTGGACTGGATGATCTTCCAGGTCTTTTCCAGCCTTGATAATTCTGTGATTCTGTGAACCACAGAGAAACACCGTCTGCTTCCTTAAGTGAATCTGGGCTGGAGAACAAAGGACTTGAGCTCATGTACAGTGAGGTGATCTACATGTAATTGAACTGATGTTCGAAAACCTACAGTACAGTGAGGTAATCTACATGTAATTAAACTGATGTTTGAAAACCTACGGTGTTTTACTCTGGTAGTATCTGCAACCTTAGATGTTTGGGAAAGTACTTAATTCTTGAATGGCTTCTTACCACGGTTTAGTGGGCAAATACTGGTGGTAGGTGGATGGACTGGATGATGCTTTAGGTCTTTTCCAACCTTGGTGATTCTATGATAGTATTTCTATCTACCTATCAGGCCTGGCTGCCCTGCCTGTCTCATAGAGGCATCAAGTTCAGTTTTGTTTCCTCATAAAGGAGCAGCATTTTGGAAGGGCTGTGGAGAAAACACTTCGCCACTGAGTTTATTTCCACAAGCTTTATTATTATCTTTGGGAGAATATCATGAGCAGGCTTTGTTACTACGACTACGGAAAGCCGCGTTACCACAACAACGGCTGGCCAATAGCGAACCTGTTCTAGTAAAGATCTATGTTTGATCTAGTAAATGTGTATGTTTGATCTAGTAAAGGTTTATGTTTGGTGGCCCTGCTAGGCAGGGGGTTGGAACTACATGATCCTTGAGGTCCCTTCCAACCCGGGTCATTCTGTGACTGATTCTGTGTGACTCTGTGGAGGGTGAGGAGGAAAGGCGGGATCGCAGCGGAGCACCAATCAGAACTGAGGGCTGAAGGGGAAGGCGGGAGGGATTGGCCCGGGGAGTTAGAGGAGGGGAGTGGGGAAAAACAACCAATCGTAAGTCTGAACGCAGAGGTGAGGGCGGGTTTTTGGCCATAGCAACCAATCATCTGTAGATTGAGATGGTCCAGCGAATCACATTCACGTTCTTCAGGTCGAGCCAATCGCATGCGGAGCGGTTGAGCGTCAGCCAATGGGGACGCGCTGAGCGAACAAAAGGGGCATTCCAAGCTGCTGGCCCCTTTTTTCCCTCAGCCCAATTTCACATGACGCAACGGTTGGAGGAAGCGGTTCACGAGCCGTAGCCGCCGCCGCCATTTTGTGAGCGTTGAGACTTGAGCTGGCGGTGGTCGGAAGCGCATCGGCGATCCGGACGGCATTAGCAGCGTCATTAAGCAGCGGAGCCGCAGCTCGGAGGATGCGGTAGAGGAGCCCAGCGGCAGCGGAGGGGGGGAAGCGTCGCTCGGCAGCGGAGGCGGCAGGGGAATCGCGGAGAGGGGGCCGTCGGTCAGTGGGTCGGGTCCTGGTGCGGGCCCCGGTCGGAGGAACATGTCGGCCCCGGAGAGCAGCGCTGGTAGCAGCGAGGCTCGGGAGGACACGTGCCGCGATTACCAGTCATTGTTGGAGGACCTGACGTTCAACAGCAAACCTCACATCAACATGCTGACCATCCTGGCCAAGGAGAACGTGCCCTTCGCCAAGGACATCGTCTCCCTGATCGAGGCGCAAATCGCCAAGGTTTTTATATTCAACTGCCTACTACTCCTACCTATACTGCTGGGGGGACCGGCCGGGGTCAGGAGAAAGGGCTGAGGGACGGAGGAGGCAGGGAGAGAAGGAGGGCCCAAGAGAGGGAGGCAGCGGGGCCGAGGCTGGGAGGGGGAGGGAAGGGGAGCAGGGCTCGGGGCCTCAAGTGAGGTGCTCCCAGGGTCAGAGATGGCAATGGGGGGAGCAGGGAGAGCTGAGGGAGGGGGGGTGGGGGCAGCAGGCCTGGGGGTCGCTGTTGGGAGCAAGCGGAGGACAGTGTGGCTTGGCAGGGAGCATGGCCCTCCCCTAAGCGGCCTTTTACCCCTCCCTTCCTGGCCAGGCTGAGGGCTGCCCCTTATTCCCACACCCCGTAGGGAACAGGGGACCCGAGGGCACCCAGACGGGTTGGGGTCCCTTGGGTTCGGTAGCAGATGCAACATGGCGGCCTGGCCGTGACTGGGCAGAGCCTCGCCCTTGGAACTGAGTTTTCCCCTTTAAACTGGTGTCAAAACCGTTGAATTTAGCGATTTCTAACGTAGATAACGATTTTATAAGTCTCGTTAGTGAGAGCCTGACCTTGTGCAGGTTTCTTGTCGTCCACCCCCCCCCCCCCCCCCCCCAATTTATATCCAGGTAGCGTGAAGGAATATAAATAAGGTTGAGTTTATAGCACAGAAATCGTCTGCTTTAGAAAGGCTAATTATAATGATTTATTTTAAAGTATTGTTTGTAGTTTGAAAGATAAGGTTATTTTCCCAGTGAGATATTAACTGGAGGAGTAAGGGTGGGGGACTGATCTTGCAGGGAAGTTTTGAGGTGAAAGGCGATCATCTGCTCTTAGTAGGGAAGTGTGTGTGTTGCTGGTCGGGTGATTCTTGTGTTTTCTGCTTAGAGAAAGCGATGTGGGCTTGGGGTAACCCATTCGGCTTGCAGGTGGCTGTTTGCCCTAAGTAAAGCGAGTGCTGTGTTATCTTCACCTGTCTTGGTTAGCGAGGTTGATTTGGTGAGGATGGGAAGAAGAAATTCTCCCCGACTGTGTAGAAAAGCCTGTAGGATCCTAACATGGCGTCTGAAAGGCACGTGATAGAAAAGGAAGGGAAAGAGGAGGCTCCCTCTGAGCCCAACCCAGGCAGTTGCTGACATCAGTCAGCCTCAGAACACGGATGGGGGCGGGGTGGGGGGTTACTGTACCTTTCTATTGCAGCTTTCTGTAAGAAAAGGGTTATTTCTTCAATCCACCGTGTGTTCTTGCCAGTCACCCCTTCCCCATTGTCTCCCTTGCTCCCTCTAATACCAGGCTCCCTCTAATATAGGCCTTTTTTTCCCCCCTTTGGCTTTAAATCGCTGTTTATAATGGTGAGAATTGTATTGTCTTAATGCTGGGGAGGGAAAGATCTCTTACATTATTTAATCTGTCTTTCTACCAATGCAGGATGGCTCTTTAGCGTTCCACAGACCTCTTCCAGTCTAGTTTTAAATGCTACCAGTGGCCAAGCTTTGCCATTCCTTGGGGAGGTGACGTCATAATCGAATAGATCTCACCATTATATCTCCTAAAGGGCAGTGGTGGATGTATATAACATGTGATAAATATCAATGCTGTCAAATTTCTTCATTTCTGGGTGTTTTAGAGCCTGCCCTGAAGTGTGTTTTTAATTTTTTTTTCCTCCTTCTTTTGAAAGCTGTCTTTAATCTTGTATCAATGGTTAGTTTTGCCTTAGTTACTATTTGTGACTGTGGTTTATTCAAGGCAAGTTTTCTTAGTTGTTTTTTTTGGAGGGGAAAGTGCTCTCCTTTGCTTAAGCCAGTTTTAAAAAGTGTTGCCTGGAGGCAGTTTTGTTTAGTGTAAAACTGGAGTGCTCTGCTTTACGACTGAATTAATGGCTCTGAGATGTGTGACTGCTATGATAAAAAAATATGTAAAAAAAAAGTGTGAAATATGTATTTGTCTTTTTATTTACCATTGTATAGTGCAGAGTTTGTTTCTGAGACCCATTTTGTGTACAAAGTTGGTTTTTAAAGTCTTTTTTTTCTTTGCAAGTTTGTGACTCGGGGTTTGATTATGGTTTGATTTTCAGTTGTTGTTTTTTTTTTAAGTTTTTTTTAGGAAACTAATAAAAAAAAAAAACCAAAGCCACACATTTCCAACAATAGCTTTCATACGTTATTTGAAAGAAGAGTGGGAATTCTGTTGTGATGAGCTCAGCGTTAGCATTCTGTGTGTTCTGGTGGTATGCGGAGCCTCCCTGCTGTTGGTTTAGCTCTGTGTGGGTCTCTTTCTTTGCTTAGGGGGTACTGTCTAGATCACCTGAAAAGAAGAGGTTCAAATCTGGGATTCCATTTGTGTGGTTATTGGAACGTGGGCTAGAGAACATAATAAACATTACCAAAAAATGAAGACTTAAATAACCCAACTCTTTTGAAGTCACGGTTCTTAGACTGTGCCACCTGAGTAGCTGATGTTGGAAGGAGGGCACTGCTAAACTAATGCTGTCACATTTTGAAGTAGGCTTCCTTAATTTCTGTGTGATTACTTCTAACTACTCCCAAACACATGAAGTGCCAACAGAGACTGGGACTGCTTGCTCCGTTCCCTTGGATTACAGTGATATAGTTGTGACCTTTTCTGCGTGTGGCTTGTGAAAGGACTGTGATGTTCAACGTATAATCTGCTACTACCGAAGTTCTCTAACTCGGGCTGTTCGCAGGAAGTCTGATTTGTGTTCCGTGAGATGGAGAAAAGCAGCATTCGGGAGGTCCAAGTGATAAACTATTTTTTAGAAGTTCCTTGAAGTGCTAGCGATGGCTTCCTGCTCATTTCAAGTTACTTTCTCCAGTGGGTTTTGAAAGGCTGCACTCAGTACACTAGCAGTAATACTGTCTTGTGGGCTTCTTTTTTCTTTTTTTTTTCCCCCTTTTTTCACCCCAAAGCTTTGAGACAAACAGGATTAACCCAAGTTGTTCCTTTTCTCTGTGGTAGACCCACCGCATTATACTTTGAACTGAGTATTGATTTTCCAGATTTAAGTTTTTAAGTTTTTGTATAAACCAAAACCAAAATCCCAAGCAAATCCCTTGGTGTGGATAGTGGCAACCCAAAAGAGAGGTCTGTATTTCTGGGATTGGTAATCCCTTTATATATAGTTTAACGTATGTCTTTGTTGTACTAAACTTCTCAGTTTCTTCTTATTACTCCAGGCTCCTGCGTCAGAGAAGCTTCCTGTTATGTACCTTATGGATTCCATTGTCAAGAAAGTTGGAAGAGAGTATCTTACTGCATTTACTAAAAACCTAGTTGCAACATTTATTTGTGTATTTGAAAAGGTATATATACACTTTCAGAAAAGTTCTGTATTTAAGCAAAGTTGTTCCTGGTAAAATAAATACATGCTCTCAGCTTTGGGTTTTCTTGGGTACCGAACCAGAAGAACTAATTGCTTTTTATGAATGGCAAATACTGTATCTATAATGTGGAAGGGCATTCCTGCTGTTGTCAAGCCTGTAAGTTAAGTTAGTAGAACAGTTAATTATGAATTGCTGATTTATTTTTTAAGGAAGTAGTTAGTCTTTGTGTCAGGAATATATTGAGAATCAGTTTCTTAGAGGTTTTCTGAGCTCTCTGAGTTAGATTTGTCTGATTCACTTAATTTTTGGTGTGAAAAATGGGTGCTTAAATTGCAACAAATACCACTAGCAGCTGATATTCTTCAAGTGGTCTGTGATTAAAAAACATGATGGGCGAGGGGGGGAGGTTGTGAGAGTATATTATTGCTTTGTTACGTTAAAGATACCCATTTTAATTTCATTCAGTGTTGAAAATTGCTGCCAAATGTATTCACTTTTTTTTTTTCCTAAGTCTTTAAACCCAGTGAAGTAATTGTGCTTATTCCTCAATGAGAATGGCAAATCCAAGTCCGGCTTTTGAAAGACTGGACTTGAATGGGTTTAAGTTGAATTAATGGTTAATTTCTGTGGTTTCCTGTATGCCCTAACATAACAAAGTGGCACTGCATCTGAATAAGTGGAGCTTTGGTGTATTTGTTATTGCATAGCAGTGAGGATCTGTGATCCCAGAATGTTTTATATCTGTTTTTCAGGTGTACAATGAGTGACTAAATAAGGGGTAGATTGTAATAGTGAGCTCAGAGATATTGAACTCCTTTGTATAGAGTAGATAGGCAGGCATTTACTTATTTTTCCAATATTGGTTTGTGTTCTTTCACATAGTTGCATTTAAACTTGCAGCTGAAGCTCTGGGTAATTCATTTGCTGAGTTTTGTAGTTAACTGTCCAATAAGCTAACTAGAACTATTAAATTGATATTAAATATGTAAAGTGTCAGTCACTTTAGATAACTCATGATATCACAAGATGAAATTCTCACCCTGACATTGCTAGAGATTCTGTTTTATCAGTAAATGATCACTGAAGGTATCTTTAAACACTTAGCGATGTCAGAAACTGGCTCAGTCATGGCAGCAGTGAACTTGATACCCTCACACTGAAAGTTGTGTAGAGGCACCTCCCACCCATATTAGCTAAGTATGAGTTACTTTTATTGAAGTTCCTGCCCTCTTTTTCAAAGAACTTCTGAACTTTCTGGACAACGTGTCTTAATGTGACACCTAAAATAAAACTGTAGCCCGAAAAAGGTTGAAAAGCCAAAAAAAAAGGGTCAATGTGTAATGGTTGAGCTAGCAGCAGCATGTGTTTTGTCAGCAGATGTTTTCCATTTGTTTAAATTAACTACTTGAGTTATGAGATTAATTGAATTTTTTCTTTAATGTGAGTTTTGAGCTTAATTGCTACATCTGATTGCAAAGAGAAAATGGGTTGTAGCACTATTAGTGCTTGATTTATGGGTCTGATTTTGCAGTTGAACTGAAATGTACTTGAGTTCGTTTTGACTCATACACCTTTTGTTGGATTTATTAGGGGGAAAAAAACCTTCAGTGATTAAACAGCTCAACAAAACACTTTCTCTGTTCAGAAAGTTTGTTGTTCTCTGATTTGGTTGTTGTTGCTGTGTGCCGCTCAGCACGAACATTTGAGTTACTGTATTGTTTCAGAGGCATTTTCTTTGGATATTTTTGTCGCTGTATTTTTTTTGACAGAAATTGGCCAAGTAAAATGAGAATTTTGGTAATGGAAAAGCTGAAAGAAAATTCTCAGAGAACGGTAATACACAATTAAACCTTCACATGTCCACATTTGAACTTCTGTTACCGATTCTGTTGGTGTAGATGTATCAATCTACACCACTTACAAGTTCTTTGTAGCCAGTTCGTTGTGTTAAAATGATAACTTTGGTAAGAATATAAAGCATATGAGATCTTAAGTTCTACAGAAAAGTATAGGTTGTTTTATATTAACTTAACAAGCCATAGAATTGTTTTATTGTTTTAGGTGGATGCAAATACTAGGAAAAGTTTATTTAAATTACGCTCCACATGGGACGATATTTTTCCTTTGAAGAAACTGTATGCACTTGACGTCAGAGTCAACTCATTAGATCCTGCTTGGCCAATTAAACCTCTGCCCCCAAATGTGAATACTTCTAGCATCCATGTGAATCCTAAGTTTTTAAATAAATCGGTAAGTCTCTATACCTACTGTATGAACAGATGGCAGTACGTGTTGTTTTGGTTGTTTGTATGCTGCTTTTGACAAACGTAGTGTGATAAGAATAAAGCATCTGATCTCTGGAGACAGGCAAGAGGAATTTATGGACTCAGTATTTAAGGGGCTTATTGTAAGTATTTATAACTTGAATTCTAGATTTCCAAACATTTATGTTAAATGCCATATTCTGTCATGGTGGCACAGTTAATCCTATGACAGTAGGCAATTCCTAGAGGAGCAGAAATTGTTTTGTTTGTATTTTGCATAAAAAATGCAGTCATTAACTTGTGCAAGCTAAGTCCCAGTTTTGTATCACACTAGCAGTTAAGAGAGATGGAGTTAGCTGGATCCATTAAGATGTTGAATGTAACCTTATGTTCTATTTTTAGCCAGAGGAATCTACTGCATCTACCTCTGCTGTCACTTCTGGTGCCTCTACTCCTCCAGCTGTTCCAGAAATACAAAAGAATTTGACACAGGAGCAACTGATAAGGCAGCAATTGCTTGCAAAGCAAAAACAGTTGTTAGAACTTCAGCAAAAAATGCTGGAGTTGGAACAGACTAAAGCACAGTTGGTGAGTAGGATAGTTGGTGAATGGTCCATAGTTCGGTCTCACTTTGTTTGGTCGTACCTTAGCGTCTACACTGGTAACTGCAGTTAAGTTTAGACAAGAGGAGCTGTTTTAGGACTAGAGTAGTGCAAGTTGATCTGGTCCTCTAGACCAGTAATTGTTACATAAAAATCTTAAGGATTACATTCAGAACAGGTTAAAAAAGGTTTGTGGTCTTTTGTTCTCATCTTGAAAATTATGTCTGCCTGTGATGTGTCTTCCACCTCTTTTTGTGGCTCACCATAAACAAGGCTTTTTTTGAATACATTTGCGCTTAGAAAATTGAGTATTTCCATAAGGAACGGGGAATCCTGATTGTTGGAAATGTCAAGGCAGTTTCTGTCTTCATTACGTCAGGTTGGTTTGATGTCACAATCTGAGGGTGACATTGAGGGTGGTGGCTGTCACAATCTGAAGGCGGTGGCAGTTAAACCTGTTTTGTTTTTACATTCATAATTGAAAGTCATCTTGTGTTGAAAGTTGATGATACTAAAGTGAAATATCGTAGAAGTGTAGAAATGAAAATATATAAACATGCTTGGCCGTTTAGTTGTCTTGGAAATGAGGAATGTATAGAAAAACTAAAGCTGTATTGAGGTGTGCTTTTGTTGATTTTTTTGCTGCGTTGACCTTGTAGTATTGACTTTGTACTTGATCTTCGCCTTTTGTGTTGGTACTATGTTATTTTAATTGCTGCGATGAGGAATGAATGGGTCATTTTCAGTTAAATGGATTAGTCTGATAACTACTTCAAAACATTTCTATTTTCATCTTTCTTTTCAAAACAGAACACGATCATCTCTGTGCAGGTGTTGTATCACACAGATTAATGCTAGGTTTTTTTTTTCTTGTCACCTTATTTCAGGCTGTTTCTCTTAGTGTTCAGCAAGGATCATCTTCTATACCTTCAGTTCCAGCGCCTTCCAAGCCACATGTGTCCCAGACACCTCACGTGGCCATTAAGACGCCTACTCAGGCTTCGTTACAGTCTGAGAAGATCAAACCATCCTCAAGTCCTCCACTTCACGATGTCAAAATAGTAAATAGAGATCCTCGACTTAATAGAATGTCACAACATTCTTCTCATGCTAAAGATCAGTCCCATAGGAAAGAATTTCCACCAAGCGCATCTGGTCAGTCTGATACCAAGGCGAGCAAAACATCCCAGTCTGAAAAACAAAGCTCAACAAAGCCAGAGAAAATGAAAGCAGGTGAAAAACCACAAAAGAAAGAACCTGATCAGTTGGAAACAAGAATCTGAAAGCACAAAAGTATCTGAAATGAGTAAACGGGATCCAAGACTGAAAAAACATCTTCAAGAAAAGCCAGAGAGCAAAGGGGATGAGGTGAAAGAAAAGAGGAGAAATACAGAGAAAAAAGAAAAAGATGAGCATAAGACATCTGAACATAGACCAGTAGGCAGCAGGAATAAAACAATTAAGGGTGTTGTCCAGAAACAAGACGTGACTACAGAAGAATCAGAAAAACAGGGTGGAAAACAAGGGAGATCCAGTAATAGAAAACGGTCACGATCCCGTTCTCCTAAGTCACGGTCACCATCTACACATTCTCCAAAACAAAGAGAGAGGAGATCACCCAAAAGAAGACTCAGGAGTTTATCTCCCACTTCTTCAACTCCTAAAATTGGAAAGATATGCCAGATTGGCGCTAAACAGTCTCATGCTGAAGAAGCCTCACAAGGGGCAAGAGATGAAAGAAATTCTAATAAGCGAAATGTTAAACAAGAGGTGCGAGATCCAAGGAGGGTGAAAAAACGCCAAGAAGACAGGCCCCAAGAAACAGCAAGCCAGCATTCTACAAAAGGTTCTCCTGATCCAAAGGAGAATGCAGAGAATTGGCAGGGATCCAAAGCAGGCAAGAGGTGGAAACCCGGTTAGGAGGAAAATAAAAAGTAAGTTACCATATTTCGAACAAATTCTCTCTGAAGTAAGTGGAAATTCTGCTCTTGGCTGAAGTACAGTTAGGTTTGGGAGGAAACATTCAGACAGCCCATGCTGACAGAAGTTCTTGATTGAGATTCATAATTTGCTTGTAGTGAAAAATGGCAATTATGCATACTTTCTGAATCGATAGTGATGTTTTACCATGATCGGTTCTGATAGAGATGTAATACATCCTGAATAAATAACTAACTTGTGTTTTAAACGTGTTCCTATTCACAGCTCTCAGCAGACTGAAGAACACCAAGCAGTTGGTAAATCCCCTCACCAACAACACCGAGAAAACTGGCCTGCTGCTAAAGGAATTCTGTCACCCCGAGCACCGAAACAGCAACACCGGTTAAGTGTGGATGCCAATTTGCAAATTCCCAAAGAACTGACGTCTGCAAGCAAGAGAGAATTACTTAAAAAGGTAATACTGATTGATTGTCTTTGTAGAGGTGTCTTGGATATAGTTGTGCTTTGCTTTTCTTCTTAGAAATCCAAACTTTATGTTACAGGCCAATGGCTGCTTAGCATCTGGTGAAATAACACAAGACGAGTTCCTTGTGGTAGCTCATCAGATTCAACAGCTGTTCCAGTACCAGGAAGGAAAGCACAGATGTAATGTGTGGGATAGCCCTACAGATGAAAAAGGCTCTTTGAAAAGGAAGCCTCTTCTGTCGGATGCGGAGTTAACATACTATGAGCATAAAGCTAAACTGAAGAGAACACAAGTTCAGCATTCATTGTCAGGACTTGATCTCTTGGATCCTGATGATATTTTGGATTATCATGTACCTGATGCGTTGCTCTCTGTGGACTGTGAGCAAGCGAAAGCAAAGCGTGGAGTGCAGTTTGAAAGAAAAGAACCCTTTGGAGAAAGATCAAGATGGCACTCTCCTGTAAGTGGCACCAGCAGACCCTTTGCTGATAACCTTTCACCTCTGGAGGGTCGACGAAGGCTTGAGGAACAAAATGCTACTAAAGGAGGAAGGGGTTCGAAAAACTTCGACCCTTATGACAACTGGGGAGAATCAGATGAATTCAGAGATGCTCTCAGACAGCAGGGAAAAGGTACAACAGAGTTCCAGAAGATCGATGGTGATGCAGTCTGTAGGTTTGATAACCGTGAAGAAAGACAGCTGCTTGGGAAATCTGGTATGTATTTTTGCCTTATTTTACAGATGTCAAATAATTTGCAATCTTTTTGCAAGTAGTTATTGTTGAGTTGTAGGAGATACATAGTCCAACGCCCCAGTGCTAAAGCAAGTACCTTAGAGTAGGAAAGTGTCTGGGCAGATTATGATTATCTCTGGAGAAGGAAAACCTTTCTGGGCAGTTTGTTCCAGTGCTCTTTAACCCTCAGAGTAAAGTGTTTTGTCTTTTTTCTTTATGTTTTTATGGAACTTTCTATGTTACAGTTTGGTTCCCATTGCACCTTATCTTGTCGCTGAGCACTGCTGAAAAGAGCCTGACCTCATCTATTATTCCCTTGACCTGCTGGCCGTGCTCTTTTTAACGCACTCTAGGTTTATCATTGGTCTCGTTGGCCACAAGGGCCTACTGTTGATACATGGTCAACCTTTTGTCCACCAGGACACCTAGGTCCTTCTCTGTACAGTGCCTTATCTTTTATTTTCTCCTCTTTCAGGTGTTCGAGATGAACCAAGATCACCATTCAATGAACGTTTCAAAAGAGCTAGATACGAAGATCCAGATAAAGAACCATTTCCTGACAGTCCAGGGTCAAGATTTGGAGGCATAGAAGCAAAGCCGAGAATAAGTGCACTAATGGAAGACAGACCTTTATTTGATGGCTCATCTAGACCATCTGCTGCAAGAGTTGGGACAGACGGACAAGGAAGTCCTTTTATCGATAGCCCTACTGCTGGTTCAAGTTCTAGAATTGATGGACCGACTGGACAAGCTGCTCTGAGATTTGAGGGCCCTTTGGTGGGGGCAGGTGCTTCTCAGTTTGATGGGCCCCTGGCAGGAGCAGGGGGAGCTGGATCCCTAAGATTTGATGGGCCACCAGGGCAGCTGGCAGGGGCTCTCAGGTTTGAAGGACCTCACGGACAGGTTGGTGGGGGAGGTCCTTTGAGGCTTGAGGGACCTCTTGGACCATTGCGGTTTGAGGGGCCTGCAGGCCAGCCTGTTGGTGGTCCTAGATTCAAAGGACCTGGAGTTGGTCTCAGGTTTGAGGGACCCCGTGGTCAGCCTTCAGGTGGTCTCAGGTTTGAGGGACCTCATGGTCAACCTCTGGGGCCTCGAGGTCAGCCAGGAGGTGGTCTCAGGTTTGAGGGAGGACCACATGGTCAGCCCTTGGGGCCTCATGGTCAACGTGGTCTCAGGTTTGAGGGTCCGCATTTACAGCCATTGGGGCCCCATGGTCAACCTGGAAGCGGCCTCAGATTTGAGGGGCCACATGGGCAGCCAGGTGTAGGGCCCAGGTTGATTGATGGACCAGTGCACCAGGGCGTTGGTGGACTTAGATTTGATGGTCCTATGGGACGGACCAGTCCGAGATTTGATGGCTGTCATGCTGGCTTTGATGGTCAACCTGGACAACTGTCTCTTTTGCAAAGATTTTATGGAATTCATGGACAGCCCGGCCCAAGATTTGAAAGGGCTCCTGGCCAGCCCGCACAGCCACGATTTGATGCAGCCATACCTCAAAGATTTGATGGCCCTCACCAGCCTGCCTCAAGATTTGACCTGCCCCTTGGCCTTCATGGTTCACGTTTTGAAAATATAGCTAGCCATCCTGCCTCACGATTAGAGATGTCGCCATATGGACAAAGCAGTCCGTTTGTTGACCATCCCGGACAGGGCTACAGCGGACCAGCTCATGGAATGCAGTTCCAAAGGCCTGAAATGTTTGACAGTTCACTAGGACCAAATTTCAGTGGGCCAGCTGGCCCAGGAGCACAGAATTTTGCATTGAGAGCATCCGGACATTACTTTGACGACAAACTTCAAGGTTCACAATACGGAAACTTCAATAATATGTCAATGGGAGGTCATCAGGTAAGAACTGATTCTAGTAAATAATTTACTTAGAGAAGAATTCTTGTGTAGAAAATTAGCAGTTTTTCCTCTAAAAGCATTTTTTTTTGCAGACTAAAAATACCCTTAAGTAGTATCTGGATGATTCAAGGAAAAAGGGGCAGGCATTGCTATTTGTTAAGTCTTTGTTTTTAGAAATTAAAAGCCAGTTCTTTGCAACCATTTTATAGCTGAGGATATTGCACTGACATCAGTATCTTTTATTTGAAAATGAATTAAGTAATAGGAAGAATGCGATGTTTTCTCTTACACAAAGCATGTTACCTACAAATCATGACAGATTATTAAAGCGAATATACGTAATTACTTTTTCTGAGAGGTTTAGAATTAAAATGAACCAAAATAATTGCAGTCTTTTTGGAGACAACCATAACTTGGGAGCAGTTGAGAAAGATGCAGGCTTTTAAGCTATGGCTTCTGAAGAATGATCATGGCAATGGCAGGCTTTATGGTGTCAGTTGTCCTTGCTGTTGCTTCTTGGAAGCACTCTCTTCTAAAGGAGAAAGTAATTGTAAATCAGTGAAAACAATGTCTGTTCTCCCAGTAGATTGGAGGTTGTAGGGGACATACTTCAAGCGTGCTGTAAAAATTTATTTTCTTTCTGAAGTTTCTTGCAGCTGGCTTGCTGAAAATCCATCTTTCAGGATGCATTTCATGTCATGGGTACTATCTCAGTTATTAGATAAAACCTCATTGTGATCTTGGTGAACGTTTACCAGTTTCTTTTGTTATTAGCCCTTTTTTTTGGTGAAAAGGATTGCTTTGAAATACTTTAAGTGGAAAATGTGCTTGAAGGATGCGCAAGTAGAAGAAAAGTTTGTACTGAGAAGTGTGTAGAGGTTAATGATGGAATAATTAAAAACAAATTGCATTGCCAAGATTGCTTAAATGCTTAATTTTACAGGTTTCGCACATGTCTGCTCAGACAGGACCTTATGGCCAAGGTCAACAGTATCTACCAAATCCTGGAAGCTTTGTTCAGAACCCTGCAGGTACTGTAATAGTTAACTTCCTTCTGTGTCCTTTGGACTGTTCTCTGTTCATGACCACAAAAATTAGTGCTGTACGGTGATGGTGCCATGGGTCCTTGTACACTAAAGGGCATCCTTCTCTGTGAGATGGCAGTAGGTGGCGTTTCAGGAGTACTGTCATCTCTCCAGGGGTTTCTCTCAAGCAGTGAGTGCTTTAACTGCGTGGTTTTGGTATGTAGTTACACTTTAAAACAAAACAGAACCACTGAAACCAATTTTTGGATTGCTTTTCACATAGCAGAAGGGCACCTCAATTGGCCAGGCTGAATATACATTCTCACTATATTAATTGTTAGTAATAAAAGTCTTGTATCAAGTTGTAAATGATACAAGTAGATGGATTCTCATGAGATCTTTAAGCACAGAACAAAAAAATACTATGTTTTCCATGGGAATTTCAGTAGAAAACAGGTAGATGGCATTTCAAAACACATTAGGAAGGAAGTTGTAGGGGCAGAAATGAGGCAAAGGCTGCGTATGAGGCAAACTGAAGTGGATGAGTAGATTGAAGTTAAAAATGGAAGTAAAAAGGGGTAGAAGGAAAAGAGTGTTGTGAAATGCTGATGGAGGTGATTTTTTTTTTTTATGCTAACCTTTGGTTTCCTTGAGTGTTGTGATCTTATTTCCCCTCTCCTAGGAGGAGCAGTTCCACATTCATATCCTGATAACCACGTTGGTCAGCTCGATGTCAACGAATTGTTTGCTAAACTGTTGTCGACAGGAATCCTCAAACTGTCAAAAACGGATTCCACTTCAGCACGTATGTAGCTTTCATTACATTCTGACTCACCAGTTTACGCGTAGCTAAAGTGTAAAGTGAAATGTAAGAACTATGTGAACTATTGCATTCTTTTTTCTTAAATGGATCTTTGTGGGAAACCATTTGGTGCGTGTGATAAAGTGAATTATTAACTTTCTAAATGTATCTTTTAAGCTATTTAGAGCCTCCGTTTCTTTTTTTTTTTTTTTTTTGGTGCCCCACCTCAATAACTTGTCAGTGATTCTAATCAGATTCCTGTCAGTCTCTGAAATATTTGTCTCTCTCTAAATACTGAATTTTAGTGCCAGAAGCTTAGATGAAGTAGAGTCATGTTAAATTGCCATTTGGAGTTGCATACTGTTTTTTGTACGCTTTTTAAAGCTATGAGACTGACTCAGCTCTTATGCACATTCAGGTTAATGTAGTCAGGTTATATTTATTAGTATTTGAATAAAAATAATATCCAGGTGCACCTTATTTTGTTCTGAAAATGAGCTGAAATTTTGATGAAATTCTTTCTTTTAAAGAAGCGAATGAAACATCGGCGCAGCCAGCTGCTGAAGAGGAGGATGATGACCAGGGTGATCATGATGTCCCAGACCTCACGAACTTTAAAGTTGAAGAACTCAGTCAGTGCGTATTGCAGCATGAGCTTACTCTGCACTAGGAATAATGGCATGGTGGTATCTAGGCGGTTAATCCAAGGCAATTGAGTAGGTGTGATATAACAATGCTAGTGTGTTCACTGTGAGTAGTTCATGCTTATTTGAATGCTTTTTAATGTACTTACATGAATGCTTTGACTGTCAAATGCTTTAACCTTATAGGACAATCATGCTTTTCTTCTACTCCTGAGGTCACTTGAAACAACTTACTGAGAAACTTCCAATTTCTTTCCAAAGAAATGTTAACTTCTTTTTGTTTTTCTAGGCGTTATGATAGTGTTATAAATCGACTATACACTGGAATTCAGTGCTGCTCGTGTGGAATGAGATTTACTACTTCAAAGACAGACGTTTATGCAGACCATTTAGATTGGCACTATCGCCAGAACCGTTCGAAAAAAGACGTTCGCCGAAAAATTACACACAGAAGGTGGTACTACAGCGTAATGGTGAGCAATGCAGGACCTGGGCCTTGTTAATTAGGGCTGGGTTTGGTGTTTCACATACATGGAGTGGGATTGAGATTGAAGTTGTATTACCATTGGAGTTTGGTGATCAGTGATGTATGAAAACTACTTGATATATCAGACATACTTGCCAAAAGAAAAGGCTGTTATGTGGTGAACAATAAGCAGCTTGGAGTTATCCGTACTGCTTTGGTTGGACTAAGAATGAAATGGAAGTTGAAGTATAATGGCCTTTCACAGACTGTTTCAGTTTAACGAACTAAGGCTGATTATATCTGTTACTTCAGGGATTCCATTTTTCTTCTTTTTTTTTTTTCAAACGTATTTTTTAATGATTTCTGGCTGTTTGTGATTGTGATTGAATTCTTGTCCTTAGGATTGGATTGAGTTTGAAGAAATAGCCGACCTAGAGGAGCGTGCAAAAAGCGAGTTCTTTGAAAAAGCTGCAAAAGAAAAGCAGTTTCAGAGTGTGCCTGCTGGACCAGCTGGAGCAGTTGAGGTGAGTTCCAGTTTTCCTGCTGTAACCCATATGGTCTGTAAGTAGACTCAAGTCTTGTGCCTTGTTCTCAGAGGTCGCTGTTTATTTTGCAGAGAAGTGTGAAGAGTGTTAATGCTTTGTGCAGTTCTCACTCTAACTCAGAGTTGAGTTTTGGAAGATGCCATGAAATAAACTAAATCCCTGCACCAGATTGTCTTAATTGACAGTAAAACAGCATTAGATTGTTACAGAGTGTCTTGCTGAGACTTCCTTGTTAAAGGGACAAGACTTAACTTTTTCAATTGACAAATGTTGTTGCTCATTCTACCAACTGTACTCAAATAATTTCTATTAACATTTTCTTAAAGATATTTTGGAAGCGTGGAGGTAAAATGTAGTTTTCGTGTTATCTTAATGTATATATATATGTGACTGTTACTAGCCAAGTTCTTGATGTTGATGTTCAGTAATGGCTTTAATAACACTATGTATCTATCATGTTACTTCAATAACTTTCAGAGGTGTGAAATCTGCCGGGAGCAGTTTGAGCAGTAC
This sequence comes from Coturnix japonica, assembly GCF_054131305.1. Lineage (NCBI taxonomy): Eukaryota > Metazoa > Chordata > Aves > Galliformes > Phasianidae > Coturnix > Coturnix japonica. The sequence continues at coordinate 698,553 of NW_028188947.1, forward strand.
TGGGATGAGGAAGAGGAAGAGTGGCATCTAAAGAATGCTATCAGAATGCATGAGAAGGTAATCCAATCTTGTTACGTGGCACTCATTTATATTAAAAAGCAAAACAAAAGCATAAGAGAAGAATTACAGAAATAGACCACAGTGACCCATCTTTTCTGAAGGACTCCCCTGTTAGTTTTCCTGCTTCTAGTTGTATAAATATCTCAACCTTTGGACATGCTTGAAGTCCTGGGATCATTAGTACAGGCACAATAGGCTTCCCTCGTAATATGTTGCTAAAGGATGAATGAAGGTGATCTTCTCTACTTAGCATTGTTGAGTCTGCCTGGATTACTGGGTCCACTTCTGGGCCCCTCATTACAAGAGAGACCGTGCTGGAAAGAGCCCAGTGGTGGAGCCTGTTTCTCTTTGGAGGCCTTCAAAAGCCAAAGGATGTGGTGCTGGGCAGCTTGGCTCCAGATGTCCCTTCCACCCATTCTGTTCTGTGAATGTCCTGTGAGTGTAGGTGTTGGTTTTGGTCCAGTTATTTCCCTGTGCTAAACAAGGTTTTTATATGATGGCTTTTCCTAACTAAGCATACACCAGATATCTTCCCAGTCACATTTGACACCATACTTGTTCTACACATTGTTGTCCTGGAGGAATAGTGTGATTTGGATTTGTTCTGTTTATGACTGGTGCTTTTACTGTATCCCTAATGTATTTAAATGGTTAACAATTATTTTCCAGATTTACCATCCATCCAGCTATGAAGATTACCAAAACGTAAGAAAACCTTTACTTTCATATATATATATTTTTAAACTATTTTGCTTTCAGTTTGTTTGCTTGATCACTGTCTTTATATAGAGCAGGTCTGCAGAATCAGTTCCTCTTCCATGTGCCTAGGCAAAGAATCAGAGGGAATGCCTTGGGAATGGCAAGTTTGTAATATATAGTTAGAGTTAGCTATGATGTATCCATGACAGCTTTCGTGTTATATAGGTGAGACTAAAGTGAAGCCATTATGATTTTATTGTTAACATGTGTAATCTTAAGAATTTTAAGAAACGGAGAAAATGAGTGTTAGTATATGTTAAATTTGTTATGACTTGGGAGCTAACAGTGGGGGGAATAGTTGGGAATATTTTACAGTAACATATTAAGCATTTCATCGCTGTGAGGATAATACCGTTTGATAGTAATTATGGAAAAGTAATGCTATGATATAGTAACTTTGTATTATTAGATAAAGTAGAAAGTAATAAGTGGAAGTTTGGATTTTGAGTGCTCTGCTTGCCCACGTGTTTGCGCTTTGAAAGAGACAGAAAGGAAAAGAAGGTAAAAAAAAATGGTTGTTTGAACAATGTGTTAATGCTGTGTGAATGTTTGTTTTATAGACATCATCCTTTGATTGCACACCCTCTCCCAGCAAGACCCCTGTAGAAGATCCCCTAAATATTATGTTGAACATTGTTAAACAGGAAACGGATGAGTCCTGTGACTCACCTCAAGTGAAAGAAGAACCTGATGACACCCCTGCTGCCTGTGCAGAAGAGAGCACACCTGCCTCTATAGATGTTAAAACAGAACCAGATGAGTCTGTTTAGAATGAGGTTTGATTTTTTTTTTTTACAGAAGAGTTCCTGTGTTAATTCTGGAAAGCAAATACTTTTTATAGGAAATAAAAGCATTCAAATTGAGGCAGGGCCTCAGTGACTGTTTGGTTAATAAATACATTTTTGTATTTAAATTTTTTATTGCCTGCACTGTTTCAGGTGTCATTGTGTGAAAATTCTGTAGATGCGTGAAAATTTAATGGAATGAAATTGTATATGTAAAAAATGTACAATTTTTACTTGTGGAAATGTAAATTATAAATAAAACCTATTTTTGCTATATACGGGGAGTGTAATGTTTATGCACACCATCAAACAAAGACAGCGTTTCTGTACTTTTTTCAGTTTAAATGGAAATAAAAAGACCTCAGTTTTAAACCTGTTGCTGAATCAGATTCAGAAAAGTGAAAGCAAGCAACTTCCTTCAGTTATTTCATAAGCGGGTGATCAAGGGAAGCAATGCTGGGACTTCTCAAGATAAAATCCTAGATTTCTTCTTAACCTTAACTTGAACAATCTTTTACATATCCAGATGTTAAAACAAGTAACCATAAGACTGTTTTGGGTAGAAATGCCAGAATTTAACAAAGCAACCAGAGTTGCTCAGTTGTGAACACAAGTGCCAACAGACCATTAACAAACCAGGATGCCTGGTAGCTGAGACATCTTCAATGATAAATTTTCCCATTAGTCACACATAAGAGTTTAATACAGCTGGACAAACTTTTCTTTACAGGGGAGGTATGAATCTAAGAATGCTCATTTGAAGTTTTTTTTTTTAATTTTTTTTTTTTAATTTTTTCGTTGCTTATGACTGAATTTAGGTGATAAACCAGATATCCTGAGATGTTAATATTTCTTAAATGTAATAAATAAAATTGAAGCATATGTTTGTGTCAGTCTCTTTCTTTCTGTAGTGGGTTTGTGTGGTTGGGTGTGTTTGTGGGATGGGCAGTAAGCTGCATAGGTATGTATGCATGGAAGTGTAAGTGTGCATAAGTCATAGGGTGTTTGTCTTGGGATAAAAATGCATTTTGCCAGGTGTGGATTTCAGCGGCAGGGGTGGATTTCATCTAAAAGTCAGAGGAAATGTCACTGTCTTAGGATAGATGGCTCTTGCAAGGTCGGGTACTCAGAAAATCCAAATTCATCCGAGTGCATGTTGTAAGTATCAGCTGTGAACTTTGACAACCAGACCTCAAGCAATAACCCACACCTTTATGTAAGGCTGCAGTGAGAGGTTTGATATAGGGAAAATCCGGTCTAAAAGCAGTGATGCATTGGCACAGGCTGCTGGGGAAGTGCTGTGGCACTGAGGGACATGGCCTTCATGATTCTGAGAGGAGCCACAGCAACCTCCCGCATCACTGTGGGGCAGGGCCCGTCCTCCTGAGCCGCCATGGCCGCCCGCCATTTTCCTCCCGCGAGGACTGCGCCCATAGCAACCCTGCTGCGGTGTGGGGGAAGGACTGGAAGAAGAGGAGAACGCAGCTCCAGCCCTATTCCGGCCGGTGAGACCGCTCCGCCCGCGGCCTTATCCCCACGTCCTCCCCTGACGGCCGGGCCGGGCTGTGCTGCTCCTTGTCCCGCTTCCCCCCATCGGCCGTGAGGGGGACGCCCGCGGGGCGGCTGTGCCCGCGCTTTCCGGCTCTCCTCAGTTGTTTTGCCCGTTAGTTAACTTCATATTTCGTATTGGGCCCACCTAAAATACCCCAGACTAATCGATATTTGCCAAACACGCGGAGAAAGGTGGCATAACCCCCACGGGCACTGCCGGGATGGGGTTATAACCCCACACAGGGCTCAGGACCTCAGTCTTTGCCCACTGTGTGGTTTTGTGCCTCATCCCCTTCAACTGCTGCCAAAAAGCACCACAATTGCTTATTTTTGTGTGTTATGGAGATGTAGGGAAAACCTAACACTGTCTCCCTCCCTCAGGCTGAGTAATTTCTTGGGTGAATTCTGGTTAAGTACCATTGTAACACTTACTCTCTTATCTACTTCTTTCTACAGGGCAACTAGGGAACAAGCATTTGATAACAAAGTGCACTGAAGTTATGGAAAATATCACTTGCTCTCAAAACCAGTTGTGTTTTGTAGGGAGTTTGTGTTAACAGCTGTTCATTAAACTCCAGTCCCAGCTGTGCTCGTGGTGCCTGAGCCATGGGGCTGCAGCTTGGCACCCACCTGCACACAGCTGTAGTTCATTGCCCCTTCCGGAAGAAAAAAGAGGGCAAAATTGTTCTGGATTAAAAAACAGTAAATATTACCTTGAACCCATTGCACTGGTACGTGGTGTTAAGCACATTTGTGCTCTGGCAAGCAGTCTGGTTGGCTAGATATGCTTCTGATGTCAGCCTGCATCACCGTGCTGAAGTCTGTAACCCTCACCTGGCATCGTGAGAAGTCTCTCCCTTGGGGGAAAATCAGGTCCTAGTGATGCTTTGTTTAGAAAACACAACACCAGAATGCTGCATGTACTTAAGTTCTATTTAAAAACATGGACCCCAGGAGGTCCCTTCCAACATGAGCTGTTCTGAGTTGCAGCTGGTGTTGGTTCATGCACTGTTTTGCTGCCTCTGTGCAGGGCAGTGGTACAGCCTGGCGCTGGGGGGAGTGGGAGTGAAGTGATGGTACACCAGGGTGTGATACAACACTCAGCTTTGCTTAATGAAACAGTTTAACCCCCTCTTTTCCTCTCTGTGGCAGTGCTGAATCTGGCCAAGCATTACTTTCATGCTACAGACTACATGGGAACAGGTATAAGTACTGGTAAACAACGTCAGCTGTTTTCATCATAATTTCTGCTTTTATGTACGCCAGGCACCTTTGAGCAGCAACTCATTGATATGCTTTAACATTTTTGATCTCACATTTATAACTATTTGAACTGTTGCCTCAATTTCTTCTCCATGGGCAGGAAAACTGAGGCTCTAATAACTTAAGACCAATATTTCTGTGTATGCTTGACTTGCAGAACAACAACCTGCCTCTTCAAGACTTCTTAGAGCCTGAAATTTAATCAAAGAGTGTTGGTGCGTTTTGGTTCCAGAATGATGACTACTCCAGAAGGTGATTATCAATTGTTTTGGCTTACTCATATGCTTAGCTATCTCAAGTTAGCCATCCCAGCCATTAAAACTACTTACATCACTTATTTTTATTGGCAAATATAGGCAAAATGCCAAAATGTTGCAAGAGGATTTAGATATCCAGCTCCCATTGTTTACAGTTACAGTGTCAAACAGTAATTAGCCCTGAAGGAAAATACAGACTATTTGATCCCATGGCCTGGTGATGGTTTTTTTTTTTTTCTTGGACCACGCTGTGTCTACATTAAGAGTTTGATTCTGAGCCACTGAAGTCCATGAAAACACTATTGACATTGGTGGGAGAAAAATACTAGGTTTCTAAAAAAGTAACCTGTGCCAGAGCAGTGCTATGGGTATAGCAGCAGAACAGAGCAGGATGACTAACACATTGTATAAAGCATTGCTTTTATGTAGCAGCTTTAACTGATAGGTTCAGCTCAGTCAAGAGCATCTGCATGACCTTATGTCCTATTAGCAAGGTTTGCCTACTTAGCGAAGGGCCCTTGGTGTGCCGTGTCCTTGGGTGGCAGTAAGGAGTGTGGCCATGCAGAGCCCCTGAGGAGCAATGGCTGAACACCTGAAGGTGTGATTGATGAAACAGTTTAGGAAGAGAGCCAGCATTGGGTTGGACTTGATCCAGCATCTGTATACATAGATGGAGTTGCTCTGCTGTCCTGTTCTTTATCTGTGGCTGCAGGGGACGTGGCTCTTTCAGGTTCTTGAATATTGGTTTGCTTCTGGGAAACACAAAGGGCTAAAGACTTGTGCTGATACAAGTTACACTCTCATAGGTTACACTATTGTCTGGTTCTTATAAACTGTCACCCTGATGCTTATTTGATTCATCACTTCTTTCATCTCTCTGAAATGTGACTGAGCTGGCTAATGCTTTTATTATCCCTCACTAGATGTCAGGAAGAAGCAAACTTACACCAGTGTACATGAGGCAGTGAAAGCTGGTGATGTAGAACAGCTTGCATTAATGATAAAACGTGGAGCCTCTATCGACGAGGTGGATTTAGTCCACAAGTTCACACCATTGCACTGTGCTGCACACTCTGGAAGCCTGGAGGTAAAATCATAAAATCATAGAATAACCTGGGTTGAAAAGGACCACAATGATCATCCAGTTTCAACCACCTGCAGGGTTGGCAACAACCAGACCAGGCTGCCCAGAGTCACATCCAGCCTGGCCTTGAATGCCTGCAGGGATGGGGCATCCACAGCCTCCTTGGGCAACCTGTCACCACCCTCTGTGTGAAAAACTTCCCTCTAATCTCTAACCTAAACCTCCCCTGTCTCAGTTTAAATTCATCCCCCCTTGTCCTAAAAATATCTACCCTTGAAAACAGCCATTCCTCCCCTGTTTATGTTAGTGTTTGGACACAGCAAGGTTTTATGGGTTAACGTTTTCCTCTGGGGAGAGGCTGAACACAACATTGCTAGCTTTGATCAAGCTAGATCTATAATCTCTGCCTGCTCTTTTTTTCTGATTTAAGGTATTCACTAAGGAAAGATGTGCAGTTTGTTAGGACTACATTTTACCTTTCTGAAGCCCCAGGCAGTTTATGTAATCAGTGTCCTCAGATTTTACAAAATCAGAGCTTTTCTAACACCAAACAAGGTGTGCCTTCTGGTCTCCCCTTCTAGCCTCATTACCTTCTTTTGTCCTTGTGTTTTCCCCTTCACTCAGAACACTTGGAAAATCCATAAGGATATGTTTAATATTCTGAAAGTGACTGAGCCAAGCGAGAAGTGACACAAAAATGTTTGTTCATTTCCCAGTGTTCTGTCCCATGCCTCATTCTCTACAGAAACAGTTCAAATACAGTTCATTTTCATAAGCAAGAACATTGACTGTTGATGCAGAAATGATTTGATTTCCAGAAGGACTGAGCTGCTGCATTCAGCACATTCACCTTCCTGTTACAGCCTCCTTGTGCAATGTTTATAGCGATCTTACTTTGAAACAGCAAGGCTGTAAATAACCGTATAAAAAATGAAGTCCCAAAGGAAAGAGAGCTGGAGACTAGCCTAAAAGAAGACAGTAAATAGTAATGATGTGTAACAAAAAGCTTTAACTAGTTTTGTAGTTTATTATTTTCTTAATTGTTCTTTAAGCTTTCCATGGAAAGCAATAACACCTGCTGAAAAAAAGGTGAATAAAGTTAAAATAATCTGTGATGGGTGAGAGGAGAGATGGGATTACATATACTCAAGAAAGCCTAATAAATGAACTGAGACTTTACATTTGATTCATGGCATCTTTCCTGCTGTTCATTTTAGCTGGACTTCAAATGAGCATCTTTGCACCATTTTTCCCCAGTGTTTTTACCTCATGCCACATGAACGCTCTCACAGTCTGCATTTTAAGTATGGAATTGTAAGATAAAGAAGGCACACTGCAAGTCATTGCAATTAGTAGGTTGGTTGTGCTTTTTGTGCCCTTGGATGAAGCCTTGAGACCATGTCATTTCCTAACACTGTTTGAAATATAACATCTACTGTTGATTTATAGTTAGCATTTGCCTCAGATGAGTTATAAGAATTGTTATGGAATAAGAGTTTATTAAATGAATAAGAGCTTGTTTTTGGTTGCGCAGTGCCTTCACTGGTTGCTCTGGCATGGAGCTGATGTGACACGTGTGACAGTCAGAGGCTGGACAGCAGCTCACCTTGCAGCAATCCGTGGGCAGGATGCTTGCGTGCAGGTATGTAGAGATATTCACTCTCCAGCAAAAGGAAGGCAGGCCTTTGGTTTGGACACTTCCTCATGAAGATCAGCTGAAAGTGCTCCTACTGGAGCTGGCTCTGTGTCTTTACAGCTGAAACCAAGTCACTGGTAAAATGACTGCACTCGTTTGTTCCCTCTGTGCTATCAGATTTATCAGAGGAACCCAGCTGACCATCTCAAGTCACCCTGTGAGACAGTGTTTGCTCTTTCAGCCTGTGAGCTTTGCATTTCTTGTAGGCTTTGTTAATAAATGGAGCAAACCTAGAAGCTTGAGATGACCGCGGGTGCACTCCATCACACCTGGCTGCAGCCCATGGGCAGTCGTACACATTGCAAACCATACTGCGAAGTGGAGCGGTGAGAGCCTTCTACCTGCAATTCCCTAATGCAGAGCCAGAGTCTGGTATCCTTTTCCATACCAAACCCCTCACTAACTGAGGTTTGGGACTATAGATTAACCTCTGTTGGTACATTCTCATTGGTGACGCTGTGAATTTATTTGTAGTGTAAATTTGCATTTTTTTAATCGTAAGATGTTAAAAAAATCCAGTTGTGTATTATATAACGACTAACACGGTGGTAGATGTCTGAAAACACACCTTTTATGTGTGTTTTATTTCAATGAAGCCACGAACCTGTGAGAAATACGTCTTATGCCGCTTTCATGGCTTGAATTTGGAGAAATATTTGATTTTGTTTAAATAAAGTAGCACAATGAACTGTTGATACTTATTTATAGAATGTCTCGTGTCTAAGCTTCATAAACAAACTAACCTGCAGCTTTTGTTTTAGAATGTAAACGCAGCAGACAGGAATGACTGGAAGCCTGTTCATTATGCTGCTTTTCATGGTCGCTTGGGCTGTTTGCAGCTTCTTGTTAGATGGGGAGCATGCATAGGTGATGTGGATACTGATGGAAACCTTCCAGGTATGTCAGGAATAATCATTTGGTTTTTCAGCCCTTGTTGTGGATGTGATAACTCTAGCACATCATATATAAAACACACCAGCAGCATTGATAGGATGATAATGGTTTGGTAAGACAGAAGGGAACCACTTAAAACTAAAAAAGGAGATTAAATGGTAGGAATAAATTCTTTACTCACAGGGTGCTGAGGCCCTGGCATGGCTGCCCAGAGAGCTGTGGGTGCCCCATCCCTGGAGGTTCTCAGGGTCAGGTTGGATGGGCCCTGGGCAGCCTGAGTTGTTGGGGGGCAGGCAGCCCATGGCAGGAGGTAGGAACTGGGTGATCTTTGAGGTCCCTTCCAACTGAACATGTCATTCTGTGATTCCAAGTCTCTGGAGCTGTTCAAGGCCAGGTCAGGTGGCATTTTGGGCAGCCTGGTCTAGTGGGAAGCATCACTGCCTCCCTGCCCATGGATGGTCTCTAAAGTCCTTTCCAAACCTAACCGATGACTGTATGATTTGTTCCATGCTATCAACCTCGTTATTCTATTTTTATAATGATGGGGGAATACATAAATCCCAAAGTACTTGTTGGTTGGCAGCAGTATCCTGTTCAGCTCCCACTGCTGCTGGCAAGGCTCAGAGCTCCTGGGAGCTGGCATAACTCACAATAGAAGCAGGCACAGCCTGACTGAGTGCTGTGTAGGTGGGCATTCCCTGTGCCTGTGCCAATGGAGATCATAGGAGGAGAAGGGCAGGTGGGGCAGCAGGCAGGTTCTGCTGCTATCTGCTCCTTTTTGAATGTATGCCAAGCTTGAACAGCTGTGCCAGTGTGATCAGATTCTGGCATGTTCATATGCAAGCTTTTGCATCCAACTACTTCTTAACTGGCTTGGTAAAACCCTTGTTCTCATTTACCTCTGATTTCTCCATCTTGATTTATGGCATACCAGTATTTCTGTGTTATCTATAGTCTGTACTCTCTTCAAAATCCTGTGTGTAGCCACTTTAGCACAAAAAATGAGCACTCTTTGTTTCTTGCCCTTCATAGTTTCTCCACTGTCCCTTTGCTTACCACGCTACTGCCTCAAATTACTCTGTAAGGTGAATGCTGTCTTTCAACCCTTTATTCTTGTTACATCGTTTCCCCTTTGACATTTGCCTTCTTAAGGTTTGTCATATTATTTGTTCTAAATAGCCTATTTTCTTACCTCTATAACTTGTTTGCAGGTTTAGATTTATTCTTTAAATCCATTTTAAAATATTTTATCCTCTGCCGAGTGCCATTTACCCAGAAAACTGATGTCTATGTTCTGTTCTGCAAACCCAGGCTTTGTTAAAGGACCTGGGGCTCTTACATCCCAGCAGGACATCTGGTGTAGTGGCTCAGGCAATAAAGAATCATGATGTCAGGTGCTCTAGTGACAACATAGAAGGTAGCTCAGTTTGCACTTGCTTCTGTTATCATCCAGAAGAAAGAAAATGCATTGTAACACTGTTAATAAAAGATTAACAGAAGTGCTGTGCTCTACATACCACTGTCAATTTAAATCATCTTTATATAATTCAGCTTCAAGATTAGCTGGCCAGTGCTATAATTTAATCTGAAAGTACTGACAGGAATTTACTGAGGTTGCAAATCTATGCTCCTAAAGCTCAAGAACTGTAACACTGCAACTTTTGCATGTTCAGCCTGGAGAAGAGGAGGCTCAGGGGAGACCTTATTGCTCTCTTTAACTTCCTGAAGGGGGGTTGTAGTGAGCTGGGGGTTGGCCTCTTCTCTCGTGTAATCAGTGATAGAACTAGAGGGAATGGTTTTAAGCTGTGTCAGGGGAGATTCAGGCTGGACATTAGGAAGTATTACTTTCTCGGAAAGGGTGGTGAGGCATTGGAATGCACTGCCCAGGGACGTGGTGGAGTCACCAACCATGGGAGCGTTCAAGAAATGTTTGGATGTTGTGCTGAGGAATATGATTTAGCCGGGAAGTATTGGTAATGGTTGGACTAGATGATCTTCTAGGTCTTTTCCAACCTTGATAATTCTGTGATTCTGTGATTTTGTGATGTGCCAGAAGTTAGCTTAGGGGACTTGTCCTGGATACATCATTAGCAACTATGAAGATAATCAGAAATACATAACTCTTTTGCCCACAGAATGTCAGTCAGAGCATTTTGATGGAGTGATAATGCATACTGAGTTAATACGTGGGGTGATAATCTATATTGAGTTAATACATGGGGTGATAATATGTTGCTGATGAGATTCAGTTAAGAAATCCTACAAAGCAAAACATGTTTCTGAAGTGGGAGTCGCTGTAATAAGATTTCAGTGAGGCAGAGCGCTGTGGAAAGGAGATTGCTGCTCATGGTTTGTGCACTAATGCTTCCTCAGATCCTGAAACACTGTCCTCTGGACAGGAACACAAAGTGTTTTAGAGTTTCTATCTTATGTGGGGGGCATGGCTGTGTGCTTATAGGTTACAGGGTTATATCAGTGTAGGTTAACTGTTCTCTGTGCAGATTTGCCCAGCTAGCAGCTGTGGAACTTTTGACCCAAAGAACTGGAGATGGTAACTCTAGTGATGAAGAACTGGATGCAAGCAACATAGCATTTTTTGAAAGACATGGTGTGGAAGGGAGTACAGATAGCAAAGAAGACTTAATCCTGGATAAAGAAGAGAAAAGGAATGCACGCAGTAAGCACTGTCTTTCTTCACTCCTTATTCCAACAGGCAGAAGAATTAGTTCTGTTTTCTAAGTAAGTCAACCTATCTGCACCTGCTTTGCTGTCAGTGGGTTTGATAATTAAGATGACATGAGACCAGTTGTTGAATTCAGCCACTGCACACAGCAATGCTGTAATACAGGCCTCCACTAACTCTATTTCCAGCCTGGGGCAAATGGGGGGAGAATAAACCCATTCTGAAGGAGAGTTCTGATGCAAAAGAGTGATCCTGCAATATGCGTGGTAGCTGCTATGACCTGTGGCAGCTGGGGAATGGGGGGACAATTCCTAAAGTCCCCAGTCCAGTCTGAACTGGGCATCAGCTACCCAGCAAGATGAACAGCCAGCAGCCAGTCACCATGGAAGCATTCAAGGACCATTTCACTCCCTTTTCTAAATACAGAGAATTCATATTCTCTGTCCGGGACAAACTGATAACCTCTCAGTTCAGAATGTAGCAAAGGCTGCAGCTCACTTCAGTGTCCCAAGCTGAAAGCTGTTAACATACTCACTCCAGAATTTCCTTGCACCACACCTCACAATCTTAGCGAGATCAAGCAGCAGGGCTGCCATCCATCCCACTAACCGGAGGCAGAGCAGCAGGGCTGCCATCCATCCCACTAACCGGAGGCAGAGCAGCAGGGCTGCCATCCATCCCAATAACCGGAGGCAGAGCAGCAGGGCTGCCATCCATCCCACTAACCGGAGGCAAAGCAGCAGGGCTGCGGGCTCTATCCCGGCTCTCCCTGAGGCGGCCGATCTCGGCTCGGCAGCCATCCAGCTGGCTCTCCAGGTTTTCCCTCCTGACTCGCTCGGATTCCAGCTGAGCCTCCAGCTCCCTCACGGTCCTGCAAAACACAAAGGGGACAAACAGCATCAAGAACAGCCAGCCGTGCCCAGTCCGCTCCAAGAGTGTTTTAAGGAACAGGCTAGTGAGAGCAGAAAACAGCTCAAATGCAGCGTACTCCTGGCTCGGGACCCTTTGTAAAAGCTCCTTCGTCGACTGCTTTGACTACCATAGAGTCAGCTGTGCTCGACTCTTCTGACCGCGAGATGGAGACGTCTCCCTGCGCAGCGAACCAGCGCCGGGCTCCGGATGGGACGAAACCCAGCTCCGCCCCCAGCAGCAGCTGGCTCCTGTGCACACTTTCCAAAGTGATTTGGAACAATCAAATGAGAGACTGCATGACACTTCTAAAAGGAAGCTGAAGCACTGGCTGAGCCAGTTGCACAGGTCACATCAGTCACATTCACAGTGGCTATTAAATTAACTATTAAATTCCCGAAACTGCTTAGCTGAGACCTAATTCTGATCTATACCTATATACAACAGCAATTGACCACCTGAGAACCACTACTTCAGTTTCAGAAGGTCCTAGGGATGGACCTAGAGATGATGCTCTCTGGCCTCCACTAATTGCACATCACTTGTGACATGGGTTTGAGGAGGCCCAAGCACGTTAAGGACATGTTCATCTACAGTGACTAAGAACAGCACATAGCCAAATGTTTGACAGGCAGAGGTAGAGTTAGGGATGTCTTCTTGTGCAGGCTGTCATCCTGCACAAGCACAAGAAGAATGGAGCCATCAGTCATTTGTGTTGTACTGCAGTGTTGATCCTCATGGCAGGAGCCCACAAATGGCCTGAAGTCCTTTTCTTTTAAGCCTGGCTAAATTCACTAAGTGAAAAAGGCAGAAAGGCCAAAGCAATCTGAGTGTAAAGTACCCTTAAAAAATGCACTAAAATGGAACACATTATAATGTTGGCCTTACTTCATAAACTCCTCTTCCTCTTTTTTCATCTTCCTCTCCTCCTCAGTTATTCCTCCCAGCTGTCTGTAGTTGCTGTAGGAAATTTCCAGAAGTTGCTGAAGTTCCTGAATCCTGCGATAGGCCCTTACTGTAAGACAGGATTCAACAGGTAAGTAAAATGCATGGAAATAGCTGAAGACATTCATGCTGATGTACAGCATGGGAAAGAGTCACACACAGAGCAGTAACCACGCTCAGCAGATGCTGAGATACACCTGCACAGCACACTGCGCTCAGAAACAAAGAGCATTCAACTGTGGTTTCACTGCAGGGATTATAACAGTATAACAGTCAGAATGTCCAGTGCCACAATTCTCTATAATTTCCTGAAGGGAGGATGTAGTGAGCTGGGGGTTGGCCTCATCTCAGTGCTTACAATGAGCAAGTGCAAAAAGGGAAAAGCAAGACTAAAAGACAAAATCAAGACTAAAAGGGAAAAGCAGCAGTGAAAGGGAAACGCAAGAATAAAAGGAAAAAGCAAGACTAAAATGGAAAAGCAGCAGTGAAAGGCAAAAGCAAGACAGAAGGGGAAAAGCAAGACTGAAAGGGAAAAGCAAGACTAAAAGGGAAAAGCAGCAGTGAAAGGGAAAAGCAGCAGTGAAAGGGAAAAGCAGCAGTGAAAGGGAAAAGCAGCAGTGAAAGGGAAAAGCAGCAGTGAAAGGGAAGAGCAGCAGTGAAAGGGAAGAGCAGCAGTGAAAGGGAAGAGCAGCAGTGAAAGGGAAAAGCAAGACTAAAAGGGAAAAGCAGCATTGAAGGAGAAAAGCAAGACTAAAAGGGAAAAGCAAGACTAAAAGGGAAAAGCAAGACTAAAAGGAAAAAGCAAGACTAAAAAAAAAAAACAAGACTAAAAGGAAAAAGCAAGACTAAAAGGGAAAAGCAAGACTAAAAGGGAAAAGAAAGACTAAAAGGGAAAAGCAGCATTGAAGGAGAAAAGCAAGACTAAAAGGAAAAAGCAGCAGTGAAAGGGAAAAGCAAGACTAAAAGGAAAAAGCAGCAGTGAAAGGGAAAAGCAAGACTAAAAGGGAAAAGCAGCATTGAAGGAGAAAAGCAAGACTAAAAGGGAAAAGCAAGACTAAAAGGGAAAAGCAAGACTAAAAGGGAAAAGCAAGACTAAAAGGAAAAAGCAAGACTAAAAGGAAAAAGCAAGACTAAAAGGAAAAAGCAAGACTAAAAGGGAAAAGCAAGACTAAAAGGGAAAAGCAGCAGTGAAAGGGAAAAGAAAGACTAAAAGGGAAAAGCAGCATTGAAGGAGAAAAGCAAGACTAAAAGGAAAAAGCAGCAGTGAAAGGGAAAAGCAAGACTAAAAGGAAAAAGCAGCAGTGAAAGGGAAAAGCAAGACTAAATGGGAAAAGCAGCAGTGAAAGGGAAAAGCAGCAGTGCAATGGAAAAGCAAGACTAAAAGTGAAAAGCAAGACTTAAAGGGAAAAGCAGCAGTGAAAGGTAATAGCAAGACTAAAAGGGAAAAGCAAGACTAAAAAGGAAAAGCAAGACTAAAAGGGAAAAGCAAGACTAAAAGGGAAAAGAAAGACTAAAAGGGAAAAGAAAGACTAAAAGAGAAAAGAAAGACTAAAAAGGAAAAGGAAGAATAAAAGGGAAAAGCAAGACTAAAAGGGAAAAGCAGCAGTGAAAGGGAAAAGCAGCAGTGAAAGGGAAAAGCAAGACTAAAAGGGAAAAGCAAGACTAAAAAGGAAAAGCAAGACTAAAAGGGAAAAGCAAGACTAAAAGGGAAAAGAAAGACTAAAAGGGAAAAGAAAGACTAAAAGAGAAAAGAAAGACTAAAAAGGAAAAGGAAGAATAAAAGGGAAAAGCAAGACTAAAAGGGAAAAGCAGCAGTGAAAGGGAAAAGCAGCAGTGAAAGGGAAAAGCAAGACTAAAAGTGAAAAGCAAGACTAAAAAGGGAAAAGCAAGACTAAAAGGGAAAAGCAAGACTAAAAGGGAAAAGCAGCACTAAAAGGGAAAAGCAGCACTAAAAGGGAAAAGCAAGACGAAAAGGGAAAAGCAAGACTAAAAAGGAAAAGCAAGACTAAAATGGAAAAGCAAGACTAAAAGGGAAAAGCAAGACTAAAAGGGAAAAGCAAGACTAAAAGGGAAAAGCAAGACTAAAAGGGAAAAGCAGCAGTGAAAGGGAAAAGCAGCAGTGAAAGGGAAAAGCAGCAGTGAAAGGGAAAAGCAGCAGTGAAAGGGAAAAGCAGCAGTGAAAGGGAAAAGCAGCAGTGAAAGGGAAAAGCAGCAGTGAAAGGGAAAAGCAGCAGAGAAAGTGAAAAGCAAGACTGAAGGGGAAAAGCAAGACTAAAAGGGAAAAGCAAGACTAAAAGGGAAAAGCAAGACTAAAAGGGAAAAGCAAGACTAAAAGGGAAAAGCAAGACTAAAAGGGAAAAGCAAGACAAAAAGGGAAAAGCAGCAATGAAAGGGAAAAGCAAGACTAAAAGGGTAAATCAGCAGTGATAGGGAAAAGCAAGACAAAAAGAGAAAAGCAAGACTAAAAGGGAAAAGCAAGACTAAAAGGGAAAAGCAAGACTAGAAGGGAAAAGCAAGACTAAAAGGGAAAAGCAAGACTAAAAGGGAAAAGCAGCAGTGAAATGGAAAAACATCCGTGAAAGGCAAAAGCAAGACTAAAAGGGAAAAGCAGCAGTGAAAGGGAAAATCAGCAGTGAAAGGGAAAAGCAGCAGTGATAGGGAAAAGCAGCAGTGATAGGGAAAAGCAAGACTAAAAGGGAAAAGCAAGACTAAAAGGGAAAAGCAAGACTAAAAGGGAAAAGCAAGACTAAAAGGGAAAAGCAAGACTAAAAGGGAAAAGCAAGACTAAAAGGGAAAAGCAAGACTAAAAGGGAAAAGCAAGACTAAAAGGGAAAAGCAAGACTAAAAGGAAAAAGCAAGACTAAAAGGGAAAAGCAAGCCTAAAAGGGAAAAGCAAGCCTAAAAGGGAAAAGCAAGCCTAAAAGGGAAAAACAAGACTAAATGGGAAAAGCAAGACTAAAAGGGAAAAGCAAGACTAAAAGGGAAAAGCAGCAGTGAAAGGGAAAAGAAAGACTAAAAGGGAAAAGCAGCATTGAAGGAGAAAAGCAAGACTAAAAGGAAAAAGCAGCAGTGAAAGGGAAAAGCAAGACTAAAAGGAAAAAGCAGCAGTGAAAGGGAAAAGCAAGACTAAATGGGAAAAGCAGCAGTGAAAGGGAAAAGCAGCAGTGCAATGGAAAAGCAAGACTAAAAGTGAAAAGCAAGACTTAAAGGGAAAAGCAGCAGTGAAAGGTAATAGCAAGACTAAAAGGGAAAAGCAAGACTAAAAAGGAAAAGCAAGACTAAAAGGGAAAAGCAAGACTAAAAGGGAAAAGAAAGACTAAAAGAGAAAAGAAAGACTAAAAAGGAAAAGGAAGAATAAAAGGGAAAAGCAAGACTAAAAGGGAAAAGCAGCAGTGAAAGGGAAAAGCAGCAGTGAAAGGGAAAAGCAAGACTAAAAGTGAAAAGCAAGACTAAAAAGGGAAAAGCAAGACTAAAAGGGAAAAGCAAGACTAAAAGGGAAAAGCAAGACTAAAAGGGAAAAGCAAGACTAAAAGGGAAAAGCAAGACTAAAAGGGAAAAGCAGCACTAAAAGGGAAAAGCAAGACGAAAAGGGAAAAGCAAGACTAAAAAGGAAAAGCAAGACTAAAATGGAAAAGCAAGACTAAAAGGGAAAAGCAAGACTAAAAAGGAAAAGCAAGACTAAAAGGGAAAAGCAGCAGTGAAAGGGAAAAGCAGCAGTGAAAGGGAAAAGCAGCAGTGAAAGGGAAAAGCAGCAGTGAAAGGGAAAAGCAGCAGTGAAAGGGAAAAGCAGCAGTGAAAGGGAAAAGCAGCAGTGAAAGGGAAAAGCAGCAGAGAAAGTGAAAAGCAAGACTGAAGGGGAAAAGCAAGACTAAAAGGGAAAAGCAAGACTAAAAGGGAAAAGCAAGACTAAAAGGGAAAAGCAAGACAAAAAGGGAAAAGCAAGACAAAAAGGGAAAAGCAAGACAAAAAGGGAAAAGCAGCAATGAAAGGGAAAAGCAAGACTAAAAGGGTAAATCAGCAGTGATAGGGAAAAGCAAGACTAATAGGGAAAAGCAAGACAAAAAGAGAAAAGCAAGACTAAAAGGGAAAAGCAAGACTAAAAGGGAAAAGCAAGACTAGAAGGGAAAAGCAAGACTAAAAGGGAAAAGCAAGACTAAAAGGGAAAAGCAGCAGTGAAATGGAAAAACATCCGTGAAAGGCAAAAGCAAGACTAAAAGGGAA
This sequence comes from Coturnix japonica, assembly GCF_054131305.1. Taxonomy (NCBI): domain Eukaryota; kingdom Metazoa; phylum Chordata; class Aves; order Galliformes; family Phasianidae; genus Coturnix; species Coturnix japonica. The sequence goes on from NW_028188947.1 coordinate 715,660, forward strand.
AAGCAGCAGTGAAAGGGAAAAGCAGCAGTGATAGGGAAAAGCAAGACTAAAAGGGAAAAGCAAGACTAAAAGGGAAAAGCAAGACTAAAAGGGAAAAGCAAGACTAAAAGGGAAAAGCAAGACTAAAAGGGAAAAGCAAGACTAAGAGGGAAAAGCAAGACTAAGAGGGAAAAGCAAGACTAAGAGGGAAAAGCAAGACTAAAAGGAAAAAGCAAGACAAAAAGGGAAAAGTAAGACTAAAAGGGAAAAGCAAGCCTAAAAGGGAAAAGCAAGCCTAAAAGGGAAAAGCAAGCCTAAAAGGGAAAAGCAAGCCTAAAAGGGAAAAGCAAGCCTAAAAGGGAAAAGCAAGCCTAAAAGGGAAAAGCAAGCCTAAAAGGGAAAAGCAAGACTAAAAGGAAAAAGCAAGACTAAAAAGGAAAAGCAAGACTGAAAGGGAAAAGCAAGACTGAAAGGGAAAAGCAAGACTAAAAGGGAAAAGCAAGACTAAAAGGGAAAAGCAAGACTAAAAGGGAAAAGCAAGACTAAAAGGGAAAAGCAAGACTAAAAGGGAAAAGCAGCAGTGAATGGGAAAAGCAGCAGTGAAAGGGAAAAGCAAGACTAAAAGTGAAAAGCAAGACTAAAAAGGGAAAAGCAAGACTAAAAGGGAAAAGCAAGACTAAAAGGGAAAAGCAAGACTAAAAGGGAAAAGCAGCAGTGAAAGGGAAAAGCAGCAGTGAAAGGGAAAAGCAGCAGTGAAAGGGAAAAGCAGCAGTGAAAGGGAAAAGCAGCAGTGAAAGGGAAAAGCAGCAGTGAAAGGGAAAAGCAGCAGTGAAAGGGAAAAGCAGCAGTGAAAGGGAAAAGCAGCAGTGAAAGGGAAAAGCAAGACTAAAAAGGAAAAGCTGCAGTGAAAGGGAAAAGCAAGACTAAAAGGGAAAAGCAAGACTAAAAGGGAAAAGCAAGACTAAAAGGGAAAAGCAAGACTAAAAGGGAAAAGCAAGACTAAAAGGGAAAAGCAAGACTAAAAGGGAAAAGCAAGACTAAAAGGGAAAAGCAAGACTAAAAGGGAAAAGAAGCAGTGAAAGGGAACAGCAGCAGTGAAAGGGAAAAGCAAGACAGAAAGGGAAAAGCAAGACTAAATGGGAAAAGCAAGACTAAAAGGGAAAAGAAGACTAAAAGGGGAAAGCAAGACTAAAAGGGAAAAGCAAGACTAAAAGGGAAAAGCAAGACTAAAAGGGAAAGGCAAGACTAAAAGGGAAAGGCAAGACTAAAAGGGAAAGGCAAAACTAAAAGGGAAAGGCAAAACTAAAAGGGAAAAGCAAGACTAAAAGGGAAAAGCAAGACTAAAAGGGAAAAGCAAGACTAAAAGGGAAAAGCAAGACTAAAAGGGAAAAGCAAGACTAAAAGGGAAAAGCAGCAGTGAAAGGGAAAAGCAGCAGTGAAAGGGAAAAGCAGCAGTGAAAGGGAAAAGGAACAAGAAAATGCTGCCCTGAAAGGGAGAAGCAGAACTGATAAAGAAAAGCAGGCCTGAAAGGGAAAAGCAGCCCTGAAAGGGAAAAGCAGCTCCGAAAGGGAAAGGAACAGCATAAAGTAACACTGATTGGGAAAAGGAGTACATAAAGGGCAAAGGCAGCACTGAAAGAGAAAAGGAGCCCTGAAAGGGAAAAGCATCAAAGCAAGGGAAAAGAAGCAGTGAAAGGTAAAAGGAACAAGCACAGGGAGCAGGCAGGTAGGCACAGCAAAGCAGCAAGCAAAGCCCAATCTCTCAGAGGGGGCCTGCTAACAGGAAGCGCAGCTATTGCCCTCCCAAAGAAACTCCACCATTTTGACAGCCAAAACAGAAACTACGGTTTCGGTTCTCATGACTCTTCCCTGCGCTCCCAAATAAATGGTTTCGTGACATCCTCTACCACACTGCAACTGCTCAGAATAATCAAAATTATATCATTCATGACATAAGAAACTCACTTTTGCCTGGTGACAACGACAGTCCATTCCCATCCTGTCCCTCCATGTAATGAACATTGCATTTGGCCTTCTAACAGCCTCCTGGATGAATCCACCAAAAGCAAGGAAGCACCCTGCCCTTACTCTGAAGAGAGAAAGAAAGCAAGGTTCATGGAAACAGGCACACAAGGCTTGCAACAAGACACGGTGCTCCAGATCATGACAGAGATAGGGCTACCACAGTGCCAGAACATGATTTACCACTAAAGGAAACATCTGGGGGCACATTCACAACTTCAGCACAAGCTGTAACGGCTCAGCATGTTTAGCTTTCTTATCGTTCAGCTGGAGAACGAGATACTCCGAAGTATCAGTCAGCAAGCACTCGGATGAGCCTGCCCTCTGGTTTTAATGATGACAGACATCATTACTGCCACCTCTGACACCTTACCAGGAGATGCTTCCATTTATTAGCCTGGTCTTGATTCCTTCCATCAGCAGCTGCTCCTAAACTGACCTCCATTCATACAGTGATACCACTGACTTCTAGCACGAGCTGACCTGCAAGACAGAGAAGAGAAAGCAGGATGGCAACAAACACTGACATTGCACGTTCAAATATTCTTGAACTGCCACAAAAGAGACAAAACAGGAGAGAAACGCATCCACAGCAACACCCCAGTTCATAAAGAAATGCGACTCCAGCCTGGCCTCAGCAGCCCTTATATATTTCTTACACATTTGATTAAGCCGACTGCAGTTTTAACCAGGAGAATTCACAGTCTCTTGCAAATGTCACCGTAAAGCAAAACATGAGTCAGCAAAAGAAAGAAAAAAAATAAAAAATAGCAATGCAAACACCAATAAAGAAAAAATCAAGCCAAAGACCAGGGAATCAAAGTTTTAAAATAAACACACAAAAGAAATATATAAAAAAAAACCACAAAGTATCTGTAATAGCAGAAATACTGGCACAATGGGAACATATTACAAAGGCAAGGAAAGAACAGCTCACCCACCTCTGAGGATAGAATTGCACAGAACAAACTCCACAGCGGAGAAATCCTCAGAAAAATACCACCCAGGGGCAGTCAGCCTTCAAAAATGAGCTGTAAGAGAGGTGCAGCCAGGCTCCATCCCTTCCAGTCACTCAGCTGCATTGCCATCACCTGCACTAACCAGGGCTGACCAGGTCCTTTCCCTAGGTGATAATCAGTGGCTCAGGCTGTGATTCAACAGTTCTCATACAGCGTATCTAAAGAAAAATAGCAAAGCATAGATGAAAAACACAACAACAACAAATAAACCTTGAAGGATTCTAGGATACAACACAAAATTTAAAAAAAAGATAAATAAATAAAAGCAAAGAAAAAATAATAAATCAAACAAAAGCAAAAAACTAAGACAAGGAAAAACAGAAACAAACTTATTAAAAAAAAAACAAAACAACATAGAAAACACCAAATACGAAAGAAAACCATAGCACTGCAAAGGAAAAAAAATCACACAGCAAAGCAAAGCACAGATGACAAAAAACAACAAGGAAAACACACCTCCCTGACATGACATCTTGCCTCCTGAGCAGGTCACAATGTTTCTCACTCAGGTGCAGGGCAGGAAGGAAGCTGAGACCCCATGTGTTCCTTGCTGCGCAGTCCCATCTAAAAGGTCCATATGCTCCTTGGGAAGCACAATGCCACCTGGGGAAAAGAGAAAGCAGGAACAGGACATGCAGGCAGCTATCACCCAGCAGAAGGCCAGATCCTTCCATCTGTTATCCGCTCCTCTTTTTAGTCCTAACAGGGCCCCGAGGATACAGAAATAGCAGTGCTTAGCAGAAGGACTCAGAGAAAGATCAGTAGAAACTGTCAGGAGGACAACTGGCATCGCATGGACACTAACAGGCTGTTGGTGCAAGGAAGGAAACGGCACCTGAGCATTTCACCAGACAGGTTCCCTCCTCTCTGTCTTCCTGCAAAGATACAAGGATAAAAACCTCATTTCCTCTGAGCAACAATTGGAAACAAGACCAGAAAATTATTCATTCAAAGGCACTTTTAGGAGATGTATAACAGAGTCCTTCCCAGTTACACAAGCTTACGCTGTGGCCTTTGGAGAAACAAGCTGCCTTTGTGGTCCTGAAGGTTCCTTTTTGTCATCTGTTGGGCACAGCAAGAGAGCTTTTCTTGTACAAATCTATGCCCTGTGTACCTTTCTCCATCCCAAAACCTAGAGTTGCGGTGCAGACACTGGATGCTGACCAGAGCAGTAAAAGAACAGAAGAGGGGAAAAGCAGATACAGGTAAGACACCTAAAGGAAAGGAAAAGAGCAGAAGAGAAGGAAGGATACGGTTAAGAACAAAGGACAGAAGATGGAAAGTGCTATAGAGGATTGGACTGGACATGAGCAGATCAGAGCTACACCAAGGTGTGGCTTCTCCCTGTGTCCCTGTCCACCACTGGCAACATCCCCCAATGACAGGGATGATGCTGCTCCAGCAGCTGATGGGGTTGTGGTCTGGGGTTACGTTCTATGCAGAGCCTCCACAACCTGCTACAGACCTCCAGTTCCCTGCCACTTCTTTTTTTTCCAGGTGTCTGCACACAAGGAACAGGTGTTCTCTATGCCCTGCATACTGGTAATTAGTGTGGGCAATTACTGTGTGGGAACTGGGGGAGGGAAATTCAGGGGTGGGATAGTGAGGAGGAATTGGAGGGGGCTGGGAAATTGTTTGGGTGGGATTGTAGAGATCAGATACAACTGCTAGGATGGGGGACATTTGGTTGGAAATACTGTCATTTCTATTACTCATTGCTTTGTATGATAAGTTATTAAATGCTTTATGTTCCCTCTGCTACATCTCTGCTTGCAGTCATTTGTGCAGTGACAAAGGTCCTCAGCTCTACATGCCCCTCCAGGGCAGGATGGAGCACCACAGATGGCAGTGTTCCACAGCTGCCACCAGCAGCCCCAGCTCGTCCCTCCACACCTGAGGTGTGAGTGGCTGTGAGAGGAATGTCTCTGTGGAAGTGCAGCTCATTCCTCCCCTCTGATGGGGGCAGAAGGCATCTGCATTTCCCTCATGGCTCTTATTTCCTGTGTTACTGTGGGAAATGAGCTGAGCCACTGTGCCTCCCTACTATGGCAAGCTCTGCAGCTCTGCCACTGTCTTTACACACAGCTGTTCCTGTGTGTAATGCTCCACACTTGGACCCTGCAGAGCCCAAAGGCCTCCTTGGCTGCTGTTACTCACCTGGACATTGAGGGTGCTGTGTCTCCAGTCTGTACCTGCTTCCAGGTGTCACTTGCAAGACACTGCGAGTCCACCTGGTTGGAACTGCAGTCAACAAACACAAATGTGAAAGAAATAAGAAAGGATTCTTTCATTTCACAGGCTTTCATCTCCATTGAAAGATGTTCTGCTGTGCAGCACAGCTGGGAGCATTTCATATGTGCAAAAAAGGGGGATAGGCCCTGGCTGTGCCCGGCCCCCTTCCGGCCCAGGCCCCAAAGCAGCCCCGACTGTGCTGGGTTCCCCTCTCACCTGGGCCCTGCAGTGGCCTCAGCTGTGCCTGGTCCCCCTCTGCTCTGGGCCCTGAGCTGGCCCCAGCTGTGCCTGGTCCTCCTCCATCCTGGGCCCCAAGGCCCTGCCTCTGCCTGCTCCCCCTCTGCTCTGGGCCCTGAGCTGGCCCTAACTGTGCCAGGCCCCCCTCTGGCACAGGCCCTGCCTCAAGCCCCGCCCCCTGTGGGCAGCAGTGCTAGTGCCTGTTGGTTTTGCTCTCTTCCCTCTTCTTTCCCTGTTCTCTTCACAAATGCTTTCAGATCCCCCAGGATGACGTGCACTGACACTGCTGCCTTCTTCCTGCACAAACTTTCTGGGCAGCTCAGCTTTTTCTACAGAGCAGCGTGCCTTTGGAAGAGCTTGGAGGATGTAAACTAACAGCAAGAGAACACTGAGCTCTTCTGGGTCTTTCTAGACATGGCAAAGAGACAGGAGAGTGTGCTCAGCCTCGAGTGGTTGCTTGTATGCAGAAATCACAGTTGTCAACATCTGCGCTGTTTTGCTCTTGGCAGTAGTGTGTGACAAGAAGCCTACAATTATCAATTTAGTGAACGTAATTAATTGTAACAGTTCCCCTTTCTTCTTCCCTCGACACTTGGGTTATGGAGTTCTCCTATGCTATGTGCTGGTGTAATACCTCTGAGCCACAGCACTGTTGCGTTTAGCAAAGCTCATGGCAACAGGCTTTGGCCAACCTCAGAGCTACGTAGATGATGAGAAGATATCCGATGATAGGAGAGAAAATGAACAAGCTCCAAGGTAAGTGTTGTTTTTTCCTTCTAGTCAGCACGCCATCGCTAAATCTTCCATGCTGTGACTTTTATCTTGACAGTGATGATCCCTTAACCTCACACCTTTAGCACAGCACTTTCTGTGGAGATTCCCACCAGTGACAAAGTATTAGTGCCGCTTTTCTGCCTGTTTCTTTTTTGTCTGTATTTTCCAGAATGTGGGTATTTCTTTCATTGCCCACAAACACTGCCCTATGCAGGAGGAGGCAGGGACAAGAGTCAGGAGCAAGGGCAGAATAGCTTCTCTGTTAGTGAATGGAATGCCAGTGTTTTCTGCATGTGGACTTGCCATAGTGCTTCTTACAAGGCCTATCAGTGGGATGAAATGTGCCCTGAAACAGGTGTGCCTTTTAGGAAGGCAAAAGAGAATTGCAAATAATGCTAAGGGGGGCCACTAAGATGATCAGAGGGCTGGAGCACCTTTCCTATGAGAACAGGTTGAGGGAACTGGGCTTGTTGTGCTTGGAGAAGAGAAGGTTCCAGGGAAACCTCACTGTGGCCTTCTAGTATTTGAAAGGAGCATATAAACAGGCAGGGGAATGGCTGTTTACAAGGGTGGATAGTGATAGGACAAGGGGGAATGGTTTTAAAGTGATACGGGGATGTTTAGGTTGGATATTAGGTTGATGTTTTTCACACAGAGGGTGGTAACACACTGGAACAGGTTGCCCAGGGAGGTTGTGGATGCTCCATCCCTGGAGGCATTTCAGGCCAGGCTGGATGTGGCTCTGGGCAGCCTGGTCTGCTGGTTGGAGACCCTGCACACTGTGGTCCTTTTCAACCCAGGCTATTCTATGAGTCTATGGCTGTTTTTAACACCAAAATGCAACTTGGCTTGTAATTGTTTCTAAAATGATCTGGTTCGTCCTGTTTGGAATGTGATATTTCTACAGCAGAAGGATGCAGAAGTGAAAAGGCTCAAAACGCTACTGAAGGAAATTGCCGAATGTCAGGACAACCTCGAGGAAGCAAATGAATCCATAAGAAAACCTTCGAGATGAATTATTTCCTATGGCCAGACCGCGGGGGGGCAACGAGGCGGCCGCCACCCACCCCCCATCTCCGTCCCCTTCATCTAACACGAAGGGGGTGATGGCGGCGGGGGGCCGAGCCCCTTCTCACACCAACTTGCTTTCGGGTCCCACCCCCAGCGTTTCCCACATGGCGTCAAACGTGCGGCGTCGCCTGGAGGTGTCCCAAGGGGGGGGGAGGGTTGAAATTAAGCCGCTACGGGTAAAGGAAGGGGGGGCAAAGAGGAGTCGGAGACACCCCCCATCGCCCGGGGCCATAGGAGTTGAATAGGGCATTGACCGGGAGGAGTGTGGGGGGGGGGAAACCGGGAGGGGCGCAGGGTGAGCCTTAATTCTGCTCCCCCCGACTCCAACCGCACCGATCAGCCCTGAGCCCCCCCCCCACCTGCAGCAGCAGTGCCAGGATGTGGAGGCGATGAGGGGGGGTCGCGTTGTCGGGCTCCAAACGGAGGCAAAGCCGTAACCCCCCTCCGGGGCTCCCCATCGTGCCAAAGCCCTCCCGTAACCCCCCCAGGCTCCGGGCGGCCAAACGCCGCAGGTAGCAGCTGCACGCTTTGGGCCGGGGGGGGCCGGGCGCCTGAGCCAATACTCTCAGGTATCCCCGCAGCCCCACTTCGTTTTGGGTGGTGGGGGGGGGGTGCCCACGGCGGTACTCGAGCAGCAGCAGCAGCAGCTCCACGTGTAGGGGGGGGACACACAGCCCTCCGTGGAGACACAGCTGACATGTCCCCACCCCTCTGAGGACACCCCCCCCCCTCCCCGGGATCGCCTTCCTCCGGCTCTGTAGGCCGTAGGAACCAAAGCGAGGGCGGAACGCCAGTGAAGCGGATCGCGTTTCCCAGGGGACTCATTTCCGCAGAGCACGCGTTCCCTCCGGGGGAGCGGGTTACGGCACGGACCCATTGGGGATAATGGGGGGAAGGGGGAGTGGAGACCGGAGAGGCCTGACCTGGTTGCGTGGGGCGGAGGGGGGGGAACGGCAGAGGGAGCGGAAGAGGTTTGTGGGCTGAGGGCTGCCAACAGCCGCCCCCAAGGCCCCAGCATGGTTTAAGGGGGTATTTTGGGGCTAAGGGGTGGATTTGGGGTCCATAGGGTGGGTTTAAGGGGGTATTTGGGGGCTGAGGGGTGGATTTGGGGTCCATAGGGTGGATTTGGGGGGTATCTGGTGGTTATGGGGTAGCATTTGGTGGTTTTAAGGTGGGCTTGGGGGGGTGTTTGGGGGCTGTGGGGTGGGATTAGGGTGCAGTGGGGTGGGTTTGGGGTCTATAGGGTGGGTTGGGGGAGGTATTTGGAGTCAGTGGGGGCACTCTAAGACCCCAGTTTAATGGGGGGGGCGGGGGGGTCTCTTTGGAACCAAATTGGGTTGAAGGGGAAGGGGCGTGGGGGGCAATCTTTATGCCTACGGCGCCCCCTAGTGGTCACCCACAGCCACGACGGGAACTTTGTGTCCTTCCGTGCAGGGGGGCAGAGCTTAGGGGCGGGCCCATATGAGTGTATATGGCCCGGCCCCCTCCCATCATCAGCGCTTCCTGCCCCGGGGCTGCGCCACACCCAACGCTGCTGCGTTCCGGGTTTCTATATAAAGGGTGTGTGTGTGTGTGTTATTAATGAGTATATATTGAAGGGGGGGGGGGGGGGGCTTTATTTTGGGGGGTTCACGATGGGGTCGGTGTGGAAACGGCTGCAGCGTGTGGGGAAACGGGCGGCCAAAGTGCGATTCAAAGCGGAGCTGGAGGAAGTGCTGCTCGAGCGGGGGGGGGGGGGGGGGGCAGTGGTGAGTGAAGACCCCCACCCCCCCATTAAATAACATCAACATATACACAAAAGAAGGGTGGGGTGTTATGGGGGGTGTATAACCCTATATTGTGGTACAGGTGACCGCCCCTGTCAGACACTTGTGACCTCCCTGACTCCAGCCCTGCTGCATGCAGGCACCACCTCCCCAATATCCAACAGGGTTGTGAGCCCCAAAACCTTGGGGGGACACTTGGGGTTCTATGGGGACGTGAGACCCCAAATCCTTGTGGACACATTGGGGACACCCGGTGGGGATGTGGACCCCAAAACCTTGGGGTGAAGCTGAGGATGTGGACCCCAAAAACCTCACGGGGTGAAGCTGAGGATGTTGGGGATGTGGGCATAGGACCATCCTCCTACAGGACCAGCAGCAGCAGCTCCATTGTGTGACCTGCAGGGAGCTGGAATGGGATGGGGTTGGGGGGGTCACAGGGGTTATGGGATGGGGTTGGGGGGGGGAGGGGCTCACAGGGGATGTGAGCAGACCCCCGTCCCATAATCAACAACAACCCCCAACCCAAAGCGGGACTGCCCCCGCCATGAGCCTTAAAGGGGCTTTCATCTGATCTGATCCCCCTTTTCCCTACAGCCCGCCGCAGACACAGCAAAGGGGCTGCAGCAACAACATCAACAGATTGGACACGTCTGAACAGATTGAATAGATTGGATACGTCCACCCATCCTGTTGGGCCCAGCTCTTCTTGGCTCTCTGTTCCCTCCTGGCCTTGCAGCTGGCAGCTCATCGGCTGCTTTGGGGCTTCAAGCACAGCCCCGATGGGTGGCAGAAGACTGAAAGGACAGAGCGGGAGGGGTCTGCCTGAGTGGCTGATGGCTTTGGGGCCACATCCCGCCAGCCTGAGCCAGGAGCCTGGGCTGTAATGCAGCCTTCCCCACAGACAGCTGATGGGCTGTCCCATGGCTCTCTGGAGACGTGGAGAGGGACCAGCCCTGTGAACTGGGGGGCTCCTGGCCTCCCCATCCCTCTCTCGGGCAGCCACAAACAAGCAGCGACCCTTTGGCGTTAGGGAATGGGCTCTCGTTGGGTCACCCCCATGCACATCCCAGCTCACAGCCTCCAGCCTCACCTGTAGGCAATGCTCTCCCTCTGCAGTGAGCTCCGTCTCCTTCGCAACTGCCCGCTGTCAACACTTGCAGTGCTCAGGCTTCTGGTGTAGGTTGGAGTCATGTCAAATCTCACTGCAGTTGGGAAGGAAGAGGAGATTCGCCATCAAGCCTTTGGCTCGCTCACTAGCAGCACTCAGGCCTGTTCCCAGAGCCAGCCCTGAAACCATCTCTGTCCCCACTCCTCCTCTCTGCAGCTCAGCTCTGTTTTGGGGCTGCAGGAGGGACGTTGGCTATGGGAAAGAGGACCTGGCTGGTGACAAGAAGGCAGCAGAATGACTTTTGGGGTCCCTGCCCTTCCACTGGGGGAGGGCAGGGCCTGAGATCCCCACATCCTCCTGCCATAGCCAGGGATGGGGGTACATCACACCCAGCACTTCCCTTTTGGACAGGCCAACCATTATCTAAGGGGAAGAAGCCATGCTGAGCCGGCAGGAAGGTTTGAAACAAGTGAGAGCCCTGGGATGATGGTCAGCAAGAGACTGCCCACCTCCAGTTGGTTGCCTGTGCCGTGGAAAGGAGCTGGAAGCCACTTTAACTTTCTTGCCCTTGGAAAGAGGCGGCAAAGTCTCATCTTTTTTTGGCTTCCGTGCCCCAGAGAAGCTCCCGGAGGACTTGCGGTGTATCAGGGGCGGCAGTTTGGGGACCAATTCCATTTGAAACCTGTAAGGGAGGAGAGGGCAGTGAGCGGCGTGACGCAGTGCAACAGCAATCCTTGCTTGTTTGCTCACAGGCATGTTTTCATGCTGCATGAAGGCTTTCTAAAGCTGTTAGCAGGGTCACTTGGGATAGGAGGAGGGGAAACAGTTTCAGGCAGAAAGAGGGAAGATTGGCTTTGGATGGTGTCACGGGTTACTTAGATTTACCTATGCCCGTGACAGGGGAAGCCACCCCCTGGGCCCCCCCCCTGGGGCCCGGAAAGGAGGGGGAAAAGGGGAATGGGATAAAACAGCAGCAATCTAAGGAGGAAAAACTTATTTTACTAAATATGATATCGAAATACAAGATAACACAATATAATATAATTGAGGCTAACAAATCGAACGAAACAGAGAGAGAGAGTCCCCGAAAACCGAGAGGCCTACTGTGAACTCTAGGCGACACGGCTGGAATGCTTCCCACTCTCCGAGAAGTTCGAGAGCAGAAGGAGGGCACTCCAGCCTGGGAACGAGATTATATAGAGTCCTGGTCCCGTGACTTATTGTTACTCCTGTTGTTCTCTGGGATATGTAGTCTTCTTCTTTGGACTGAACATTCAATACAAGTATCCATACTTGACATGATGTTATGATGTGGAATACTGATAGCAAAATTACAAAATTACAAAACCATGACATTCCACCCCTTATTCTACATTATTACATCATGGTTAATATATACATATATATACATATATATACACGTATGTAAAATTGTGATAGCTAAATAGTAGAATTGCATGTAACATAACTAAATGTACAACTATAATAACTAAAATACACTACACATGCAAACATATATATATATATATAGATACATAAAATTATTGACTGCACTCCCCCAGCATCAAATTCCCTTGTGGCACACATTGAACATCCCCATCCTTCTGCATTACCCACCAAGTGCACCCAGGTCCCTGGGCAAAGACAGTTCCACGGATAGGTTTGCCCTTTCTAGAAGCTGGAAGGACCCAAACAGCTTTTCCCAACATGTTCTTTACATGTATAACAGGGACCTTATCTCCTTCTACAGTGTGTAGGGGGCTAGATTGACTAGGACCATCACGATTGACAGATCCTCTAGTATTGACCAACCAAGTGGCTTCTGCCAGATTCTTCTCCCAGTGCTTAAATGTTCCACCACCCATTGCTTTCAACATAGTTGTCAACAACCCATTATATCGTTCAATTTTACCAGAAGCTGGTGCATGGTAGGGAATATGATAAATCCACTCAATGCCATGATCCTTGGCCCAAGTATTTATAAGAGAATTTTTGAAATGTGTCCCATTATCAGATTCAATTCTTTCTGGGGTGCCATGTCGCCACAGGACTTGTTTCTCAAGACCTAATATGGTGTTTCGAGCAGTTGCATGGGGTACTGCGTATGTTTCAAGCCACCCAGTGGTTGCCTCTACCATAGTGAGTACATAACACTTACCACTGCGAGATCGTGGCAAGGTGATATAATCAACCTGCCACGCCTCCCCATATTTATACTTTTGCCATCGCCCTTCCTCCCAGAGTGGTTTCATCCTTCTGGCTTGTTTAATTATGGCACATGTTTCACAATCATGAATAATCTGCGCAATAGCGTCCATGGTTAAGTCCACCCCTCGGTCTCTGGCCCACTTACATGTTGCGTCTCTTCCTTGATGGCCTGAGGTCTCATGAGCCCATCGAGCTAGAAATAATTCGCCCTTATTCTGCCAATCCAGGTCGATTTGAGCCACCTCAATTCTAGCAGCTTTATCTACCTGATGGTTGTTTTGTTGTTCTTCAGTAGCCCGACTTTTGGGCACATGTGCATCCACGTGACGCACCTTTACAACCATATTCTTTGTTCGGGAAGCAATGTCCTTCCATAATTCAGCGGCCCAAACAGATTTACCCTTCCGTTGCCAGTTATTTTGTTCCCACCGCTGTAACCACCCCCATAAGGCATTTGCCACCATCCATGAATCAGTATAAAGATACAGCATTGGCCACCTCTCCCATTCCACAACATCTAAGGCCAGCTGGACAGCTTTTACCTCTGCAAACTGACTTGATTCTCCCTTACCTTCAGTGGCCTCTGCAACCTGTCGTGTGGGGCTCCACACAGCAGCTTTCCATTTGCGATGCTTCCCTACAATGCGACATGATCCGTCAGTGAATAGGGCATATTTCTTTTCATTTTCTGGTAATTCGTTGTATGGTGGGGCCTCTTTAGCACGTGATACCTCTTCTGCTGGTGATGTTCCAAACTTTTTATCTTCAGGCCAGTCCATGATTACCTCTAGGATTCCTGGACGATTGAGGTTTCCCATTCGCGCTCGCTGTCTAATCAGCGTAATCCACTTGCTCCAGGTGACATCGGTAGCATGATGGGTGGAGGGAACCTGTCCTTTGAACATCCAGTTCAGCACTGGCAGTCGAGGTGCCAAAAGGAGCTGTGTTTCAGTTCCGACTACTTCGGAAGCAGCCCGAACCCCCTCATACGCGGCTAAGATCTCCTTCTCAGTTGGAGTGTAGCACTCTTCAGACCCCTTATATGATCGACTCCAGAATCCCAGGGGTCGGCCTCGGGTCTCTCCTGAGGCTCTTTGCCACAAACTCCAAGTGGGGCCTTTCTCTCCAGCAGCAGTGTAGAGGATGTTCTTTACATCCTGTCCAGTCCGTACTGGCCCCAGGGCTACAGCACGGGCTATCTCTTGTTTAATCTGTTCAAAAGCCTGCTGCTGCTCAGGGCCCCATGCAAAATCATTCTTCTTCCGCGTCACCTGATAAAGGGGGCTTACAATGAGGCTGTAGTTTGGAATGTGCATCCTCCAAAAGCCCACTGCACCCAGGAAAGATTGTGTCTCTTTCTTGCTAGTTGGTGGAGACATGGCAGTGATTTTGTCGATCACATCTGCTGGGATGTGACGACGTCCATCCTGCCACTTTATACCTAAGAACTGAATTTCCTGGGCAGGTCCTTTTACTTTGCTTCGCTTAATAGCAAAGCCAGCTTGTAGAAGAATCCGGATTATCTGCTCTCCTTTTGTGAAAACTTGTTCTGCTGTATCACCCCACACAACAATGTCATCAATGTACTGCAGGTGTTCAGGAGCACCACCCTGTTCCAGTACAGTTTGGACCAACCCATGGCAAATGGTTGGGCTGTGTTTCCACCCCTGGGGCAAACGGTTCCAAGTATACTGAATGCCCCTCCAGGTGAAGGCAAACTGTGGCTTGCATTCTGCGGCCAAAGGAATAGAGAAGAAGGCATTGGCAATGTCAATGGTGGCATACCATTTGGCTGCTTTTGACTCCAGCTCGTACTGGAGTTCCAACATGTCCGGCACAGCAGCGCTCAATGGGGGTGTGACCTCATTCAGGCCACGGTAGTCTACTGTCAGCCTCCATTCTCCACTGGCTTTATGCACTGGCCATATGGGACTGTTAAAAGGTGAGTGAGTTTTACTGATCACTCCCTGATTCTCCAACTGGCGAATCAAATCATGAATGGGGAGCAAGGAATCCCTGTTGGTGCGATACTGCCGTCTGTGCACTGTCTTTGTAGCAATCAGTACCTGCTGCTCTTTTACTCGTAGCAGCCCCACAACAGACGGGTCCTCTGACAGGCCAGGCAAAACAGACAGCTGCTTAATGTTGTCCATGTCTACAGCAGCTATCCCAAAGGCCCATCGATACCCCTTAGGATCCTTGAAATGCCCCCTTCTGAGGTAATCAATACCCAGTATACATGGAGCCCCTGGGCCAGTCACAATAGGATGTTTTTGCCAGTCTTTGCCAGTGAGGCTTATTTCAGCCTCCAGCACAGTCAATTCTTGAGAGCCCCCAGTCACTCCAGAAATATGGATTGATTCTGTCCCTTCATGACTGGAGGGCATTAGGGTGCACTGTGCACCGGTATCCACCAGTGCCTTATATTCCTGTGGTTCTGATGTGCCAGGCCATCGAATCCACACAGTCCAATAAACTCTATTATCCCTTTCCCTCCCCTGACTGAGGGCAGGGCCCCTCTATTGGTTACCTGTGATGACTGGAGCAACTCCACTGGTGGTTGGTATGTCTAGTAGTTCTTTCACCTGTGCTCGTAGTGCAGAAGTAGGCTGATCATGCCACTTCCTCATGTCCTCTCCACGGTCACGTAGGTAGCGCCACATGGAAACACGCGGTGCAATCGTACTGTTGTTCTTTGCTCGAGCTGGGAAGCGTGTGCGTTTAACAGCTGAGACTTTTGATGATGCAGGTGGGGAGTAGGACTGGACTAGTTTGATCAGATCCTTCATTAGACCTGGTGGCCCGTACGAGGATTGACCTTCATCAGTTGTTTCTGATACTATTACGGGATCATTACAATTAGTTGATGGAAACAATTTCTTGCACATTTCATCTACTCGGTTTTCTAGCCGTGAGATGGCAGAAACTGCGGCATGCAGTTGGGGGAGCTGCTGATCGGTGGTTTGAAGCATTATAATCAGCTCAACAACTCGGGGCCATCTGTCCACGAATCCTTTAGATCCTGATACCAATGACTGTGCAATTCTCTCTGGTGCTGTACTTGTGATTTTCTGCCACATGTCAGGATCGGCCCTCACTCTCTCAGGGTCAAGTTTGCTTGGATCAGGGCTGTACAACATTTTCGCCATGGCCAATTCCCTCAGGCGCTGAATACGTTTTTGGACGGTATTCCAACTATCAAATTTAGGCTTCAAAGCATCCTTATAGGGGTACCTTTCTCTCACGGCTTCTAACAGCCGCAACCAGAGAGTGGCAGCTCCATCCGAACATCTGCTAATCCCTCTGTCGATACCTGCATCTTGGGCAATGCTTCCTAGTTGGCGAGCTTCATTACCATCTAGAGACAAGCTGTTGGCCCCGTTGTCCCAGCAGCGAAGCAACCAAGCAAGGATACCTTCATCTTGACGCCGTGTGAACTCCTTTCTTGAGCCTTGGATTTCAGTCAGCTTCAGAGGTCGACAATAGGTGATTTCCTCCTCATCATCAGTCTCTTCTTCATGCCTCTTGGTTTTTGCCTTTGCTTTTTTCGGTACTGCTCCATGCCCGGCACCTGGGTCTTCTGCTGCCCCCCCCTGTGCTTCTCCTTCTTTTCGTTCTAGACGCATGGACACCCGTTTCCATTTCTTGCCTTCCACAGGGGCAACTGATATTGCTACTGATGCCTCCTGTGACTGATCAGAATTAACTTGGGCTTGAATCTCAGATCGGAAACTCTCTCTCTCCAGAATAGTATGATACAAAGCACGGTATGCATAAGCCAAACCCCACATAAGGTTTACCTCCTTAGATCTCTGACCCAAATACTCACTTAATTTCTTAGGGTCCCTTAGGTGTTCAAGAGTGAAATCCCATGACACTGCGGGTCCCCATGCTTCTAAGACTTTTCCTAAACCTTTCCATATTCCCTGCCAGTCATCATTCTCTGGTTCTGGAGGAGACTTCCGCATAGAACGAATGCATAGGAACATATATGCATGCATTGATAGTGATAACATGAATGCAAGTATGAACCCTATCTCAGTTATTGAAAAGCGTGTGGAAATCTGAGAGTACAACCTAAATAAAAAGGGTTTTTTTAGCCTGTACAATGAATTAAACATGGTGGTGTTTGTAAAATTGCCTGTTCCATCTGGGATGCAAGTATTTGTAAAATTGCCTGTTCCATCTGGGATGCAAGTGTTTGTAAGATTCACAATTCCATCTGGGGTGTAGATGCCAAAATTCTGACCATACCACATCTCGTAAAAGTACCAGGCAGGTGTCTCCATCAGTATCCACCTTATTAGGCTATATATCTGCACAATTCCACAACACCAAATTATGGTGTTAATAGTTGACCAATACTTTAAGAAGATCATAATTGCTTTCAATCCCTTAAACAGAGCAACTGGGATGAAGAGTGGATTCATAGCTGGCAGGCTCTGTAAAAGTCAGAGCTAGCTAGCTTTGCTCTAAGGGAGAAAGAAATCCCTTTGTTTTCTACACAAAAGTTAGATAGCAATGCTGAGAATGTGCAGCAGCCCTTAATGTTGACAATTTGTCTGGTATTTCAAGGTCACGTTCTCCGTGAGCAGCTACGGAAAGATAACACTCCCAACACTCCCGTAACGAAGCTCTTTAAGAGCAAAGAGAGAGTTGTTCTAAAAGCTAAAAAGCTCTATGCCCGCATTCTCCACCAAAAAATCTGTCACGGGTTACTTAGATTTACCTATGCCCGTGACAGGGGAAACCACACCACGCCCCCCCCCGGGGCCCGGAAAGGAGGGGGAAAAGGGGAGTGGGATAAAACAGCGACAATCTAAGGAGGAAAAACTTATTTTACTAAATATGATATCGAAATACAAGATAACACAATATAATATAATTAAGGCTAGCAAATCGAACGAAACAGAGAGAGAGAGAGTCTCCGAAAACCGAGAGGCCTACTGTGAACTCTAGGCGACACGGCTGGAACGCTTCCCACTCTCCGAGAAGTTCGAGAGAAGAAGGAGGGCACTCCAGCCTGGGAACGAGATTATATAGAGTCCTGGTCCCGTGACATATTGTTACTCCTGTTGTTCTCTGGGATATGTAGTCTTCTTCTCTGGACTGCACATTCAACAGAAGTATCCATACTTGACATGATGTTATGATGTGGAATACTGATAGCAAAATTACAAAATTACAAAACCATGACATAATGGGACAATGGGACAATGGGACAATGGGACAATAATGGGACAATGGGACAATAAAGGGACAATGGGACAATGGGACAATGGGACAATAATGGGAAAATGGGACAATGGGACAATGGGACAATAATGGGACAATAAGACAATAATGGGACAATGGGACAATGGGACAATGGGAAAATAATGGGACAATGGGACAATGGGACAGTGGGAAAATGGGACAACGGGACAATAATGGGACAATGGGACAATGGGACAATGGGACAATAATGGGACAATAATGGGACAATGGGACAATGGGACAATGGGACAATAATGGGACAATGGGACAATGGGACAATGGGACAATAATGGGACAATAATGGGACAATGGGACAATAATGGGACAATAATGGGACAATAATGGGACAATGGGATAATGGGACAATGGGACAATAGGACAATAATGGGACAATAATGGGACAATGGGACAATGGGACAATGGGACAATGGGACAATAATGGGACAATAATGGGACAATGGGATAATGGGACAATAATGGGAAAATAATGGGACAATGGGACAATGGGACAATAATGGGACAATGGGACAATGGGACAATGGGACAATGGGACAATAATGGGACAATAATGGGACAATGGGACAATAATGGGACAATAATGGGACAATGGAACAATGGGACAATGGGACAATGGGACAATAATGGGACAATAATGAAACAATGGGACAATGGGACAATGGGACAATAATGGGACAATGGGACAATAATGGGACAATAATGGGACAATAATGGGACATTGGTACAATAATGGGAAAATGGGACAATGGGACAATGGGACATTAATGGGACAATGGGACAATGGGACAATGGGACAATAATGGGACAATGGGACAATGGGATAATGGGACAATGGGATAATGGGACAATGGGACAATGGGACAATAATGGGACAATGGGACAAAGAAACAATGGGACAATGGGACAATGGGACAATGGGACAATAATGGGACAATGGGACAATGGGACAATGGGACAATGGGACAATAATGGGACAATGGGACAATGGGACAATAATGGGACAATGGGACAATGGGACCATGGGACAATGGGACAATAATGGGACAATAATGGGACAATGGGAAAATGGGACAATAATGGGACAATGGGACAATAATGAGACAATGCGACAATGGGACAATAGGACAATGGGACAATAATGGGACAATAATGGGACAATGGGACAATGGGACAATGGGACAATAATGGGACAATGGGACAATGGGACAATGGGATAAAGGGACAATGGGAAAATAATGGGAATATGGGACAATGAAAAAATGGGACAATGGGACAATAATGGGACAATGGGACAATGGGACAATAATGGGACAATGGGACAATGGGACAATAATGGGGAAAATGGGACAATGGGACAATAATGGGACAATGGGACAATGGGACAATAATGGGACAATAATGGGACAATGGGACAATGGGACAATGGGACAATGGGACAATAATGGGACAATGGCACAATGGGACAATGCGACAATGGGAAAATAATGGGACAAAGGGACATTGGGACAATAATGGGACAATGGGACAATGGGACAATGGGACAATAATGGGACAATGGGACAATGGGACAATGGGACAATGGGATAATGGGACAATGGGACAATAATGGGACAATGGGACAATGGGACAATGGGACAATGGGACAATAATGGGACAATGGGACAATGGGACAATGGGACAATGGGACAATAATGGGACAATGGGACAATGGGACTATGGGACAATGGGACAATGGGACAATAATGGGACAATGGGACAATGGGACAATGGGACAATAATGGGACAATAATGGGACAATAATGGGACAATGGGACAATGGGACAATAATGGGACAACGGGACAATAATGGGACAATGGGACAATGGGACAATAGGACAATGGGACAATAATGGGACAATAATGGGACAATGGGACAATGGGACAATGGGACAATAATGGGGACAATGGGACAATGGGACAATGGGACAATAATGGGACAATGGGACAATGGGACAATGGGACAATGGGACAATAATGGGGAAAATGGGACAATGGGACAATAATGGGACAATGGGACAATGGGACAATAATGGGACAATAATGGGACAATGGGACAATGGGACAATGGGACAATGGGACAATAATGGGACAATGGCACAATGGGACAATGCGACAATGGGAAAATAATGGGACAAAGGGACATTGGGACAATAATGGGACAATGGGACAATGGGACAATGGGACAATAATGGGACAATGGGACAATGGGACAATGGGATAATGGGACAATGGGACAATAATGGGACAATGGGACAATGGGACAATAATGGGACAATGGGACAATGGGACAATGGGACAATGGGACAATAATGGGACAATGGGACAATGGGACTATGGGACAATGGGACAATGGGACAATAATGGGACAATGGGACAATGGGACAATGGGACAAGAATGGGACAATAATGGGACAATAATGGGACAATAATGGGACAATGGGAAAACGGGACAATAATGGGACAACGGGACAATAATGGGACAATGGGACAATGGGACAATAGGACAATGGGACAATAATGGGACAATAATGGGACAATGGGACAATGGGACAATAATGGGGACAATGGGACAATGGGACAATGGGACAATAATGGGACAATGGGACAATGGGACAATGGGACAATGGGATAAAGGGACAATGGGACAATAATGGGACAATGGGACAATGGGACAATGGGACAATGGGACAATAATGGGACAATAATGGGACAATAATGGGACAATGGGACAATGGGACAATAATGGGACAATGGGACAATAATGGGGAAAATGGGACAATGGGACAATAATGGGACAATGGGACAATGGGACAATAATGGGACAATGGGAAAATTGGACAATGGGACAATGGGACAATAATGGGACAATGGGACAATGGGACAATGGGACAATAATGGGACAAAGAAACAATGGGACAATAATGGGACAAAGGGACAATGGGACAATGGGACAATAATGGGACAATGGGAGAATGGGACAACAATGGGACATTGGGACAATAATGGGACAATAAGACAATGGGACAATAATGGGAGAATGGGACAATAATGGGACAATGGGACAATGGGACAATAGGACAATGGGACAATAATGGGACAATAATGGGACAATGGGACAATGGGACAATGGGACAATAATGGGACAATGGGACAATGGGACAATGGGACAATGGGACAATAATGGGACAATGGGACAATGGGATAATGGGACAATGGGACAATAATGGGACAATGGGAGAATGGGAGAATGGGACAATGGGACAATAATGGGACAATAATGGGACAATGGGACAATGGGACAATGGGACAACAATGGGACATTGGGACAATAATGGGACAATGGGAAAATGGGACAATAATGGTACAATTGGACAATGGGACAATGGGACAATGGGACAATAATGGGACAATGGGACAATGGGACAATAATGGGACAATGGGACAATGGGACAATGGGACAATAATGGGACAGTGGTGGACAATGGGACAATGGGACAATGGGACAATAATGGGACAATAATGGGACAATGGGACAATGGGACAATAATGGGACAATGGGGGACAATGGGACAATAAGACAATGGGACAATGGGACAATAATGGGACAATAATGGGACAATGGGACAATAATGGGACAATGGGGGACAATGGGACAATGGGACAATGGGACAATAATGGGACAATAATGGGACAATAATGGGGACAAGAATGGGACAATGGGACAATAATGGGACAATGGGACAATAATGGGACAATAATGGGACAATAATGGGGACAATAATGGGACAATGGAAAATAATGGGACAATGGGACAATGGGACAATGGGACAATGGGACAATAATGGGAGAATGGGACAATGGGACAATAATGGGACAATAATGGGACAATGGGAGAATGGGACAATGGGACAATAATGGGACAATGGAACAATAATGGGACAATAATGGGACAATGGGACAATTGTCCAATAATGGGACAATGGGACAATGGGACAATGGGACAATGGGACAATAATGGGACAATGGGACAATGGGACAATGGGACGATAATGGGACAATAATATGACAATGGGACAATGGGACAATGGGACAATGGGACAATACTGGGACAATGGGACAATGGGACAATAATGGGACAATGGGACAATGGGACAATGGGACAATAATGGGACAATTGGACAATAATGGGACAATGGGACAATGGGACAATAATGGGACAATGGGACAATGGGACAATGGGACAATGGGACAATGGGACAATAATGGGAATATGGGACAATGGGACAATGGGACAATGGGACAATAATGGGACAATGGGACAATGGGACAATGGGACCATGGGACAATAATGGGACAATGGGACAATAATGGGACAATGGGACAATGGGACAATGGGACAATGGGACAATAATGGGACAATGTAACAATGGGACAATAATGGGACAATAATGGGACAATAATGGGACAATAATGGGACAATGGGACAATGGGACAATAATGGGACAATGGGACAATGGGACAATAGGACAATGGGACAATGGGAGAATGGGACAACAATGGGACATTGGGACAATAATGGGACAATAAGACAATGGGACAATAATGGGAGAATGGGACAATAATGGGACAATGGGACAATGGGACAATAGGACAATGGGACAATAATGGGACAATAATGGGACAATGGGACAATGGGACAATAATGGGACAATGGGACAATGGGACAATGGGACAATGGGACAATAATGGGACAATGGGACAATGGGATAATGGGACAATGGGACAATAATGGGACAATGGGAGAATGGGACAATGGGACAATAATGGGACAATAATGGGACAATGGGACAATGGGACAATGGGACAACAATGGGACATTGGGACAATAATGGGACAATGGGAAAATGGGACAATAATGGTACAATTGGACAATGGGACAATGGGACAATGGGACAATAATGGGACAATGGGACAATGGGACAATAATGGGACAATAATGGGACAATGGGACAATGGGACAATGGGACAATAATGGGACAATGGGACAATGGGACAATGGGACAATGGGACAATAATGGGACAATGGGACAATGGGATAATGGGACAATGGGACAATAATGGGACAATGGGAGAATGGGAGAATGGGACAATGGGACAATAATGGGACAATAATGGGACAATGGGACAATGGGACAATGGGACAACAATGGGACATTGGGACAATAATGGGACAATGGGAAAATGGGACAATAATGGTACAATTGGACAATGGGACAATGGGACAATGGGACAATAATGGGACAATGGGACAATGGGACAATAATGGGACAATGGGACAATGGGACAATGGGACAATAATGGGACAGTGGTGGACAATGGGACAATGGGACAATGGGACAATAATGGGACAATAATGGGACAATGGGACAATGGGACAATAATGGGACAATGGGGGACAATGGGACAATAAGACAATGGGACAATGGGACAATAATGGGACAATAATGGGACAATGGGACAATAATGGGACAATGGGGGACAATGGGACAATGGGACAATGGGACAATAATGGGACAATAATGGGACAATAATGGGGACAAGAATGGGACAATGGGACAATAATGGGACAATGGGACAATAATGGGACAATAATGGGACAATAATGGGGACAATAATGGGACAATGGAAAATAATGGGACAATGGGACAATGGGACAATGGGACAATGGGACAATAATGGGACAATGGGACAATGGGACAATAATGGGACAATAATGGGACAATGGGAGAATGGGACAATGGGACAATAATGGGACAATGGAACAATAATGGGACAATAATGGGACAATGGGACAATGGGCCAATAATGGGACAATGGGACAATGGGACAATGGGACAATGGGACAATAATGGGACAATGGGACAATGGGACAATGGGACGATAATGGGACAATAATATGACAATGGGACAATGGGACAATGGGACAATGGGACAATACTGGGACAATGGGACAATGGGACAATAATGGGACAATGGGACAATGGGACAATGGGACAATAATGGGACAATTGGACAATAATGGGACAATGGGACAATGGGACAATAATGGGACAATGGGACAATGGGACAATGGGACAATGGGACAATAATGGGAATATGGGACAATGGGACAATGGGACAATGGGACAATAATGGGACAATGGGACAATGGGACAATGGGACCATGGGACAATAATGGGACAATGGGACAATGGGACAATAATGGGACAATGGGACAATGGGACAATGGGACAATGGGACAATAATGGGACAATGTAACAATGGGACAATAATGGGACAATAATGGGACAATAATGGGACAATGGGACAATGGGACAATAATGGGACAATGGGACAATGGGACAATAGGACAATGGGACAATGGGAGAATGGGACAACAATGGGACATTGGGACAATAATGGGACAATAAGACAATGGGACAATAATGGGAGAATGGGACAATAATGGGACAATGGGACAATGGGACAATAGGACAATGGGACAATAATGGGACAATAATGGGACAATGGGACAATGGGACAATGGGACAATAATGGGACAATGGGACAATGGGACAATGGGACAATGGGACAATAATGGGACAATGGGACAATGGGACAATGGGATAATGGGACAATGGGACAATAATGGGACAATGGGAGAATGGGAGAATGGGACAATGGGACAATAATGGGACAATAATGGGACAATGGGACAATGGGACAATGGGACAACAATGGGACATTGGGACAATAATGGGACAATGGGAAAATGGGACAATAATGGTACAATTGGACAATGGGACAATGGGACAATGGGACAATAATGGGACAATGGGACAATGGGACAATAATGGGACAATGGGACAATGGGACAATGGGACAATAATGGGACAGTGGTGGACAATGGGACAATGGGACAATGGGACAATAATGGGACAATAATGGGACAATGGGACAATGGGACAATAATGGGACAATGGGGGACAATGGGACAATAAGACAATGGGACAATGGGACAATAATGGGACAATAATGGGACAATGGGACAATAATGGGACAATGGGGGACAATGGGACAATGGGACAATGGGACAATAATGGGACAATAATGGGACAATAATGGGGACAAGAATGGGACAATGGGACAATAATGGGACAATGGGACAATAATGGGACAATAATGGGACAATAATGGGTACAATAATGGGACAATGGAAAATAATGGGACAATGGGACAATGGGACAATGGGACAATGGGACAATAATGGGACAATGGGAAAATGGGACAATAATGGGACAATAAGGGGACAATGGGAGAATGGGACAATGGGACAATAATGGGACAATGGAACAATAATGGGACAATAATGGGACAATGGGACAATTGGGCCAATAATGGGACAATGGGACAATGGGACAATGGGACAATGGGACAATAATGGGACAATGGGACAATGGGACAATGGGACGATAATGGGACAATAATATGACAATGGGACAATGGGACAATGGGACAATGGGACAATACTGGGACAATGGGACAATGGGACAATAATGGGACAATGGGACAATGGGACAATGGGACAATAATGGGACAATTGGACAATAATGGGACAATGGGACAATGGGACAATAATGGGACAATGGGACAATGGGACAATGGGACAATGGGACAATGGGACAATAATGGGAATATGGGACAATGGGACAATGGGACCATGGGACAATAATGGGACAATGGGACAATGGGACAATAATGGGACAATGGGACAATGGGACAATGGGACAATGGGACAATAATGGGACAATGTAACAATGGGACAATAATGGGACAATAATGGGACAATAATGGGACAATAATGGGACAATAATGGGACAATGGGACAATGGGACAATAATGGGACAATGGGACAATGGGACAATAGGACAATGGGACAATAATGGGACAATAATGGGACAATTATGGGACAATAATGGGACAATGGGACAATGGGACAATGGGACAATGGGACAATAATGGGACAATGGGACAATGGGACAATGGGACAATGGGATAAAGGGACAATGGGACAATAATGGGACAATGGGACAATGGGACAATGGGACAATGGGACAATGGGACAATAATGGGACAATGGGACAATGGGACAATGGGACAATGGGACAATAATGGGGCAATGGGACAATATTGGGGAAAATGGTACAATGGGACAATAATGGGACAATGGGATAATGGGACAATGGGACAATGGGATAATGGGACAATGGGACAATAATGGGACAATAATGGGACAATGGGACAATGGGACAACAATGGGACATTGGGACAATAATGGGACAGTAAGACAATGGGACAATAATGAGACAATGGGACAATAATGGGACAATGGGACAATGGGACAATAGGACAATGGGACAATAATGGGACAATAATGGGACAATGGGACAATGGGACAATGGGACAATAATGGGACAATGGGACAATGGGACAATGGGACAATAATGGGACAATGGGACAATGGGATAATGGGACAATGGGACAATAATGGGACAATGGGAGAATGGGAGAATGGGACAATGGGACAATAATGGGACAATAATGGGACAATGGGACAATGAGACAATGGGACAACAAAGGGACATTGGGACAATAATGGTACAATGGGACAATGGGACTATGGGACAATGGGACAATGGGACAATAATGGGACAATGGGACAATGGGACAATGGGACAATAATGGGACAATAATGGGACAATAATGGGACAATGGGACAATGGGA
This sequence comes from Coturnix japonica, assembly GCF_054131305.1. Lineage (NCBI taxonomy): Eukaryota > Metazoa > Chordata > Aves > Galliformes > Phasianidae > Coturnix > Coturnix japonica. Next base: position 742,213 of record NW_028188947.1, read on the forward strand.
CAATAATGGGACAATAAGACAATAATGGGACAATGGGACAATGGGACAATAATGGGACAATGGGACAATGGGACAATGGGACATTAATGGGACATTGGGGGACAATGGGACAATGGGACAATGGGACAATGGGACAATAATGGGACAATAATGGGAAAATGGGACAATGTGACAATAATGGGACAATGGGACAATAATGGGACAATGGGGGACAATGGGACAATGGGACAATGGGACAATAATGGGACAATAATGGGACAATGGGACAATAATGGGACAATGGGGGACAATGGGACAATGGGAAAATAAGACAATGGGACAATAATGGGACAATAATGGGACAATAATGGGGACAATAATGGGACAATGGGACAATAATGGGACAATGGGACAATGGGACAATGGGACAATAATGGGACAATGGGACAATGGGACAATAATGGGACAATAATGGGACAATGGGAGAATGGGACAATGGGACAATGGGACAATGGGACAATAATGGGACAATAATGGGACAATGGGACAATGGGCCAATAATGGGACAATGGGACAATGGGACAATGGGACAATGGGACAATAATGGGACAATGGGACAATGGGACAATGGGACGATAATGGGACAATAATATGACAATGGGACAATGGGACAATGGGACAATGGGACAATAATGGGACAATGGGACAATGGGACAATAATGGGACAATGGGACAATGGGACAATGGGACAATAATGAGTTAATTGGACAATAATGGGACAATGGGACAATGGGACAATAATGGGACAATGGGACAATGGGACAATGGGACAATGGGACAATGGGACAATAATGGGAATATGGGACAATGGGACAATGGGAAAATAATGGGACAATAATGGGACAATGGGACAATAATGGGACAATGGGACAATGGGACAATAATGGGACAATTGGACAATGGGACAATGGGACAATAATGGGACAATGGACAATGGGACAATAATGGGACAATGGGACAATGGGACAATGGGACAATAATGGGACAATGGGACAATAATGGGACAATGGGACAATGGGATAATGGGACTAAAATGGGACAATGTGAAAATGGGACAATGGGAAAATGGGACAATGGGACAATACTGCGACAATGGGACAATGGGACAATGGGACAATAATGGGACAATAATGGAACAATGGGACAATGGGACAATGGGACAATAATGGGACAATGGGGGAAAATGGGACAATGGGACAATGGGACAATGGACAATAATGGGACAATAATGGGAGAATGGGACAATGGGACAATAAAGGGACAATGGGGGACAATGGGACAATGGGACAATGGGATAATGGGACAATTATAGGGCCAATAATGGGACAATGGGACAATAATGGGACAATGGGACAATGGGACAATAATGGGACAATAATGGGACTATGGGACAATGGGACAATGGGACAATGGGACAATAATGGGACAATGGGACAATAGGACAATATTGGGGAAAATGGGACAATGGGACAATAATGGGACAATGGGACTATGGGACAATGGGACAATGGGATAATGGGACAATGGGACAATAATGGGACAATAATGGGACAATGGGACAATGGGACTACAATGGGACATTGGGACAATAATGGGACAGTAAGACAATGGGACAGTAATGGGACAATGGGACAATGGGACAATGGGACAATGGGACAATGGGACAATAATGGGACAATGGGACAATGGGATAATGGGACAATGGGACAATAATGGGACAATGGGAGAATGGGAGAATGGGAGAATGGGACAATAATGGGACAATAATGGGACAATGGGACAATGAGACAATGTGACAACAATGGGACATTGGGACAATAATGGGACAATGGGACAATGGGACAATAATGGTACAATGGGACAATCGTACAATGGGACAATAAGACAATAATGGGACAATGGGACAATGGGACAATAATGGGACAATGGGACAATGGGACAATGGGACATTAATGGGACAATGGGGGACAGTGGTGGACAATGGGACAATGGGACAATGGGACAATAATGGGACAATAATGGGAAAATGGGACAATGTGACAATAACGGGACAGTGGGACAATAATGGGACAATGGGGGACAATTGGACAATGGGACAATGGGACAATGGGACAATAATGGGACAATAATGGGACAATGGGACAATAATGGGACAATGGGGGACAATGGGACAATGGGAAAATAAGACAATGGGACAATAATGGGACAATAATGGGACAATAATGGGGACAATAATGGGACAATGGGACAATAATGGGACAATGGGACAATGGGACAATAATGGGACAATGGGACAATGGGACAATAATGGGACAATAATGGGACAATGGGAGAATGGGACAATGGGACAATGGGACAATGGGACAATAATGGGACAATAATGGGACAATGGGACAATGGGCCAATAATGGGACAATGGGACAATGGGACAATGGGACAATGGGACAATAATGGGACAATGGGACAATGGGACAATGGGACAATGGGACAATAATGGGATAATGGGACAATGGGACAATAATGAGTCAATTGGACAATAATGGGACAATGGGACAATGGGACAATAATGGGACAATGGGACAATGGGACAATGGGACAATGGGACAATGGGACAATAATGGGAATATGGGACAATGAGACAATGGGACAATGGGAAAACAATGGGACAATAATGGGACAATGGGACAATAATGGGACAATGGGACAATGGGACAATAATGGGACAATTGGACAATGGGACAATGGGACAATAATGGGACAATGGACAATGGGACAATAATGGGACAATGGGACAATGGGACAATGGGACAATAATGGGACAATGGGACAATGGGACAATGGGACTAAAATGGGACAATGGGAAAATGGGACAATGGGAAAATGGGACAATGGGACAATACTGTGACAATGGGACAATAAGAAAATGGGACAATAATGGGACAATAATGGAACAATGGGACAATGGGACAATGGGAAAATAATGGGACAATGGGGGACAATGGGACAATGGGACAATGGGACAATGGACAATAATGGGACAATAATGGGAGAATGGGACAATGGGACAATAAAGGGACAATGGAAGACAATGGGACAATGGGACAATGGGATAATGGGACAATAATGGGACAATAATGGGACAATGGGACAATAATGGGACAATGGGACAATGGGACAATGGGACAATAATGGGACAATAATGGGAAAATGGGACAATGGGACAATGGGACAATGGGATAATAATGGGACAATGGGACAATGGGACAATGGGACAATAATGGGACAATAATGGGACAATTGGACAATAATGGGACAATGGGACAATGGGACAATGGGACAAGAATGGGACAATGGGACATTAATAAGACAATGGGACAATGGCACAATAATGTGACAATGGGACAATAATGGGACAATAATGGGACGATGGGACAATGGGACAATGGGACAATGGGACAATAATGGGACAATGGGACAATGGGACAATGGTACAATAATGGGACAATGGGACAATGGGACAATGGGACAATGGGACAATAATGGGACAATGGGACAATGGGATAATGGGACAATGGGACAATAATGGGACAATGGGAGAATGGGAGAATGGGACAATGGGACAACAATGGGACAATAATGGGACAATGGGACAATGGGACAATGGGACAACAATGGGACATTGGGACAATAATGGGACAATGGGACAATGGGACAATAATGGGACAATTAAACAATGGGACAATGGGACAATGGGACAATAATGGGACAATAATGGGACAATGGGACAATGGGACAAAGGGACAATGGGACAATAATGGGACAATAATGGGACAATAATGGGGACAATAATGAGACAATGGGACAATAATGGGACAATGGGACAATGGGACAATAATGGGACAATGGGACAATAATGGGACAATAATGGGACAATAATGGGACAATGGGAGAATGGGACAATGGGACAATGGGACAATAATGGGACAGTGGGACAATAATGGGACAATGGGACAATGGGTCAATAATGGGACAATGGGACAATGGGACAATGGGACAATAATGGGACAATGGGACAATGGGACAATGGGACGATAATGGGACAATAATGGGACAATGGGACAATGGGACAATAATGGGACAATGGGACAATGGGACAATGGGACAATGGGACAATAATGGGACAATGTAACAATGGGACAATAATGGGACAATAATGGGACAATAATGGGACAATGGGACAATGGTTCAATAATGGGACAATGGGACAATGGGACAATAATGGGACAATGGGACAATGGGACAATGGGATAATGGGACAATAATGGGACAATAATGGGACAATGGGACAATGGGACAATAATGGGACAATGGGGGACAATGGGACAATGGGACAATGGGACAATAATGGGACAATAATGGGAATAATGGGGACAATAATGGGACAATGGGACAATAATGGGACAATGGGAGAATGGGACAATGGGACAATGGGACAATAATGGAACAATGGGACAATGGGACAATAATGGGACCATGGGACAGTGGGACAATGGGACAATGGGACAATGGGACAATAATGGGAATATGGGACAATGGGACAATGGGACAATAATGGGACAATGGGACAATAATGGGACAATGGGACAATGGGAAAATAATGGGACAATGGGACAATGGCACAATGGGACAATAATGGGACAATAATGGGACAATGGGACAATGGGACAATGGGACAATGGGACAATAAAGCGACAATAATGGGACAATGGGACAATGGGACAATGGGACAGTGGGACAATAATGTGACAATGGGACAATAATGGGACAATGAGACAATGGGACAATGGGACATTAATAAGACAATGAGACAATGGGACAATAATGTGACAATGGGACAATAATGGGACAATGGGACAATAATGGGACAATGGGACAATGGGACAATAATGGGACAATGGGACAATAATGGGACAATGGGACAATGGGAAAATAATGGGACAATGGGGCAATGGGACAATGGGACAATAATGGGACAATAATGGGACAATGGGAAAATAATGGGACAATGGGACAATGGGACAATAATGGGTCAATGGGACTATGGGACAATAATGGGACAATAATGGGATAATGGGACAATGGGATAATGGGACAATGGGACAATAATGGGACAATAATGGGACAATGGGACAATGGGACAATAATGGGACAATAATGGGACAATGGGACAATAATGGGACAATGGGACAATAATGGGACAATAATGGGACAATAATGGGTCAATGGGACAATGGGACAATGAGACAATGGGACAATGGGACAATAATGGGACAATTGGACAATAATGGGACAATGGGACAATGGGACAATAATGGGACAATGGGACAATGGGACAATGGGACAATGGGACAATAATGGGACAATAATGGGACAATGGGACAATGGGACAATGGGACATTAATAAGACAATAGGACAATGGGACTGGGACAATAATGTGACAATGGGACAATAATGGGACAATAATGGGACAATGGGACAATGGGACAATGGGACAATGGGACAATAATGGGACAATAATGGGACAATGGGACAATGATGGGACAAAAATGGAACAATGGGACAATGGGACAATGGGACAATAATGGGGACAATGGGACAATGTGACAATGGGACAATGGGACAATAATGGGGACAATGGGACAATGGGATAATGGGACAATAATGGGACAATGGGACAATGGGACAATGGGACAATAATGGGACAATAATGGGACAATGGGACAATAATGGGACAATGGGACAATGGGACAATAATGGGGACAATGGGACAATGAAACAATAATGGGACAATGGGACAATGGGAAAATGGGACAATGGGACAATGGGACAATAATGGGACAATGGGACAATGGGACAATAATGGGACAATTGGACAATAATTGGACAATAGGAAAATGAGACAATGATACAATGGGACAATAATGGGGACAATGGGACAATGAAACAATAATGGGACAATGGGACAATGGGACAATGGGACAATAATGGGACAATGGGACAATGCGAGAATGGGACAATAATGGGACAATGAGACAATGGGACAATGGGACAATAATGGGACAATGGGAGAATGGGAGTATGGGACAATGGGACAATAATGGGACAATGGGACAATGGGACAATTGGACAATAGGACAATTATGGGACAATGGGACAATGGGACAATTGGACAATGGGACAATAATGGGACAATGGGACAATGGGACAATGGGACAATGGGACAATAATGGGACAATGGGACAATGGGACAATAATGGGACAATGGGTCAATAATGGGACAGTGGGACAATGGGACAATGGGACAATGGGACAATAATGGTACAATGGGACAATGGGACAATGGGACAATAATGGGACAATGGGACAATGAGACAATGGGACAATGGGACAATAATGGGACAATGGGAGAATGGGAGTATGGGACAATGGGACAATAATGGGACAATGGGACAATGGGACAATTGGACAATGGGACAATTATGGGACAATGGGACAATGGGACAATTGGACAATGGGACAATAATGGGACAATGGGACAATGGGACAATGGGACAATGGGACAATAATGGGACAATGGGACAATGGGACAATAATGGGACAATGGGTCAATAATGGGACAATGGGACAATGGGACAATGGGACAATGGGACAATAATGGTACAATGGTACAATGGGACAATGGGACAATAATGGGACAATGAAACAATGTGACAATGGGACGATAATGGGACAATAATGGGACAATGGGACAATGGGACAATAATGGGACAATAATGGGACAATGGGAGAATGGGACAATGGGACAATGGGACAATAATGGGACAATGTAACAATGGGACAATAATGGGACAATAATGGGACAATAATGGGACAATGGGACAATGGTTCAATAATGGGACAATGGGACAATGGGACAATGGGACGATAATGGGACAATAATGGGACAATGGGACAATGGGACAATAATGGGACAATGGGACAATGGGACAATGGGACAATGGGACAATAATGGGACAATGTAACAATGGGACAATAATGGGACAATAATGGGACAATAATGGGACAATGGGACAATGGTTCAATAATGGGACAATGGGACAATGGGACAATAATGGGACAATGGGACAATGGGACAATGGGATAATGGGACAATAATGGGACAATAATGGGACAATGGGACAATGGGACAATAATGGGACAATGGGGGACAATGGGACAATGGGACAATGGGACAATAATGGGACAATAATGGGAATAATGGGGACAATAATGGGACAATGGGACAATAATGGGACAATGGGAGAATGGGACAATGGGACAATGGGACAATAATGGAACAATGGGACAATGGGACAATAATGGGACCATGGGACAGTGGGACAATGGGACAATGGGACAATGGGACAATAATGGGAATATGGGACAATGGGACAATGGGACAATAATGGGACAATGGGACAATAATGGGACAATGGGACAATGGGAAAATAATGGGACAATGGGACAATGGCACAATGGGACAATAATGGGACAATAATGGGACAATGGGACAATGGGACAATGGGACAATGGGACAATAAAGCGACAATAATGGGACAATGGGACAATGGGACAATGGGACAGTGGGACAATAATGTGACAATGGGACAATAATGGGACAATGAGACAATGGGACAATGGGACATTAATAAGACAATGAGACAATGGGACAATAATGTGACAATGGGACAATAATGGGACAATAATGGGACAATGGGACAATGGGACAATGGGACAATAATGGGACAATGGGACAATAATGGGACAATGGGACAATGGGAAAATAATGGGACAATGGGGCAATGGGACAATGGGACAATAATGGGACAATAATGGGACAATGGGAAAATAATGGGACAATGGGACAATGGGACAATAATGGGTCAATGGGACTATGGGACAATAATGGGACAATAATGGGATAATGGGACAATGGGATAATGGGACAATGGGACAATAATGGGACAATAATGGGACAATGGGACAATGGGACAATAATGGGACAATAATGGGACAATGGGACAATAATGGGACAATGGGACAATAATGGGACAATAATGGGACAATAATGGGTCAATGGGACAATGGGACAATGAGACAATGGGACAATGGGACAATAATGGGACAATTGGACAATAATGGGACAATGGGACAATGGGACAATAATGGGACAATGGGACAATGGGACAATGGGACAATGGGACAATAATGGGACAATAATGGGACAATGGGACAATGGGACAATGGGACATTAATAAGACAATAGGACAATGGGACAATAATGTGACAATGGGACAATAATGGGACAATAATGGGACAATGGGACAATGGGACAATGGGACAATGGGACAATAATGGGACAATAATGGGACAATGGGACAATGATGGGACAAAAATGGAACAATGGGACAATGGGACAATGGGACAATAATGGGGACAATGGGACAATGTGACAATGGGACAATGGGACAATAATGGGGACAATGGGACAATGGGATAATGGGACAATAATGGGACAATGGGACAATGGGACAATGGGACAATAATGGGACAATAATGGGACAATGGGACAATAATGGGACAATGGGACAATGGGACAATAATGGGGACAATGGGACAATGAAACAATAATGGGACAATGGGACAATGGGAAAATGGGACAATGGGACAATGGGACAATAATGGGACAATGGGACAATGGGACAATAATGGGACAATTGGACAATAATTGGACAATAGGAAAATGAGACAATGATACAATGGGACAATAATGGGGACAATGGGACAATGAAACAATAATGGGACAATGGGACAATGGGACAATGGGACAATAATGGGACAATGGGACAATGCGAGAATGGGACAATAATGGGACAATGAGACAATGGGACAATGGGACAATAATGGGACAATGGGAGAATGGGAGTATGGGACAATGGGACAATAATGGGACAATGGGACAATGGGACAATTGGACAATAGGACAATTATGGGACAATGGGACAATGGGACAATTGGACAATGGGACAATAATGGGACAATGGGACAATGGGACAATGGGACAATGGGACAATAATGGGACAATGGGACAATGGGACAATAATGGGACAATGGGTCAATAATGGGACAGTGGGACAATGGGACAATGGGACAATGGGACAATAATGGTACAATGGGACAATGGGACAATGGGACAATAATGGGACAATGGGACAATGAGACAATGGGACAATGGGACAATAATGGGACAATGGGAGAATGGGAGTATGGGACAATGGGACAATAATGGGACAATGGGACAATGGGACAATTGGACAATGGGACAATTATGGGACAATGGGACAATGGGACAATTGGACAATGGGACAATAATGGGACAATGGGACAATGGGACAATGGGACAATGGGACAATAATGGGACAATGGGACAATGGGACAATAATGGGACAATGGGTCAATAATGGGACAATGGGACAATGGGACAATGGGACAATGGGACAATAATGGTACAATGGTACAATGGGACAATGGGACAATAATGGGACAATGAAACAATGTGACAATGGGACGATAATGGGACAATAATGGGACAATGGGACAATGGGACAATAATGGGACAATAATGGGACAATGGGAGAATGGGACAATGGGACAATGGGACAATAATGGGACAGTGGGACAATAATGGGACAATAATGGGACAATGGGACAATGGGTCAATAATGGGACAATGGGACAATGGGACAATGGGACAATGGGACAATAATGGGACAATGGGACAATGGGACAATGGGACGATAATGGGACAATAATGGGACAATGGGACAATGGGACGATAATGGGACAATAATGGGACAATGGGAGAATGGGAAAATGGGACAATGGGACAATAATGGGACAGTGGGACAATAATGGGACAATAATGGGACAATGGGACAATGGGTCAATAATGGGACAATGGGACAATGGGACAATAATGGGACAATGGGACAATGGGACAATGGGACAATGGGACAATAATGGGACAATAATGGGACAATGGGACAATGGGACAATAATGGGACAATGGGGGACAATGGGACAATGGGACAATGGGACAATAATGGGACAATAATGGGACAATAATGGGGACAATAATGGGACAATGGGACAATAATGGGACAATGGGAGAATGGGACAATGGGACAATGGGACAATAATGGAACAATGGGACAATGGGACAATAATGGGACAATAATGGGACAATGGGAGAATGGGACAATGGGACAATGGGACAATAATGGGACAGTGTAACAATAATGGGACAATAATGGGACAATGGGACAATGGGACAATAATGGGACAATGGGACAATGGGACAATGGGACAATGGGACAATAATGGGACAATGGGACAATGGGACAATGGGACAATGGGACAATAATGGGACAATGGGACAATGGGACAATCGGACAATGGGACAATAATGGGACAATTGGACAATAATGGGACAATGGGACAATGGGACAATAATGGGACAATGGGACAGTGGGACAATGGGACAATGGGACAATGGGACAATAATGGGAATATGGGACAATGGGACAATGGGACAAGAATGTGACAATGGGACAATAATGGGACAATGGGACAATGGGACAATGGGACAATAATGGGACAATAATGGGACAATGGGACAATGGGACAATGGGACAATAATGGGACAATAATGGGACAATAATGGGACAATGGGACAATGGGACAATGGGACAATAATGGGACAATTGGACAATAATGGGACAATGGGACAATGGGACAATAATGGGACAATGGGACAGTAGGACAATGGGACAATGGGACAATGGGACAATAATGGGAATATTGGACAATGGGACAATGGGACAATAATGGGACAATGGGACAATAATGGGACAATGGGACAATGTGACAATGGGACAATAATGGGACAATAATGGGACAATGGGACAATGGGACAATGCGACAATAATGGGACAATGTGACAATGGGACAATGGGACAGTGGGACAATAATGTGACAATGGGACAATAATGGGACAATGGGACAATGAGACAATGGGACAATGGGACATTAATAAGACAATGAGACAATGGGACAATAATGTGACAATGGGACAATAATGGGACAATAATGGGACAATGGGACAATGGGACAATGGGACAATAATGAAACAATGGGACAATAATGGGACATTGGGACAATGGGAAAATAATGGGACAATGGGACAATGGGACAATGGGACAATAATGGGACAATAATGGGACAATGGGAAAATAATGGGACAATGGGACAATGGGACAATAATGGGACAATGGGACAATGGGACAATGGGACAATAATGGGACAATAATGGGACAATGGGACAATGGGTCAATGGGACTATGGGACAATAATGGGACAATAATGGGATAATGGGACAATGGGATAATGGGACAATGGGACAATAATGGGACAATAATGGGACAATGGGACAATGGGACAATAATGGGACAATAATGGGACAATGGGACAATAATGGGACAATGGGACAATAATGGGACAATAATGGGACAATAATGGGTCAATGGGACAATGGGACAATGAGACAATGGGACAATGGGACAATAATGGGACAATTGGACAATAATGGGACAATGGGACAATGGGACAATAATGGGACAATGGGACAATGGGACAATGGGACAATAATGGGACAATAATGGGACAATGGGACAATGGGACAATGGGACATTAATAAGACAACAGGACAATGGGACAATAATGTGACAATGGGACAATAATGGGACAATAATGTGACAATGGGACAATGGGACAATGGGTCAATAATGGGACAATGGGACAATAATGGGACAATAATGGGACAATGGGACAATGGGACAATGGGACAATGGGACAATAATGGGACAATGGGACAATGGGACAATAGTGGGACAATAATGGGACAATGGGACAATGATGGGACAAAAATGGGACAATGGGACAATGGGACAATGGGACAATGGGACAATAATGGGGACAATTGGACAATGGGACAATGGGACAATGGGACAATAATGGGGACAATGGGACAATGGGATAATGGGACAATAATGGGACAATGGGACAATGGGACAATGAGACAATAATGGGACAATAATGGGACAATGGGACAATAATGGGACAATGGGAGAATGGGACAATAATGGGGACAATGGGACAATGAAACAATAATGGGACAATGGGATAATGGGACAATGGGACAATGGGACAATAAGACAATAATGGGACAATGGGACAATGGGACAATGGGACAATAATGGGACAATGGGACAATGGGACAATGGGACAATGGGACAATAATGGGACAATAATGGGACAATGGGACAATGATGGGACAAAAATGGAACAATGGGACAATGGGACAATGGGACAATAATGGGGACAATGGGACAATGTGACAATGGGACAATGGGACAATAATGGGGACAATGGGACAATGGGATAATGGGACAATAATGGGACAATGGGACAATGGGACAATGGGACAATAATGGGACAATAATGGGACAATGGGACAATAATGGGACAATGGGACAATGGGACAATAATGGGGACAATGGGACAATGAAACAATAATGGGACAATGGGACAATGGGACAATGGGACAATGGGACAATGGGACAATAATGGGACAATGGGACAATGGGACAATAATGGGACAATTGGACAATAATTGGACAATAGGAAAATGAGACAATGATACAATGGGACAATAATGGGGACAATGGGACAATGAAACAATAATGGGACAATGGGACAATGGGACAATGGGACAATAATGGGACAATGGGACAATGCGAGAATGGGACAATAATGGGACAATGAGACAATGGGACAATGGGACAATAATGGGACAATGGGAGAATGGGAGTATGGGACAATGGGACAATAATGGGACAATGGGACAATGGGACAATTGGACAATAGGACAATTATGGGACAATGGGACAATGGGACAATTGGACAATGGGACAATAATGGGACAATGGGACAATGGGACAATGGGACAATGGGACAATAATGGGACAATGGGACAATGGGACAATAATGGGACAATGGGTCAATAATGGGACAGTGGGACAATGGGACAATGGGACAATGGGACAATAATGGTACAATGGGACAATGGGACAATGGGACAATAATGGGACAATGGGACAATGGGACAATGGGACGATAATGGGACAATAATGGGACAATGGGACAATGGGACAATAATGGGACAATAATGGGACAATGGGACAATGGGACAATGGGACAATGGGACAATAATGGGACAGTGGGACAATAATGGGACAATAATGGGACAATGGGAAAATGGGTCAATAATGGGACAATGGGACAATGGGACAATGGGACAATGGGACAATAATGTGACAATGGGACAATGGGACAATGGGACGATAATGGGACAATAATGGGACAATGGGACAATTGGACAATAATGGGACAATAATGGGACAATGGGAGAATGGGACAATGGGACAATGGGACAATAATAAGACAGTGGGACAATAATGGGACAATAATGGGACAATGGGACAATGGGTCAATAATGGGACAATGGGACAATGGGACAATAATGGGACAATGGGACAATGGGACAATGGGACAATGGGACAATAATGGGACAATAATGGGACAATGGGACAATGGGACAATAATGGGACAATGGGGGACAATGGGACAATGGGACAATGGGACAATAATGGGACAATAATGGGACAATAATGGGGACAATAATGGGACAATGGGACAATAATGGGACAATGGGAGAATGGGACAATGGGACAATGGGACAATAATGGAACAATGGGACAATGGGACAATAATGGGACAATAATGGGACAATGGGAGAATGGGACAATGGGACAATGGGACAATAATGGGACAGTGGGACAATAATGGGACAATAATGGGACAATGGGACAATGGGACAATAATGGGACAATGGGACAATGGGACAATGGGACAATGGGACAATAATGGGACAATGGGACAATGGGACAATGGGACAATGGGACAATGGGACAATAATGGGACAATGGGACAATGGGACAATCGGACAATGGGACAATAATGGGACAATTGGACAATAATGGGACAATGGGACAATGGGACAATAATGGGACAATGGGACAGTGGGACAATGGGACAATGGGACAATGGGACAATAATTGGAATATGGGACAATGGGACAATGGGACAAGAATGTGACAATGGGACAATAATGGGACAATGGGACAATGGGACAATGGGACAATAATGGGACAATAATGGGACAATGGGACAATGGGACAATGGGACAATGGGACAATAATGGGACAATAATGGGACAATAATGGGACAATGGGACAATGGGACAATGGGACAATAATGGGACAATTGGACAATAATGGGACAATGGGACAATGGGACAATAATGGGACAATGGGACAGTGGGACAATGGGACAATGGGACAATGGGACAATAATGGGAATATTGGACAATGCGACAATGGGACAATAATGGGACAATGGGACAATAATGGGACAATGGGACAATGGGACAATAATGGGACAATGGGACAATGGGACAATGGGACAATAATGGGACAATAATAGGACAATGGGACAATGGGACAATGGGACAATGGGACAATGCGACAATAATGGGACAATGTGACAATGGGACATGGGACAGTGGGACAATAATGTGACAATGGGACAATAATGGGTCAATGGGACAATGGGACAATGAGACAATGGGACAATGGGACAATAATGGGACAATAATGGGACAATGGGACAATGATGGGACAAAAATGGGACAATGGGACAATGGGACAATGGGACAATGGGACAATAATGGGGACAATAATGGGGACAATGGGACAATGGGACAATGGGACAATGGGACAATAATGGGGACAATGGGACAATGGGATAATGGGACAATAATGGGACAATGGGACAATGGGACAATGGGACAATAATGGGACAATAATGGGACAATGGGACAATAATGGGACAATGGGACAATGGGACAATAATGGGGACAATGGGACAATGAAACAATAATGGGACAATGGGACAATGGGACAATGGGACAATGGGACAATAATGGGACAATGGGACAATGGGACAATAATGGGACAATTGGACAATAATTGGACAATAGGAAAATGAGACAATGATACAATGGGACAATAATGGGGACAATGGGACAATGAAACAATAATGGGACAATGGGGGACAATGGGACAATGGGACAATAATGGGACAATGGGACAATGCGAGAATGGGACAATAATGGGACAATGAGACAATGGGACAATGGGACAATAATGGGACAATGGGAGAATGGGAGTATGGGACAATGGGACAATAATGGGACAATGGGACAATGGGACAATTGGACAATGGGACAATTATGGGACAATGGGACAATGGGACAATTGGACAATGGGACAATAATGGGACAATGGGACAATGGGACAATGGGACAATGGGACAATAATGGGACAATGGGACAATGGGACAATAATGGGACAATGGGTCAATAATGGGACAATGGGACAATGGGACAATGGGACAATGGGACAATAATGGTACAATGGTACAATGGGACAATGGGACAATAATGGGACAATGAAACAATGTGACAATGGGACGATAATGGGACAATAATGGGACAATGGGACAATGGGACAATAATGGGACAATAATGGGACAATGGGAGAATGGGACAATGGGACAATGGGACAATAATGGGACAGTGGGACAATAATGGGACAATAATGGGACAATGGGACAATGGGTCAATAATGGGACAATGGGACAATGGGACAATGGGACAATGGGACAATAATGGGACAATGGGACAATGGGACAATGGGACGATAATGGGACAATAATGGGACAATGGGACAATGGGACGATAATGGGACAATAATGGGACAATGGGAGAATGGGAAAATGGGACAATGGGACAATAATGGGACAGTGGGACAATAATGGGACAATAATGGGACAATGGGACAATGGGTCAATAATGGGACAATGGGACAATGGGACAATAATGGGACAATGGGACAATGGGACAATGGGACAATGGGACAATAATGGGACAATAATGGGACAATGGGACAATGGGACAATAATGGGACAATGGGGGACAATGGGACAATGGGACAATGGGACAATAATGGGACAATAATGGGACAATAATGGGGACAATAATGGGACAATGGGACAATAATGGGACAATGGGAGAATGGGACAATGGGACAATGGGACAATAATGGAACAATGGGACAATGGGACAATAATGGGACAATAATGGGACAATGGGAGAATGGGACAATGGGACAATGGGACAATAATGGGACAGTGGGACAATAATGGGACAATAATGGGACAATGGGACAATGGGACAATAATGGGACAATGGGACAATGGGACAATGGGACAATAATGGGACAATGGGACAATGGGACAATCGGACAATGGGACAATAATGGGACAATTGGACAATAATGGGACAATGGGACAATGGGACAATAATGGGACAATGGGACAGTGGGACAATGGGACAATGGGACAATGGGACAATAATGGGAATATGGGACAATGGGACAATGGGACAAGAATGTGACAATGGGACAATAATGGGACAATGGGACAATGGGACAATGGGACAATAATGGGACAATAATGGGACAATGGGACAATGGGACAATGGGACAATGGGACAATAATGGGACAATAATGGGACAATAATGGGACAATGGGACAATGGGACAATGGGACAATAATGGGACAATTGGACAATAATGGGACAATGGGACAATGGGACAATAATGGGACAATGGGACAGTAGGACAATGGGACAATGGGACAATGGGACAATAATGGGAATATTGGACAATGGGACAATGGGACAATAATGGGACAATGGGACAATAATGGGACAATGGGACAATGGGACAATGGGACAATAATGGGACAATAATGGGACAATGGGACAATGGGACAATGCGACAATAATGGGACAATGTGACAATGGGACAATGGGACAGTGGGACAATAATGTGACAATGGGACAATAATGGGACAATGGGACAATGAGACAATGGGACAATGGGACATTAATAAGACAATGAGACAATGGGACAATAATGTGACAATGGGACAATAATGGGACAATAATGGGACAATGGGACAATGGGACAATGGGACAATAATGGGACAATGGGACAATAATGGGACATTGGGACAATGGGAAAATAATGGGACAATGGGACAATGGGACAATGGGACAATAATGGGACAATAATGGGACAATGGGAAAATAATGGGACAATGGGACAATGGGACAATAATGGGACAATGGGACAATGGGACAATGGGACAATAATGGGACAATAATGGGACAATGGGACAATGGGTCAATGGGACTATGGGACAATAATGGGACAATAATGGGATAATGGGACAATGGGATAATGGGACAATGGGACAATAATTGGACAATAATGGGACAATGGGACAATGGGACAATAATGGGACAATAATGGGACAATGGGACAATAATGGGACAATGGGACAATAATGGGACAATAATGGGACAATAATGGGTCAATGGGACAATGGGACAATGAGACAATGGGACAATGGGACAATAATGGGACAATTGGACAATAATGGGACAATGGGACAATGGGACAATAATGGGACAATGGGACAATGGGACAATGGGACAATAATGGGACAATAATGGGACAATGGGACAATGGGACAATGGGACATTAATAAGACAACAGGACAATGGGAAAATAATGTGACAATGGGACAATAATGGGACAATAATGTGACAATGGGACAATGGGACAATGGGTCAATAATGGGACAATGGGACAATAATGGGACAATAATGGGACAATGGGACAATGGGACAATGGGACAATGGGACAATAATGGGACAATGGGACAATGGGACAATAGTGGGACAATAATGGGACAATGGGACAATGATGGGACAAAAATGGGACAATGGGACAATGGGACAATGGGACAATGGGACAATAATGGGGACAATTGGACAATGGGACAATGGGACAATGGGACAATAATGGGGACAATGGGACAATGGGATAATGGGACAATAATGGGACAATGGGACAATGGGACAATGAGACAATAATGGGACAATAATGGGACAATGGGACAATAATGGGACAATGGGAGAATGGGACAATAATGGGGACAATGGGACAATGAAACAATAATGGGACAATGGGATAATGGGACAATGGGACAATGGGACAATGGGACAATAATGGGACAATGGGACAATGGGACAATAATGGGACAATTGGACAATAATGGGACAATAGGAAAATGAGACAATGATACAATGGGACAATAATGGGGACAATGGGACAATGAAACAATAATGGGACAATGGGACAATAATGGGACAATGGGACAATGCGAGAATGGGACAATAATGGGACAATGAGACAATGGGACAATGGGACAATAATGGGACAATGGGAGAATGGGAGTATGGGACAATAGGACAATAATGGGACAATGGGACAATGGGACAATTGGACAATGGGACAATTATGGGACAATGGGACAATGGGACAATTGGACAATGGGACAATAATGGGACAATGGGACAATGGGACAATGGGACAATGGGACAATAATGGGACAATGGGACAATGGGACAATGGGTCAATAATGGGACAATGGGACAATGGGACAATGGGACAATAATGGTACAATGGGACAATGGGACAATGGGACAATAATGGGACAATGGGACAATAATGGGACAATAATGGGACAATGGAACAATGGGACAATGGGACAATAATGGGGATAATGGGACAATGGGACAATAATGGGGACAATGGGACAATGGGACAGTGGGACAATACTGGGACAATGGGACAATGGGACAATGGGACAATAATGGGACAATGGGACAATGGGACAATGGGACAATGGGGACAATGGGACAATGAGAGAATGGGACAATGGACAATAATGGGACAATAATGGGACAATGGGACAATTGGACAATAATGGGACAATGGGGGATAATGGGGCAATGGGACAATGGGATAATGGGACAATAATGCGACAATAATGGGACAATGGGACAATAGGACAATGGGACAATAATGGGGACAATAATGGGACAATGGGACAATGGGACAATAATGAGACAATGGGACAATGGGACAATAATGGGACAATAATGGGATAATGGAGAAGTGGACAATGGGACAATGGGACAATAATAAGACAATGGGACAATGGGATAATAATGGGACAATGGGACAATGGGACAATGGGACAATAATGGGACAATGGGACAATGGGATAATAATGGGAGAATGGGACAATGGGACAATGGGACAATGGGACAATAATGGGACAATGGGACAATGGGACAATGAGACAACAATGGGACAATGGGACAATAATGGGACAATGGGACAATGGGACAATGGGACAAAAATGGGACAATAATGGGACAATGGGACAATGGGACAATGGGACAATGGGACAATAATGGGACAATGGGACAATGGGACAATGGGACAATAATGGGACAATAATGGGACAATGGGACAATAAAGGGACAATGGGACAATGGGACAATGGGACAATAATGGGACAATGGGACAATGGGACAATGGGACAATAATGGGACAATAAGACAATAATGGGACAATGGGACAATGGGACAATGGGACAATGGGACAATAATGGGACAATAATGGGACAATGGGACAATGGGACAATGGGACAATGGGACAATAATGGGGACAATGGGACAATGGGACAGTGGGACAATACTGGGACAATGGGACAATGGGACAATGGGACAATAATGGGACAATGGGACAATGGGACAATGGGACAATGGGACAATGGGGACAATGGGACAATGGGAGAATGGGACAATGGACAATAATGGGACAATAATGTAACAATAATGGGACAATGGGAAAATTGGACAATAATGGGACAATGGGGGATAATGGGACAATGGGACAATGGGATAATGGGACAATAATGCGACAATAATGGGACAATGGGACAATGGGACAATGGGACAATAATGAAACAATGGGACAATGGGACAATGGGACAATAATGGGACAATAATGGGACAATGGGAAAATGGGACAATGGGACAATGGGATAATGGGACAATGGGACAATGGGACAATAATGGGACAATGGGACAATGGAACAATAATGGGACAATGGGACAATAATGGGACAATGGGACAATGGGACAATAATGGGACAATAATGG
This sequence comes from Coturnix japonica, assembly GCF_054131305.1. Taxonomy (NCBI): domain Eukaryota; kingdom Metazoa; phylum Chordata; class Aves; order Galliformes; family Phasianidae; genus Coturnix; species Coturnix japonica. Next base: position 762,735 of record NW_028188947.1, read on the forward strand.
GACAATGGGACAATAATGGGACAATAATGGGACAATAATGGGACAATGGGACAATGGGACAATAATGGGACAATAATGGGACAATAATGGGACAATGGGACAATGGGACAATGGGACAATAATGGGACAATGGGACAATGGGACAATGGGACAATGGGACAATAATGGGGATAATGGGACAATGGGACAATGGGACAATGCGACAATGGGACAATAATGGGACAATAATGGGACAATGGGACAATGGGACAATAATGGGACAATGGGACAATAATGCGACAATAATGGGACAATAATGGGACAATGGGACAATGGGACAATGGGACAATAATGGGACAATGGGACAATGGGACAAGGGGACAATGGGACAATAATGGGACAAAGGGACAATGGGATAATGGGACAATGGGACAATAATGGGACAATGGGAGAATGGGACAATGAGACAATGGGACAATAATGGGACAATAATGGGACAATGGGACAATGGGACAATGAGACAACAATGGGACATTGGGACAATAATGGGACAATGGGACAATGGGACAATAATGGTACAATGGGACAATGGGACAATGGGACAATAATGGGACAATAATGGGACAATGGGACAATAATGGTACAATGGGACAATGGGACAATGGGACAATAATGGGACAATGGCGGACAATGGGACAATGGGACAATGGGACAATGGGACAATAATGGGACAATAATGGGACAATGGGACAATGGGACAATAATGGGACAATGGGGGACAATGGGACAATGGGACAATGGGACAATACTGGGACAATAATGGGACAATGGGACAATGGGACAATAATAGGACAATTGGACAATAATGGGACAATGGGAAAATGAGACAATGGTACAATGGGACAATAATGGGGACAATGGGACAATGAAACAATAATGGGAAAATGAAACAATGGGACAATGGGACAATAATGGGACAATGGGACAATGCGACAATGGGACAATAATGGGACAATGGGACAATGGGACAATGGGACAATGGGACAATGGGACAATAATGGGACAATGGGAGAATGGGAGTATGGGACAATGGGACAATAATGGGACAATGGGACAATTGGACAATGGGACAATTATGGGACAATGGGACAATGGGACAATTGGACAATGGGACAATAATGGGACAATGGGACAATGGGGCAATGGGACAATGGGACAATAATGGGACAATGGGACAATGGGACAATGGGACAATGGGTCAATAATGGGACAATGGGAGAATGGGACAATGGGACAATAATGGGACAATGGGACTATGGGATAATAATGGGAGAATGGGACAATGGGACAATGGGACAATGGGACAATAATGGGACAATGGGACAATGGGACAATGAGACAACAATGGGACAATGGGACAATAATGGGACAATGGGACAATGGGACAACAATGGGACAATGGGACAATGGGACAATGGGACAAAAATGGGACAATAATGGGACAATGGGACAATGGGACAATGGGACAATGGGACAATAATGGGACAATGGGACAATGGGACAATGGGACAATAATGGGACAATAATGGGACAATGGGACAATAAAGGGACAATGGGACAATGGGACAATGGGACAATAATGGGACAATGGGACAATGGGACAATGGGACAATAATGGGACAATAAGACAATAATGGGACAATGGGACAATGGGACAATGGGACAATGGGACAATAATGGGACAATAATGGGACAATGGGACAATGGGACAATGGGACAATGGGACAATAATGGGGACAATGGGACAATGGGACAGTGGGACAATACTGGGACAATGGGACAATGGGACAATGGGACAATAATGGGACAATGGGACAATGGGACAATGGGACAATGGGACAATGGGGACAATGGGACAATGGGAGAATGGGACAATGGACAATAATGGGACAATAATGTAACAATAATGGGACAATGGGAAAATTGGACAATAATGGGACAATGGGGGATAATGGGACAATGGGACAATGGGATAATGGGACAATAATGCGACAATAATGGGACAATGGGACAATGGGACAATGGGACAATAATGAAACAATGGGACAATGGGACAATGGGACAATAATGGGACAATAATGGGACAATGGGAAAATGGGACAATGGGACAATGGGATAATGGGACAATGGGACAATGGGACAATAATGGGACAATGGGACAATGGGACAATAATGGGACAATGGGACAATAATGGGACAATGGGACAATGGGACAATGGGATAATGGGACAATAATGGGACAATGGGACAATGGGACAATGGGACAATAATGGGACAATAATGGGACAATGGGACAATAATGGGACAATAATGGGACAATAATGGGACAATGGGACAATGGGACAATAATGGGACAATAATGGGACAATAATGGGACAATGGGACAATGGGACAATGGGACAATAATGGGACAATGGGACAATGGGACAATGGGACAATGGGACAATAATGGGGATAATGGGACAATGGGACAATGGGACAATGCGACAATGGGACAATAATGGGACAATAATGGGACAATGGGACAATGGGACAATAATGGGACAATGGGACAATAATGCGACAATAATGGGACAATAATGGGACAATGGGACAATGGGACAATGGGACAATAATGGGACAATGGGACAATGGGACAAGGGGACAATGGGACAATAATGGGACAAAGGGACAATGGGATAATGGGACAATGGGACAATAATGGGACAATGGGAGAATGGGACAATGAGACAATGGGACAATAATGGGACAATAATGGGACAATGGGACAATGGGACAATGAGACAACAATGGGACATTGGGACAATAATGGGACAATGGGACAATGGGACAATAATGGTACAATGGGACAATGGGACAATGGGACAATAATGGGACAATAATGGGACAATGGGACAATAATGGGACAATGGGACAATGGGAAAATGGGACAATAATGGGACAATGGCGGACAATGGGACAATGGGACAATGGGACAATGGGACAATAATGGGACAATAATGGGACAATGGGACAATGGGACAATAATGGGACAATGGGGGACAATGGGACAATGGGACAATGGGACAATACTGGGACAATAATGGGACAATGGGACAATGGGACAATAATAGGACAATTGGACAATAATGGGACAATGGGAAAATGAGACAATGGTACAATGGGACAATAATGGGGACAATGGGACAATGAAACAATAATGGGAAAATGAAACAATGGGACAATGGGACAATAATGGGACAATGGGACAATGCGACAATGGGACAATAATGGGACAATGGGACAATGGGACAATGGGACAATGGGACAATAATGGGACAATGGGAGAATGGGAGTATGGGACAATGGGACAATAATGGGACAATGGGACAATTGGACAATGGGACAATTATGGGACAATGGGACAATGGGACAATTGGACAATGGGACAATAATGGGACAATGGGACAATGGGGCAATGGGACAATGGGACAATAATGGGACAATGGGACAATGGGACAATGGGACAATGGGTCAATAATGGGACAATGGGACAATGGGACAATGGGACAATAATGGGACAATGGGACAATGGGACAATGGGACAATGGGACAATAATGGGACAATGGGACAATGGGACAATGGGACTAAAATAGGACAATGGGACAATGGGACAATGGGACAATAATGGGGACAATGGGACAGTGGGACAATATTGGGACAATGGGACAAAGGGACAATGGGACAATAATGGGACAATGGGACAATGGGACAATAATGGGACAATGGGACAATGGGACAATGGGACAATGGGACAATAATGGGACAATGGGGACAATGGGACAATGGGAGAATGGGACAATGGACAATAATGGGACAATAATGGGACAATGGGACAATGGGACAATAATGGGTCAATGGGGGATAATGGGACAATGGGACAATGGGATAATGGGACAATAATGGGACAATAATGGGACAATGGGACAATGGGACAATAGGACAATGGGACAATAATGAGACAATGGGACAATGGGACAATGGGACAATAATGGGACAGTAATGGGACAATGGGACAATGGGACAATGGGACAATGGGACAATAATAAGACAATGGGACAATAGTAAGACAATGGGACAATGGGATAAAAATGGGACAATGGGACAATGGGACAATGGGACAATAATGGGACAATGGGACAATGGGATAATAATGGGAGAATGGGACAATGGGACAATGGGACAATGGGACAATAATGGGACAGTGGGACAATGGGACAATGAGACAACAATGGGACAATGGGACAATAATGAGACAATGGGACAATGGGACAATAATGGGACAATGGGACAATGGGACAATAATGGGACAATGGGACAATAATGAGACAATGGGACAATGGGACAATAGGACAATGGGACAATAATGGAACAATAATGGGACAAAGGGACAATGGGACAATAATGGGACAATGCGACAATGGGACAATGGGACAATAATGGGACAATGAGACAATAATGGGACAATAATGGGACAAAAATGGGTCAATGGGACAATGGGACAATGGGACTATGAAACAATGGGTCAATAATGGGACAATTGGACAATAATGGGACAATGGGACAATGGGACAATAAGGGGACAATGGGACAATAATGGGACAATAATGGGACAATGGGACAATAATGGGACAATGGGACAATGGGACAATGGGACAATAATGGGACAATAATGGGACAATGGGATAATGGGACAATGGGACAATGGGACAATGGGACAATAATGGGACAATGGGACAATGGGACAATGGGACAATGGGACAATAATGGGACAATAATGGGACAATGGGACAATGGGACAATGGGACAATAATGGGAATATGGGACAATAATGGGACAATGGGACTATGGGACAATAATGGCACAATAATGGGACAATGGGACAATGGGACAATGGGACAATAATGGGACAATGGGACAATGGGACAATGGGACAATGTGATAATGGGACAATGGGACAATGGGACAATAATGGGACAATGGGACAATGGGACCATGGGATAATGGGACAATAATGGGCCAATGGGACCATGGGACAATAGGACAATGGGACAATAATGGGACAATAATCGGACAATGGGACAATAATGGGACAATAATGAATCAATGGGACAATGGGAATATGGGACAATAATGGGACAATGGGACAATGGGACAATAATGGGACAATGGGACAATGGGACAATGGGACAATGGGAAAATAATGGGACAATGGGACAATGGGACAATAATGGGACAGTGGGACAATGAAACAATGGGACAATAATGGGACAATGGGACAATGGGACAATGGGACAATAATGGGAAAATGTGACAATGGGACAATGGGACAATGGGACAATAATGAAACAATGGGACAATGGGACAATGGGACAATGGGACAATAATGAGAAATGGGACAATGGGACAATGGGACAATAATGGGGACAATGGGACAATGGGACAATGGGACAGTGGGACAATAATGGGACAATAATGGGACAATGTGTCAATAATGGGACAATAATGGGACAATGGGACAATGGGACAATAATGGGGACAATGGGACAATGGGACAATGGGACAATAATGGGGACAATGGGACAATGGGACAGTGGGACAATAATGGGACAATGGGACAATGGGACAATGGGACAATAATGGGACAATGGGACAATGGGACAATAATGGGACAATAATGGGACAATGGGACAATAATGGGACAATGGGACAATGGGACAATAATGGGGACAATGGGACAATGAAACAATAATGGGACAATGGGAAAATGGGACAATAATGGGACAATGGGACAATGGGACAATAATGGGACAATTGGACAATAATGGGACAATGGGAAAATGAGACAATGGTACAATGGGACAATAATGCGGACAATGGGACAATGAAACAATAATGGGACAATGGGACAATGGGACAATGGGACAATAATGGGACAATGGGACAATGCGACAATGGGACAATAATGGGACAATGGGACAATGGGACAATGGGACAATGGGACAATAATGCGGACAATGGGACAATGAAACAATAATGGGACAATGGGACAATGGGACAATGGGACAATAATGGGACAATGGGACAATGCGACAATGGGACAATAATGGGACAATGGGACAATGGGACAATGGGACAATGGGACAATAATGGGACAATGGGACAATGGGACAATAATGGGAAAATTGGACAATAATGGGACAATGGGTAAATGAGACAATGGTACAATGGGACAATAATGGGGACAATGGGACAATGAAACAATAATGGGACAATGGGACAATGGGACAATGGGACAATGGGACAATGGGACAATAATGGGACAATGGGACAATGGGACAATTGGACAATGGGACAATAATGGGACAATGGGACAATGGGACAATTGGACAATGGGACAATAATGGGACAATGGGACAATGGGACAATGGGACAATAATGGGACAATGGGACAATGGGACAATAATGGGACAATGGGACATTGGGACAGTGGGACAATAATGGGACAGTAATGGGACAATGGGACAATAATGGGACAATGGGACAATGGGAAAAATAATGGGGACAATGGGACAATGAAACAATAATGGGACAATGGGACAATGGGACAATGGGACAATGGGACAATAATGGGACAATGGGACAATAATGGGACAATTGGACAATAATGGGACAATGGGAAAATGAGACAATGGTACAATGGGACAATAATGGGGACAATGGGACAATGAAACAATAATAGGACAATGGGACAATGGGACAATGGGACAATGGGACAATAATGGGACAATGGGACAATGGGACAAATGGACAATGGGACAATGGGACAATAATGGGACAATGGGACAATGGGACAATAATGGGACAATTGGACAATAATGGGACAATGGGAAAATGAGACAATGGTACAATGGGACAATAATGGGGACAATGGGACAATGAAACAATAATGGGACAATGGGACAATGGAACAATGGGACAATGGGACAATAATGGGACAATGGGACAATGGGACAATGGGACAATGGGACAATAATGGGACAATGGGACAATGGGACAATTGGAGAATTGGACAATAATGGGACAATGGGACAATGGGACAGTGGGACAATGGGACAATAATGGGACAATGGGACAATGGGACAATGGGACAATGGGACAATAATGGTACAATGGGACAATGGGACAATGGGACAATAATGGGACAATGGGACAATGGGACAATAATGGGACAATGGGACAATAATGGGACAGTGGGACAATAATGGGGACAATGGGACAATGGGACAATGGGACAATGGGACAATAATGGGGACAATGGGACAATGGGACAATGGGACAATAATGGGACAATGGGACAATGGGACAATGGGACAATGGGACAATAATGGGACAATAATGGGACAACGGGACAATGGGACAATGGGACAAGAATGGGACAATGGGACAATGCGACAATGGGACAATAATGGGACAATGGGACAATGGGACAATAAGACAATGGGACAATGGGACAATAATGGGACAATGGGACAATAATGGGACAATTGGACAATAATGGGACAATGGGTAAATGAGACAATGGTACAATGGGACAATAATGGGGACAATGGGACAATGAAACAATAATGGGACAATGGGACAATGGGACAATGGGACAATGGGACAATAATGGGACAATGGGACAATGGGACAATTGGACAATGGGACAATAATTGGACAATGGGACAATGGGACAATTGGACAATGGGACAATAATGGGACAATGGGACAATGGGACAATGGGACAATAATGGGACAATGGGACAATGGGACAATAATGGGACAATGGGACATTGGGACAGTGGGACAATAATGGGACAGTAATGGGACAATGGGACAATAATGGGACAATGGGACAATGGGAAAAATAATGGGGACAATGGGACAATGAAACAATAATGGGACAATGGAACAATGGGACAATGGGACAATGGGACAATAATGGGACAATGGGACAATGGGACAATAATGGGACAATTGGACCATAATGGGACAATGGGAAAATGAGACAATGGTACAATGGGACAATAATGCGGACAATGGGACAATGAAACAATAATAGGACAATGGGACAATGGGACAATGGGACAATGGGACAATAATGGGACAATGGGACAATGGGACAAATGGACAATGGGACAATGGGACAATAATGGGACAATGGGACAATGGGACAATAATGGGACAGTGGGACAATGAAACAATGGGACAATAATGGGACAATGGGACAATGGGACAATGGGACAATAATGGGAAAATGTGACAATTGGACAATGGGACAATGGGACAATAATGAAACAATGGGACAATGGGACAATGGGACAATGGGACAATAATGAGAAATGGGACAATGGGACAATGGGACAATAATGGGGACAATGGGACAATGGGACAATGGGACAGTGGGACAATAATGGGACAATAATGGGACAATGTGTCAATAATGGGACAATAATGGGACAATGGGACAATGGGACAATAATGGGGACAATGGGACAATGGGACAATGGGACAATAATGGGGACAATGGGACAATGGGACAGTGGGACAATAATGGGACAATGGGACAATGGGACAATGGGACAATAATGGGACAATGGGACAATGGGACAATAATGGGACAATAATGGGACAATGGGACAATAATGGGACAATGGGACAATGGGACAATAATGGGGACAATGGGACAATGAAACAATAATGGGACAATGGGAAAATGGGACAATAATGGGACAATGGGACAATGGGACAATAATGGGACAATTGGACAATAATGGGACAATGGGAAAATGAGACAATGGTACAATGGGACAATAATGCGGACAATGGGACAATGAAACAATAATGGGACAATGGGACAATGGGACAATGGGACAATAATGGGACAATGGGACAATGCGACAATGGGACAATAATGGGACAATGGGACAATGGGACAATGGGACAATGGGACAATAATGCGGACAATGGGACAATGAAACAATAATGGGACAATGGGACAATGGGACAATGGGACAATAATGGGACAATGGGACAATGCGACAATGGGACAATAATGGGACAATGGGACAATGGGACAATGGGACAATGGGACAATAATGGGACAATGGGACAATAATGGGACAATTGGACAATAATGGGACAATGGGTAAATGAGACAATGGTACAATGGGACAATAATGGGGACAATGGGACAATGAAACAATAATGGGACAATGGGACAATGGGACAATGGGACAATGGGACAATGGGACAATAATGGGACAATGGGACAATGGGACAATTGGACAATGGGACAATAATGGGACAATGGGACAATGGGACAATTGGACAATGGGACAATAATGGGACAATGGGACAATGGGACAATGGGACAATAATGGGACAATGGGACAATGGGACAATAATGGGACAATGGGACATTGGGACAGTGGGACAATAATGGGACAGTAATGGGACAATGGGACAATAATGGGACAATGGGACAATGGGAAAAATAATGGGGACAATGGGACAATGAAACAATAATGGGACAATGGGACAATGGGACAATGGGACAATGGGACAATAATGGGACAATGGGACAATAATGGGACAATTGGACAATAATGGGACAATGGGAAAATGAGACAATGGTACAATGGGACAATAATGGGGACAATGGGACAATGAAACAATAATAGGACAATGGGACAATGGGACAATGGGACAATGGGACAATAATGGGACAATGGGACAATGGGACAAATGGACAATGGGACAATGGGACAATAATGGGACAATGGGACAATGGGACAATAATGGGACAATTGGACAATAATGGGACAATGGGAAAATGAGACAATGGTACAATGGGACAATAATGGGGACAATGGGACAATGAAACAATAATGGGACAATGGGACAATGGAACAATGGGACAATGGGACAATAATGGGACAATGGGACAATGGGACAATGGGACAATGGGACAATAATGGGACAATGGGACAATGGGACAATTGTCGAATTGGACAATAATGGGACAATGGGACAATGGGACAGTGGGACAATGGGACAATAATGGGACAATGGGACAATGGGACAATGGGACAATGGGACAATAATGGTACAATGGGACAATGGGACAATGGGACAATAATGGGACAATGGGACAATGGGACAATAATGGGACAATGGGACAATAATGGGACAGTGGGACAATAATGGGGACAATGGGACAATGGGACAATGGGACAATGGGACAATAATGGGGACAATGGGACAATGGGACAATGGGACAATAATGGGACAATGGGACAATGGGACAATGGGACAATGGGACAATAATGGGACAATAATGGGACAACGGGACAATGGGACAATGGGACAAGAATGGGACAATGGGACAATGCGACAATGGGACAATAATGGGACAATGGGACAATGGGACAATAAGACAATGGGACAATGGGACAATAATGGGACAATGGGACAATAATGGGACAATTGGACAATAATGGGACAATGGGTAAATGAGACAATGGTACAATGGGACAATAATGGGGACAATGGGACAATGAAACAATAATGGGACAATGGGACAATGGGACAATGGGACAATGGGACAATAATGGGACAATGGGACAATGGGACAATTGGACAATGGGACAATAATTGGACAATGGGACAATGGGACAATTGGACAATGGGACAATAATGGGACAATGGGACAATGGGACAATGGGACAATAATGGGACAATGGGACAATGGGACAATAATGGGACAATGGGACAATGGGACAATGGGACAATAATGGGACAATGGGACAATGGGACAATAATGGGACAATGGGACATTGGGACAGTGGGACAATAATGGGACAGTAATGGGACAATGGGACAATAATGGGACAATGGGACAATGGGAAAAATAATGGGGACAATGGGACAATGAAACAATAATGGGACAATGGGACAATGGGACAATGGGACAATGGGACAATAATGGGACAATGGGACAATGGGACAATAATGGGACAATTGGACCATAATGGGACAATGGGAAAATGAGACAATGGTACAATGGGACAATAATGCGGACAATGGGACAATGAAACAATAATAGGACAATGGGACAATGGGACAATGGGACAATGGGACAATAATGGGACAATGGGACAATGGGACAAATGGACAATGGGACAATGGGACAATAATGGGACAATGGGACAATGGGACAATAATGGGACAATTGGACAATAATGGAACAATGGGAAAATGAGACAATGGTACAATGGGACAATAATGGGGACAATGGGACAATGAAACAATAATGGGACAATGGGACAATGGAACAATGGGACAATAGGACAATAATGGGACAATGGGACAATGGGACAATGGGACAATGGGACAATAATGGGACAATGGGACAATTGGAGAATTGGACAATAATGGGACAATGGGACAATGGGACAGTGGGACAATGGGACAATAATGGGACAATGGGACAATGGGACAATAATGGTACAATGGGACAATGGGACAATGGGACAATAATGGGACAATGGGACAATGGGACAATAATGCGACAATGGGACAATAATGGGACAGTGGGACAATAATGGGGACAATGGGACAATGGGACAATGGGACAATGGGACAATAATGGGGACAATGGGACAATGGGACAATGGGACAATAATGGGACAATGGAACAATGGGACAATGGGACAATAATGTGACAATAATGGGACAATAGGACAATAATGGGACAATAATGGGACAATGGGACAATGAGACAATGGGACAATGGGAAAATAATGGGACAATAATGGGACAATGGGACAATGGGACAATGGGACAATAATGGGACAATAATGGGACAATGGGACAATAATGGGACAATGGGACAATGGGACAATGGGATAATAATAAGACAATGGGACAATGGGATAATAATGGGACAATGGGACAATGGGACAATGGGACAATGGGACAATGGGACAATAATGGGACAATGGGACAATGGGACAATAATGGGGACAATGGGACAATGGGACAATGGGACAATGGGACAATAATGGGACAGTGGGACAATGGGACAATGGGACAATAATGGGGACAATGGGACAATGGGACAATGGGACAATAATGGGACAATGGGACAATAATGGCACAATGGGACAATGGGACAATAATGGGAACATGGGACAATAATGGGGACAATGGGACAATGGGACAATGGGACAATAATGGGACAATGGGACAATGGGACATTAATGGGACAATGGGACAATGGGACAATGTGACAATAATGGGACAATAATGGGACAATGGGTCAATGGGACAATAATGGGACAATGGGACAATAATGGGACAATAATGGGACAATGGGACAATGGGACAATAATGGGACAATTATGGGACAATGGGACAATGGGACAATTTTGGGACAATAATGGGACAATGGGACAATGAGACAATGGGACAAAGGGAGAATAATAGGACAATGGGACAATGGGACAATAATGGGACAATGGGACAATGGGACAATAAGACAATGGGACAATAATGGGACAATGGTACAATGGGACAATGGGACAATGGGACAATAATGGGACAATGGGACAATGGGACAATGGCACAATGGGACAATAATTGGACAATGGGACAATAGGACAATAATGGGGACAATGGGACAATGGGACAATAATGGGACAATGGGACAATGGGACAATGGGACAATGGGACAATAATGGGACAATGGGACAATAATGGGGACAATGGGACAATGGGACAATGAGACAATAATGGGACAATGGGACAATGGGACAATGGGACAATAATGGGACAATAATGGGACAATGGGTCAATGGGACAATAATGGGACAATGGGACAATAATGGGACAATAATGGGACAATGGGACAATTTTGGGACAATTTTGGGACAATAATGGGACAATGGGACAATGAGACAATGGGACAATGGGAGAATAATGGGACAATGGGACAATAATGGGACAATGGGACAATGAAACAATGGGACAATGGGACAATAATGGGACAATAATGGGACAATGGGACAATGGGACAATAATGGGACAATGGGACAATAATGGGGACCATGGAACAATGAAACAATAATGGGACAATGGGACACTGGGACAATGGGACAATGGGACAATAATGGGACAGTGGGACAATGAAACAATGGGACAATAATGGGACAATGGGACAATGGGACAATGGGACAATAATGGGAAAATGTGACAATTGGACAATGGGACAATGGGACAATAATGAAACAATGGGACAATGGGACAATGGGACAATGGGACAATAATGAGAAATGGGACAATGGGACAATGGGACAATAATGGGGACAATGGGACAATGGGACAATGGGACAGTGGGACAATAATGGGACAATAATGGGACAATGTGTCAATAATGGGACAATAATGGGACAATGGGACAATGGGACAATAATGGGGACAATGGGACAATGGGACAATGGGACAATAATGGGGACAATGGGACAATGGGACAGTGGGACAATAATGGGACAATGGGACAATGGGACAATGGGACAATAATGGGACAATGGGACAATGGGACAATAATGGGACAATAATGGGACAATGGGACAATAATGGGACAATGGGACAATGGGACAATAATGGGGACAATGGGACAATGAAACAATAATGGGACAATGGGAAAATGGGACAATAATGGGACAATGGGACAATGGGACAATAATGGGACAATTGGACAATAATGGGACAATGGGAAAATGAGACAATGGTACAATGGGACAATAATGCGGACAATGGGACAATGAAACAATAATGGGACAATGGGACAATGGGACAATGGGACAATAATGGGACAATGGGACAATGCGACAATGGGACAATAATGGGACAATGGGACAATGGGACAATGGGACAATGGGACAATAATGGGACAATGGGACAATGGGACAATAATGGGACAATTGGACAATAATGGGACAATGGGTAAATGAGACAATGGTACAATGGGACAATAATGGGGACAATGGGACAATGAAACAATAATGGGACAATGGGACAATGGGACAATGGGACAATGGGACAATGGGACAATAATGGGACAATGGGACAATGGGACAATTGGACAATGGGACAATAATTGGACAATGGGACAATGGGACAATTGGACAATGGGACAATAATGGGACAATGGGACAATGGGACAATGGGACAATAATGGGACAATGGGACAATGGGACAATAATGGGACAATGGGACATTGGGACAGTGGGACAATAATGGGACAGTAATGGGACAATGGGACAATAATGGGACAATGGGACAATGGGAAAAATAATGGGGACAATGGGACAATGAAACAATAATGGGACAATGGGACAATGGGACAATGGGACAATGGGACAATAATGGGACAATGGGACAATAATGGGACAATTGGACAATAATGGGACAATGGGAAAATGAGACAATGGTACAATGGGACAATAATGGGGACAATGGGACAATGAAACAATAATAGGACAATGGGACAATGGGACAATGGGACAATGGGACAATAATGGGACAATGGGACAATGGGACAAATGGACAATGGGACAATGGGACAATAATGGGACAATGGGACAATGGGACAATAATGGGACAATTGGACAATAATGGGACAATGGGAAAATGAGACAATGGTACAATGGGACAATAATGGGGACAATGGGACAATGAAACAATAATGGGACAATGGGACAATGGAACAATGGGACAATGGGACAATAATGGGACAATGGGACAATGGGACAATGGGACAATGGGACAATAATGGGACAATGGGACAATGGGACAATTGTCGAATTGGACAATAATGGGACAATGGGACAATGGGACAGTGGGACAATGGGACAATAATGGGACAATGGGACAATGGGACAATGGGACAATGGGACAATAATGGTACAATGGGACAATGGGACAATGGGACAATAATGGGACAATGGGACAATGGGACAATAATGGGACAATGGGACAATAATGGGACAGTGGGACAATAATGGGGACAATGGGACAATGGGACAATGGGACAATGGGACAATAATGGGGACAATGGGACAATGGGACAATGGGACAATAATGGGACAATGGGACAATGGGACAATGGGACAATGGGACAATAATGGGACAATAATGGGACAACGGGACAATGGGACAATGGGACAAGAATGGGACAATGGGACAATGCGACAATGGGACAATAATGGGACAATGGGACAATGGGACAATAAGACAATGGGACAATGGGACAATAATGGGACAATGGGACAATAATGGGACAATTGGACAATAATGGGACAATGGGTAAATGAGACAATGGTACAATGGGACAATAATGGGGACAATGGGACAATGAAACAATAATGGGACAATGGGACAATGGGACAATGGGACAATGGGACAATAATGGGACAATGGGACAATGGGACAATTGGACAATGGGACAATAATTGGACAATGGGACAATGGGACAATTGGACAATGGGACAATAATGGGACAATGGGACAATGGGACAATGGGACAATAATGGGACAATGGGACAATGGGACAATAATGGGACAATGGGACAATGGGACAATGGGACAATAATGGGACAATGGGACAATGGGACAATAATGGGACAATGGGACATTGGGACAGTGGGACAATAATGGGACAGTAATGGGACAATGGGACAATAATGGGACAATGGGACAATGGGAAAAATAATGGGGACAATGGGACAATGAAACAATAATGGGACAATGGGACAATGGGACAATGGGACAATGGGACAATAATGGGACAATGGGACAATGGGACAATAATGGGACAATTGGACCATAATGGGACAATGGGAAAATGAGACAATGGTGCAATGGGACAATAATGCGGACAATGGGACAATGAAACAATAATAGGACAATGGGACAATGGGACAATGGGACAATGGGACAATAATGGGACAATGGGACAATGGGACAAATGGACAATGGGACAATGGGACAATAATGGGACAATGGGACAATGGGACAATAATGGGACAATTGGACAATAATGGAACAATGGGAAAATGAGAAAATGGTACAATGGGACAATAATGGGGACAATGGGACAATGAAACAATAATGGGACAATGGGACAATGGAACAATGGGACAATAGGACAATAATGGGACAATGGGACAATGGGACAATGGGACAATAATGGGACAATGGGACAATTGGAGAATTGGACAATAATGGGACAATGGGACAATGGGACAGTGGGACAATGGGACAATAATGGGACAATGGGACAATGGGACAATAATGGTACAATGGGACAATGGGACAATGGGACAATAATGGGACAATGGGACAATGGGACAATAATGCGACAATGGGACAATAATGGGACAGTGGGACAATAATGGGGACAATGGGACAATGGGACAATGGGACAATGGGACAATAATGGGGACAATGGGACAATGGGACAATGGGACAATAATGGGACAATGGAACAATGGGACAATGGGACAATAATGTGACAATAATGGGACAATAGGACAATAATGGGACAATAATGGGACAATGGGACAATGAGACAATGGGACAATGGGAAAATAATGGGACAATAATGGGACAATGGGACAATGGGACAATGGGACAATAATGGGACAATAATGGGACAATAATGGGACAATGGGACAATGGGACAATGGGATAATAATAAGACAATGGGACAATGGGATAATAATGGGACAATGGGACAATGGGACAATGGGACAATGGGACAATGGGACAATAATGGGACAATGGGACAATGGGACAATAATGGGGACAATGGGACAATGGGACAATGGGACAATGGGACAATAATGGGACAGTGGGACAATGGGACAATGGGACAATAATGGGGACAATGGGACAATGGGACAATGGGACAATAATGGGACAATGGGACAATAATGGCACAATGGGACAATGGGACAATAATGGGAACATGGGACAATAATGGGGACAATGGGACAATGGGACAATGGGACAATAATGGGACAATGGGACAATGGGACATTAATGGGACAATGGGACAATGGGACAATGGGACAATAATGGGACAATAATGGGACAATGGGTCAATGGGACAATAATGGGACAATGGGACAATAATGGGACAATAATGGGACAATGGGACAATGGGACAATAATGGGACAATTATGGGACAATGGGACAATGGGACAATTTTGGGACAATAATGGGACAATGGGACAATGAGACAATGGGACAAAGGGAGAATAATAGGACAATGGGACAATGGGACAATAATGGGACAATGGGACAATGGGACAATAAGACAATGGGACAATAATGGGACAATGGTACAATGGGACAATGGGACAATGGGACAATAATGGGACAATGGGACAATGGGACAATGGCACAATGGGACAATAATTGGACAATGGGACAATAGGACAATAATGGGGACAATGGGACAATGGGACAATAATGGGACAATGGGACAATGGGACAATGGGACAATGGGACAATAATGGGACAATGGGACAATAATGGGGACAATGGGACAATGGGACAATGAGACAATAATGGGACAATGGGACAATGGGACAATGGGACAATAATGGGACAATAATGGGACAATGGGTCAATGGGACAATAATGGGACAATGGGACAATAATGGGACAATAATGGGACAATGGGACAATTTTGGGACAATTTTGGGACAATAATGGGACAATGGGACAATGAGACAATGGGACAATGGGAGAATAATGGGACAATGGGACAATAATGGGACAATGGGACAATGAAACAATGGGACAATGGGACAATAATGGGACAATAATGGGACAATGGGACAATGGGACAATAATGGGACAATGGGACAATAATGGGGACCATGGAACAATGAAACAATAATGGGACAATGGGACACTGGGACAATGGGACAATGGGACAATGGGACAATAATGAGACAATGGGACAATGGGACAATAAGACAATGGGACAATAATGGGACAATGGTACAATGGGACAATGGGACAATGGGACAATAATGAGACAATGTGACAATGTGACAATGGGACAATGGGACAATAATGGGACAATGGGACAATAGGACAATAATGGGGACAATGGGACAATGAGACAATGGGACAATGGGAGAATAATGGGACAATGGGACAATAATGGGACAATGGGACAATGAAACAATGGGACAATGGGACAATAATGGGACAATGGGACAATGAAACAATGGGACAATGGGACAATAATGGGACAATAATGGGACAATAAGACAATGGGACAATGGGACAATAATGGGACAATGGGAAAATAATGGGGACCATGGGACAATGAAACAATAATGGGACAATGGGACACTGGGACAATGGGACAATGGGACAATGGGACAATAATGAGACAATGGGACAATGGGACAATAAGACATTGGGACAATAATGGGACAATGGGACAATGGGACAATGGGACAATGGGACAATAATGAGAGAATGGGACAATGGGACAATGGGACAATAATGGGACAATGGGACAATAGGACAATAATGGGGACAATGGGACAATGGGACAATAATGGGACAATGGGACAATGGGACAATGGGACAATGGGACAATAATGGGACAATAATGGGACAATGGGACAACAATGGGACAATAATGGGACAATTGGACAATGGGACAATGGGGCAATGGGACAATAATGGGACAATGGGACAATTGGACAATGGGACAATGGGACAATGGGACAATAATGGGACAATGGGACAATGGGACAATAATGGTACAATGGGACAATGGGACAATGGGACAATAATGGGACAATGGGACAATGGGACAATAATGTGACAATGGGACAATAATGGGACAGTGGGACAATAATGGGGACAATGGGACAATGGGACAATGGGACAATAATGGGACAATGGAACAATGGGACAATGGGACAATAATGGGACAATAATGGGACAATAGGACAATGAGACAATGGGACAATGGGAAAATAATGGGACAATAATGGGACAATGGGACAATGGGACAATAATGGGACAATGGGACAATGGGACAATGGGACAATAATAAGACAATGGGACAATGGGATAATAATGGGACAATGGGACAATGGGACAATGGGACAATGGGACAATAATGGGACAATGGGACAATGGGACAATGGGACAATAATGGTACAATGGGACAATGGGACAATAATGGGACAATGGGACAATAATGGGGACAATGGTACAATGGTACAATGGGACAATGGGACAATAATGGGACAGTGGGACAATGGGACAATAATGGGGACAATGGGACAATGGGACAATGGGACAATAATGGGAAAATGGGACAATAATGGCACAATGGGACAATGGGACAATAATGGGACAATGGGACAATAATGGGGACAATGGGACAATGGGACAATGGGACAATAATGGGACAATGGGACAATGGGACAATGGGACAATGGGACAATAATTGGACAATGGGACAATAGGACAATAATGGGGACAATGGGACAATGGGACAATAATGGGACAATGGGACAATGGGACAATGGGACAATGGGACAATAATGGGACAATGGGACAATAATGGGGACAATGGGACAATGGGACAATGAGACAATAATGGGACAATGGGACAATGGGACAATGGGACAATAATGGGACAATAATGGGACAATGGGTCAATGGGACAATAATGGGACAATGGGACAATAATGGGACAATAATGGGACAATGGGACAATTTTGGGACAATTTTGGGACAATAATGGGACAATGGGACAATGAGACAATGGGACAATGAGAGAATAATGGGACAATGGGACAATAATGGGACAATGGGACAATGAAACAATGGGATAATGGGACAATAATGGGACAATAATGGCACAATGGGACAATGGGACAATGGGACAATAATGGGACAATGGGACAATAATGGGGACCATGGGACAATGAAACAATAATGGGACAATGTGACACTGGGACAATGGGACAATGGGACAATGGGACAATAATGGGACAATGGGACAATGGGACAATAAGACAATGGGACAATAATGGGACAATGGTACAATGGTACAATGGGACAATGGGACAATAATGGGACAATGGGACAATAGGACAATAATGGGGACAATGGGACAATGGGACAATAATGGGACAATGGGACAATGGGACAATGGGACAATGGGACAATAATGGGACAATAATGGGACAATGGGACAACAATGGGACAATAATGGGACAATTGGACAATGGGACAATGGGACAATGGGACAATAATGGGACAATGGGACAATTGGACAATGGGACAATGGGACAATGGGACAATAATGGGACAATGGGACAATGGGACAATAATGGTACAATGGGACAATGGGACAATGGGACAATAATGGGACAATGGGACAATGGGACAATAATGTGACAATGGGACAATAATGGGACAGTGGGACAATAATGGGGACAATGGGACAATGGGACAATGGGACAATAATGGGACAATTGAACAATGGGACAATGGGACAATAATGGGACAATAATGGGACAATAAGACAATGAGACAATGGGACAATGGGAAAATAATGGGACAATAATGGGACAATGGGACAATGGGACAATAATGGGACAATGGGTCAATGGGACAATGGGACAATGGGACAATGGGACAATAATAAGACAATGGGACAATGGGATAATAATGGGACAATGGGACAATGGGACAATGGGACAATGGGACAATGGGACAATGGGACAATAATGGGACAATGGGACAATGGGACAATGGGACAATAATGGTACAATGGGACAATGGGACAATAATGGGACAATGGGACAATAATGGGGACAATGGTACAATGGGACAATGGGACAATGGGACAATAATGGGACAGTGGGACAATGGGACAATAATGGGGACAATGGGACAATGGGACAATAATGGCACAATGGGACAATGGGACAATAATGGGTCAATGGGACAATAATGGGGACAATGGGACAATGGGACAATGGGACAATAATGGGACAATGGGACAATGGGACAATGGGACAATGGGACAATAATTGGACAATGGGACAATAGGACAATAATGGGGACAATGGGACAATGGGACAATAATGGGACAATGGGACAATGGGACAATGGGACAATGGGACAATAATGGGACAATGGGACAATAATGGGGACAATGGGACAATGGGACAATGAGACAATAATGGGACAATGGGACAATGGGACAATGGGACAATAATGGGACAATAATGGGACAATGGGTCAGTGGGACAATAATGGGACAATGGGACAATAATGGGACAATAATGGGACAATGGGACAATTTTGGGACAATTTTGGGACAATAATGGGACAATGGGACAATGAGACAATGGGACAATGGGAGAATAATGGGACAATGGGACAATAAAGGGACAATGGGACAATGAAACAATGGGATAATGGGACAATAATGGGACAATAATGGCACAATGGGACAATGGGACAATGGGACAATAATGGGACAATGGGACAATAATGGGGACCATGGGACAATGAAACAATAATGGGACAATGTGACACTGGGACAATGGGACAATGGGACAATGGGACAATAATGGGACAATGGGACAATGGGACAATAAGACAATGGGACAATAATGGGACAATGGTACAATGGTACAATGGGACAATAATGGGACAATGGGACAATGGGACAATGGGACAATGGGACAATAATGGGACAATGGGACAATAAGACAATAATGGGGACAATGGGACAATGGGACAATAATGGGACAATGGGACAATGGGACAATGGGACAATGGGACAATAATGGGACAATAATGGGACAATGGGACAATGGGACAATGGGACAACAATGGGACAATAATGGGACAATTGGACAATGGGACAATGGGACAATGGGACAATGGGACAATGGGACAATAATGGGACAATGGGACAATGGGACAATGGGACAATAATGGGACAATGGGACAATAATGGGACAATAATGTGACAATGGGACAATGGGACAATGGGACAATAATGGGACAATGGGACAATAATGGGACAATAATGGGACAATGGGACAATGGGACAATAATAGGACAATGGGACAATGAGACAATGGGACAATGGGACAATAATGGGACATTAATGGGACAATGTGACAATGGGACAATAATGGGACAGTGGGACAATGGGGGACAATGGGAAAATAATGGGACAATAATGGGACAATGGGACAATGGGACAATGGGACAATAATGGGACAATGGGACAATAATGGGACTATGGGACAATGGGACAATGGGACAATAATGGGACAATGAGACAATGGGACAATGGGACAATAATGGGACAATGGGACAATGGGACAATGGGACAATGGGACAATAATGGGACAATAAGAAAATGGGACAATGAGGCAATAATGTGACAATAATGGGACAATGGGAATATAATGGGACAATGGGACAATGGGACAATGGGACAATGGGACAATGGGACAATGGGGGACAATGGGACAATAATGGGACAATAATGGGACAATGGGACAATGGGACAATGGGACAATGGGACAGTAATGGGACAATGGTACAATGGGACAATAATGGGAAAATGGGACAATGGGACAATGGGACAATGGGACAATAATGGGACAATGGGACAATGGGACAATGGGACAATGGGACAATAATGGGACAATAAGTGGACAATGGGACAATGGGACAATGGGACAATAATGGGACAATGAGACAATGGCACAATGGGACAATGGGACAATAATGGGACAATAATGGGACAAGGGGAAAATGGGACAATGGGACAATAATGGGACAATAATGGGACAATGGGACAATGGGACAATGGGACAATAATGGGACACTGGTACAATGGGACAATGGGACAATGGGACTATAATGGGACAATGGGTCAATGGGACAATGGGACAATGGGACAATGACAGAATTACCCGGGTTGTAAGGGACCTCAAGGATCAAAATACATTTTTCTTAACAAATAAAACGCTTTTCAGCCCTAAAAATAGCATTTTCTCCCCAAAATACTGGGTTTCATCCTCAAAAGAAGACAGTTCCTCTAAAAAATGAATATTGGCAGCATAATACGATACATTGTTTACAGAATACCGGAATTCCTTTTTCAAATAATGACACTTCCCCCCTAAAGATCAATTTCTGTTCTAATTTTTGAAATTTACACATGACTTTCACTACATAGATCAGAAATAATAAGTTCTCTCTAAAGCATCACCATTTATCCTGGCAAATATTTGAGTTTCTTTCGAAAATATGAATTTTCATCACTAAAAATAGCATTTTCTATCCCTAATACCTGTTTTCATAACCAAACGAAGATATTTTCTCTAGAAAATGATGCACTGTAGCATTATAGGATGCATTTCTACCAGAATACCAGTTTTCCTCTACAAACTATGGACATTTCCACCCAAAATGACAATTTCTGATAAAATTTTTACAATTTACACATGAATATCACCGCTTCTTCCAGAAATAAAGTGTCCTCCATTAAGCATCAGTTCATATGCTGGCAAAAATATTTTTTCCTTACCTAAGAAAATGCTTTTCATTCCTAAGAATAGCATATTCTTAACCACATCTGCTTTTCATCGCCAAAAGAAGAAATTTTCCCTACAGAATCACAGAATCACACAGAATCACAGAATTACCCGGGTTGGAAGGGACCTCAAGGATCATGTAGTTCCAACCCCCCTGCCTAGCAGGGCCACCAAACATACACCTTTACTAGATCAGGTTGCCCAGGGCCCTGTCAAACCTGGCCTTGAACACCTCCAAGGACGGGGCATCCACAACCTCACTGGGCAGCCTGTTCCAGGACCTAACCACCCTTCTAGTAAAGAACTTTCCCCTAACATCCAACCTAAATCTTCCCTCCTTCAACTTAAAACCATTTCCCCTAGTCCTGCTATTATCAGCCCTTTCGAAGAGTTTACTCCCTTCCTGGGAGTAAGTTCCCTTCAGGTATTGAAAGGCTGCAATGAGGTCACCCCGCAACCTTCTCTTCTCCAGGCTGAACAAACCCAACTCCCTCAGCCTGTCCTCATAGGGGAGGTGCTCCAGCCCCCTGATCATCTTTGTGGCCCTCCTCTGGACCCTTTCCAAAATCTCCATATCTTTTTTGTACTGAGGGCTCCACACCTGGACACAGTACTCCAGATGGGGCCTCACAAGAGCAGAGTAGAGAGGGACGATCACCTCCCTATCCCTGCTGACCACCCCTCTCCTGATGGAGCCCAGGATCCCATTTGCTTTCCGGGCTGCCAGAGCGCACTGCTGGCTCATGTTAAGTTTCTCATCTATCAGGACCCCTAGGTCTTTTTCTGCCGAGCTGCTCTCAAGGACAACTCCTCCCAGCCTGTACAGGTGCCTGGGGTTCTTCCGGCCCAAGTGCAAAACCTTGCACTTTGCCGTGTTGAACCTCATTAGGTTCACCCGAGCCCAGCTTTCCAGCCTGTCAAGGTCCCTCTGAATGGCATCCGTTCCCTCCACCGTATCGACTGCACCACTCAGCTTGGTGTCATCAGCAAACTTGCTGAGGGTGCACTCCATTCCCTCATCGATGTCATTAATAAAGATGTTAAAGAGCACCGGTCCCAAGACAGACCCTTGAGGGACGCCGCTCGTTACCGGCCTCCACCTGGACATAGAGCCATTGACCACCACCCTCTGTCTGCGGCCTTTCAACCAATTGCTTATCCATCTAGTTGTCCACCCATCAAATCCACCTCCCTCCAATTTGGAGATGAGGATGTGATGGGGGACCATGTCAAAGGCCTTGCTCAGGTCCAGGTAAATGACATCGGTCACCTTCCCTTCATCCACCAACGCCGTCACTCCATCATAGAAGGCCACAAGATTAGTTAAGCATGACCTTCCCCTGGTGAAGCCATGCTGGCTGTCTCGGATCACATGCTCGTTCTTTATGTGATCAAGCATGTTGTCCAGGAGGATCTGTTCCATAATCTTCCCAGGCACAGAGGTGAGACTCACCGGCCTGTAGTAACCCGGGTCCTCCCTGCTCCCCTTCTTGTAAATGGGAGTGATGTGACCCTTCCTCCAATCATCCGGGACCTCACCTGACAGCCATGACTTCTCAAATATGATGGAGAGCGGCTCAGCAACCACCTCAGCCAGCTCCTTCAGGACCCTGGGATGCACGCCATCTGGCCCCAAAGAATGATGCTTTGGAGCAAAATAGAATACAGTGTTTCTAAAATTCCCAAATTCCTCTACAAAATAAGGACATTCCCACCAGAAATATCAAGTTGTGTCATAATGTAGAAAACTTTCACACTAATATCCTTGCTTATCTCAGAAATATAAAGGAATCTCATAAGTATCACTAATTATCCTTGCAAAAATTTCATTTTCTTGCCAAAATAATGCTTTTCATTCCTAAAAATAGCATTTTCTAAACAAAATACTGGTTTTCACCCACAAAGGTAGACATTATCTCCACAGAATGTTCCTTTGGAGCCTGATAGAATACAGTGTTTCAAGAATTCCTGTATTCCTCTACAAAATAAGGACATTTCCACCCAAAATATCGATTTCTGTCAAGATTTAGAGAACTTTGACACCAATAGCAGTACTTATCCCAAAAAGAAATAAAAAGTACATTCTTGAGTTTCACTTCTTATCCTTGCCAAAATACATTTTTCTTAACAAATAAAACGCTTTTCAGCCCTAAAAATAGCATTTTCTCCCCAAAATACTGGGTTTCATCCTCAAAAGAAGACAGTTCCTCTAAAAAATGAATATTGGCAGCATAATACGATACATTGTTTACAGAATACCGGAATTCCTTTTTCAAATAAGGACACTTCCCCCCTAAAGATCAATTTCTGTTCTAATTTTTGAAATTTACACATGACTTTCACTACATAGATCAGAAATAATAAGTTCTCTCTAAAGCATCACCATTTATCCTGGCAAATATTTGAGTTTCTTTCGAAAATATGAATTTTCATCACTAAAAATAGCATTTTCTATCCCTAATACCTGTTTTCATAACCAAACGAAGATATTTTCTCTAGAAAATGATGCACTGTAGCATTATAGGATGCATTTCTACCAGAATACCAGTTTTCCTCTACAAACTATGGACATTTCCACCCAAAATGACAATTTCTGATAAAATTTTTACAATTTACACATGAATATCACCGCTTCTTCCAGAAATAAAGTGTCCTCCATTAAGCATCAGTTCATATGCTGGCAAAAATATTTTTTCCTTACCTAAGAAAATGCTTTTCATTCCTAAGAATAGCATATTCTTAACCACATCTGCTTTTCATCGCCAAAAGAAGAAATTTTCCCTACAGAATCACAGAATCACACAGAATCACAGAATTACCCGGGTTGGAAGGGACCTCAAGGATCATGTAGTTCCAACCCCCCTGCCTAGCAGGGCCACCAAACATACACCTTTACTAGATCAGGTTGCCCAGGGCCCTGTCAAACCTGGCCTTGAACACCTCCAAGGACGGGGCATCCACAACCTCACTGGGCAGCCTGTTCCAGGACCTAACCACCCTTCTAGTAAAGAACTTTCCCCTAACATCCAACCTAAATCTTCCCTCCTTCAACTTAAAACCATTTCCCCTAGTCCTGCTATTATCAGCCCTTTCGAAGAGTTTACTCCCTTCCTGGGAGTAAGTTCCCTTCAGGTATTGAAAGGCTGCAATGAGGTCACCCCGCAACCTTCTCTTCTCCAGGCTGAACAAACCCAACTCCCTCAGCCTGTCCTCATAGGGGAGGTGCTCCAGCCCCCTGATCATCTTTGTGGCCCTCCTCTGGACCCTTTCCAAAATCTCCATATCTTCTTTGTACTGAGGGCTCCACACCTGGACACAGTACTCCAGATGGGGCCTCACAAGAGCAGAGTAGAGAGGGACGATCACCTCCCTATCCCTGCTGACCACCCCTCTCCTGATGGAGCCCAGGATCCCATTTGCTTTCCGGGCTGCCAGAGCGCACTGCTGGCTCATGTTAAGTTTCTCATCTATCAGGACCCCTAGGTCTTTTTCTGCCGAGCTGCTCTCAAGGACAACTCCTCCCAGCCTGTACAGGTGCCTGGGGTTCTTCCGGCCCAAGTGCAAAACCTTGCACTTTGCCGTGTTGAACCTCATTAGGTTCACCCGAGCCCAGCTTTCCAGCCTGTCAAGGTCCCTCTGAATGGCATCCGTTCCCTCCACCGTATCGACTGCACCACTCAGCTTGGTGTCATCAGCAAACTTGCTGAGGGTGCACTCCATTCCCTCATCGATGTCATTAATAAAGATGTTAAAGAGCACCGGTCCCAAGACAGACCCTTGAGGGACGCCGCTCGTTACCGGCCTCCACCTGGACATAGAGCCATTGACCACCACCCTCTGTCTGCGGCCTTTCAACCAATTGCTTATCCATCTAGTTGTCCACCCATCAAATCCACCTCCCTCCAATTTGGAGATGAGGATGTGATGGGGGACCATGTCAAAGGCCTTGCTCAGGTCCAGGTAAATGACATCGGTCACCTTCCCTTCATCCACCAACGCCGTCACTCCATCATAGAAGGCCACAAGATTAGTTAAGCATGACCTTCCCCTGGTGAAGCCATGCTGGCTGTCTCGGATCACATGCTCGTTCTTTATGTGATCAAGCATGTTGTCCAGGAGGATCTGTTCCATAATCTTCCCAGGCACAGAGGTGAGACTCACCGGCCTGTAGTAACCCGGGTCCTCCCTGCTCCCCTTCTTGTAAATGGGAGTGATGTGACCCTTCCTCCAATCATCCGGGACCTCACCTGACAGCCATGACTTCTCAAATATGATGGAGAGCGGCTCAGCAACCACCTCAGCCAGCTCCTTCAGGACCCTGGGATGCACGCCATCTGGCCCCAAAGAATGATGCTTTGGAGCAAAATAGAATACAGTGTTTCTAAAATTCCCAAATTCCTCTACAAAATAAGGACATTCCCACCAGAAATATCAAGTTGTGTCATAATGTAGAAAACTTTCACACTAATATCCTTGCTTATCTCAGAAATATAAAGGAATCTCATAAGTATCACTAATTATCCTTGCAAAAATTTCATTTTCTTGCCAAAATAATGCTTTTCATTCCTAAAAATAGCATTTTCTAAACAAAATACTGGTTTTCACCCACAAAGGTAGACATTATCTCCACAGAATGTTCCTTTGGAGCCTGATAGAATACAGTGTTTCAAGAATTCCTGTATTCCTCTACAAAATAAGGACATTTCCACCCAAAATATCGATTTCTGTCAAGATTTAGAGAACTTTGACACCAATAGCAGTACTTATCCCAAAAAGAAATAAAAAGTACATTCTTGAGTTTCACTTCTTATCCTTGCCAAAATACATTTTTCTTAACAAATAAAACGCTTTTCAGCCCTAAAAATAGCATTTTCTCCCCAAAATACTGGGTTTCATCCTCAAAAGAAGACAGTTCCTCTAAAAAATGAATATTGGCAGCATAATACGATACATTGTTTACAGAATACCGGAATTCCTTTTTCAAATAAGGACACTTCCCCCCTAAAGATCAATTTCTGTTCTAATTTTTGAAATTTACACATGACTTTCACTACATAGATCAGAAATAATAAGTTCTCTCTAAAGCATCACCATTTATCCTGGCAAATATTTGAGTTTCTTTCGAAAATATGAATTTTCATCACTAAAAATAGCATTTTCTATCCCTAATACCTGTTTTCATAACCAAACGAAGATATTTTCTCTAGAAAATGATGCACTGTAGCATTATAGGATGCATTTCTACCAGAATACCAGTTTTCCTCTACAAACTATGGACATTTCCACCCAAAATGACAATTTCTGATAAAAGTTTTACAATTTACACATGAATATCACCGCTTCTTCCAGAAATAAAGTGTCCTCCATTAAGTATCAGTTCATATGCTGGCAAAAATATTTTTTCCTTACCTAAGAAAATGCTTTTCATTCCTAAGAATAGCATATTCTTAACCACATCTGCTTTTCATCGCCAAAAGAAGAAATTTTCCCTACAGAATCACAGAATCACACAGAATCACAGAATTACCCGGGTTGGAAGGGACCTCAAGGATCATGTAGTTCCAAACCCCCTGCCTAGCAGGGCCACCAAACATACACCTTTACTAGATCAGGTTGCCCAGGGCCCTGTCCAACCTGGCCTTGAACACCTCCAAGGACGGGGCATCCACAACCTCCCTGGGCAGCCTGTTCCAGGACCTAACCACTCTTCTAGTAAAGAACTTTCCCCTAACATCCAACCTAAATCTTCCCTCCTTCAACTTAAAACCATTTCCCCTAGTCCTGCTATTATCAGCCCTTTCGAAGAGTTTACTCCCTTCCTGGGAGTAAGTTCCCTTCAGGTATTGAAAGGCTGCAATGAGGTCACCCCGCAACCTTCTCTTCTCCAGGCTGAACAAACCCAACTCCCTCAGCCTGTCCTCATAGGGGAGGTGCTCCAGCCCCCTGATCATCTTTGTGGCCCTCCTCTGGACCCTTTCCAAAATCTCCATATCTTCTTTGTACTGAGGGCTCCACACCTGGACACAGTACTCCAGATGGGGCCTCACAAGAGCAGAGTAGAGAGGGACGATCACCTCCCTATCCCTGCTGACCACCCCTCTCCTGATGGAGCCCAGGATCCCATTTGCTTTCCGGGCTG
Source organism: Coturnix japonica (assembly GCF_054131305.1). Classification (NCBI taxonomy): domain Eukaryota; kingdom Metazoa; phylum Chordata; class Aves; order Galliformes; family Phasianidae; genus Coturnix; species Coturnix japonica. The sequence continues at coordinate 792,680 of NW_028188947.1, forward strand.
CCAGAGCGCACTGCTGGCTCATGTTAAGTTTCTCATCTATCAGGACCCCTAGGTCTTTTTCTGCCGAGCTGCTCTCAAGGACAACTCCTCCCAGCCTGTACAGGTGCCTGGGGTTCTTCCGGCCCAAGTGCAAAACCTTGCACTTTGCCGTGTTGAACCTCATTAGGTTCACCCGAGCCCAGCTTTCCAGCCTGTCAAGGTCCCTCTGAATGGCATCCGTTCCCTCCACCGTATCGACTGCACCACTCAGCTTGGTGTCATCAGCAAACTTGCTGAGGGTGCACTCCATTCCCTCATCGATGTCATTAATAAAGATGTTAAAGAGCACCGGTCCCAAGACAGACCCTTGAGGGACGCCGCTCGTTACCGGCCTCCACCTGGACATAGAGCCATTGACCACCACCCTCTGTCTGCGGCCTTTCAACCAATTGCTTATCCATCTAGTTGTCCACCCATCAAATCCACCTCCCTCCAATTTGGAGATGAGGATGTGATGGGGGACCATGTCAAAGGCCTTGCTCAGGTCCAGGTAAATGACATCGGTCACCTTCCCTTCATCCACCAACGCCGTCACTCCATCATAGAAGGCCACAAGATTAGTTAAGCATGACCTTCCCCTGGTGAAGCCATGCTGGCTGTCTCGGATCACATGCTCGTTCTTTATGTGATCAAGCATGTTGTCCAGGAGGATCTGTTCCATAATCTTCCCAGGCACAGAGGTGAGACTCACCGGCCTGTAGTAACCCGGGTCCTCCCTGCTCCCCTTCTTGTAAATGGGAGTGATGTGACCCTTCCTCCAATCATCCGGGACCTCACCTGACAGCCATGACTTCTCAAATATGATGGAGAGCGGCTCAGCAACCACCTCAGCCAGCTCCTTCAGGACCCTGGGATGCACGCCATCTGGCCCCAAAGAATGATGCTTTGGAGCAAAATAGAATACAGTGTTTCTAAAATTCCCAAATTCCTCTACAAAATAAGGACATTCCCACCAGAAATATCAAGTTGTGTCATAATGTAGAAAACTTTCACACTAATATCCTTGCTTATCTCAGAAATATAAAGGAATCTCATAAGTATCACTAATTATCCTTGCAAAAATTTCATTTTCTTGCCAAAATAATGCTTTTCATTCCTAAAAATAGCATTTTCTAAACAAAATACTGGTTTTCACCCACAAAGGTAGACATTATCTCCACAGAATGTTCCTTTGGAGCCTGATAGAATACAGTGTTTCAAGAATTCCTGTATTCCTCTACAAAATAAGGACATTTCCACCCAAAATATCGATTTCTGTCAAGATTTAGAGAACTTTGACACCAATAGCAGTACTTATCCCAAAAAGAAATAAAAAGTACATTCTTGAGTTTCACTTCTTATCCTTGCCAAAATACATTTTTCTTAACAAATAAAACGCTTTTCAGCCCTAAAAATAGCATTTTCTCCCCAAAATACTGGGTTTCATCCTCAAAAGAAGACAGTTCCTCTAAAAAATGAATATTGGCAGCATAATACGATACATTGTTTACAGAATACCGGAATTCCTTTTTCAAATAAGGACACTTCCCCCCTAAAGATCAATTTCTGTTCTAATTTTTGAAATTTACACATGACTTTCACTACATAGATCAGAAATAATAAGTTCTCTCTAAAGCATCACCATTTATCCTGGCAAATATTTGAGTTTCTTTCGAAAATATGAATTTTCATCACTAAAAATAGCATTTTCTATCCCTAATACCTGTTTTCATAACCAAACGAAGATATTTTCTCTAGAAAATGATGCACTGTAGCATTATAGGATGCATTTCTACCAGAATACCAGTTTTCCTCTACAAACTATGGACATTTCCACCCAAAATGACAATTTCTGATAAAAGTTTTACAATTTACACATGAATATCACCGCTTCTTCCAGAAATAAAGTGTCCTCCATTAAGTATCAGTTCATATGCTGGCAAAAATATTTTTTCCTTACCTAAGAAAATGCTTTTCATTCCTAAGAATAGCATATTCTTAACCACATCTGCTTTTCATCGCCAAAAGAAGAAATTTTCCCTACAGAATCACAGAATCACACAGAATCACAGAATTACCCGGGTTGGAAGGGACCTCAAGGATCATGTAGTTCCAACCCCCCTGCCTAGCAGGGCCACCAAACATACACCTTTACTAGATCAGGTTGCCCAGGGCCCTGTCCAACCTGGCCTTGAACACCTCCAAGGACGGGGCATCCACAACCTCACTGGGCAGCCTGTTCCAGGACCTAACCACTCTTCTAGTAAAGAACTTTCCCCTAACATCCAACCTAAATCTTCCCTCCTTCAACTTAAAACCATTTCCCCTAGTCCTGCTATTATCAGCCCTTTCGAAGAGTTTACTCCCTTCCTGGGAGTAAGTTCCCTTCAGGTATTGAAAGGCTGCAATGAGGTCACCCCGCAACCTTCTCTTCTCCAGGCTGAACAAACCCAACTCCCTCAGCCTGTCCTCATAGGGGAGGTGCTCCAGCCCCCTGATCATCTTTGTGGCCCTCCTCTGGACCCTTTCCAAAATCTCCATATCTTTTTTGTACTGAGGGCTCCACACCTGGACACAGTACTCCAGATGGGGCCTCACAAGAGCAGAGTAGAGAGGGACGATCACCTCCCTATCCCTGCTGACCACCCCTCTCCTGATGGAGCCCAGGATCCCATTTGCTTTCCGGGCTGCCAGAGCGCACTGCTGGCTCATGTTAAGTTTCTCATCTATCAGGACCCCTAGGTCTTTTTCTGCCGAGCTGCTCTCAAGGACAACTCCTCCCAGCCTGTACAGGTGCCTGGGGTTCTTCCGGCCCAAGTGCAAAACCTTGCACTTTGCCGTGTTGAACCTCATTAGGTTCACCCGAGCCCAGCTTTCCAGCCTGTCAAGGTCCCTCTGAATGGCATCCGTTCCCTCCACCGTATCGACTGCACCACTCAGCTTGGTGTCATCAGCAAACTTGCTGAGGGTGCACTCCATTCCCTCATCGATGTCATTAATAAAGATGTTAAAGAGCACCGGTCCCAAGACAGACCCTTGAGGGACGCCGCTCGTTACCGGCCTCCACCTGGACATAGAGCCATTGACCACCACCCTCTGTCTGCGGCCTTTCAACCAATTGCTTATCCATCTAGTTGTCCACCCATCAAATCCACCTCCCTCCAATTTGGAGATGAGGATGTGATGGGGGACCATGTCAAAGGCCTTGCTCAGGTCCAGGTAAATGACATCGGTCACCTTCCCTTCATCCACCAACGCCGTCACTCCATCATAGAAGGCCACAAGATTAGTTAAGCATGACCTTCCCCTGGTGAAGCCATGCTGGCTGTCTCGGATCACATGCTCGTTCTTTATGTGATCAAGCATGTTGTCCAGGAGGATCTGTTCCATAATCTTCCCAGGCACAGAGGTGAGACTCACCGGCCTGTAGTAACCCGGGTCCTCCCTGCTCCCCTTCTTGTAAATGGGAGTGATGTGACCCTTCCTCCAATCATCCGGGACCTCACCTGACAGCCATGACTTCTCAAATATGATGGAGAGCGGCTCAGCAACCACCTCAGCCAGCTCCTTCAGGACCCTGGGATGCACGCCATCTGGCCCCAAAGAATGATGCTTTGGAGCAAAATAGAATACAGTGTTTCTAAAATTCCCAAATTCCTCTACAAAATAAGGACATTCCCACCAGAAATATCAAGTTGTGTCATAATGTAGAAAACTTTCACACTAATATCCTTGCTTATCTCAGAAATATAAAGGAATCTCATAAGTATCACTAATTATCCTTGCAAAAATTTCATTTTCTTGCCAAAATAATGCTTTTCATTCCTAAAAATAGCATTTTCTAAACAAAATACTGGTTTTCACCCACAAAGGTAGACATTATCTCCACAGAATGTTCCTTTGGAGCCTGATAGAATACAGTGTTTCAAGAATTCCTGTATTCCTCTACAAAATAAGGACATTTCCACCCAAAATATCGATTTCTGTCAAGATTTAGAGAACTTTGACACCAATAGCAGTACTTATCCCAAAAAGAAATAAAAAGTACATTCTTGAGTTTCACTTCTTATCCTTGCCAAAATACATTTTTCTTAACAAATAAAACGCTTTTCAGCCCTAAAAATAGCATTTTCTCCCCAAAATACTGGGTTTCATCCTCAAAAGAAGACAGTTCCTCTAAAAAATGAATATTGGCAGCATAATACGATACATTGTTTACAGAATACCGGAATTCCTTTTTCAAATAAGGACACTTCCCCCCTAAAGATCAATTTCTGTTCTAATTTTTGAAATTTACACATGACTTTCACTACATAGATCAGAAATAATAAGTTCTCTCTAAAGCATCACCATTTATCCTGGCAAATATTTGAGTTTCTTTCGAAAATATGAATTTTCATCACTAAAAATAGCATTTTCTATCCCTAATACCTGTTTTCATAACCAAACGAAGATATTTTCTCTAGAAAATGATGCACTGTAGCATTATAGGATGCATTTGTACCAGAATACCAATTTTCCTTTACAAACTATGGACATTTCCACCCAAAATGACAATTTCTGATAAAAGTTTTACAATTTACACATGAATATCACCGCTTCTTCCAGAAATAAAGTGTCCTCCATTAAGTATCAGTTCATATGCTGGCAAAAATATTTTTTCCTTACCTAAGAAAATGCTTTTCATTCCTAAGAATAGCATATTCTTAACCACATCTGCTTTTCATCGCCAAAAGAAGAAATTTTCCCTACAGAATCACAGAATCACAGAATTACCCGGGTTGGAAGGGACCTCAAGGATCATGTAGTTCCAACCCCCCTGCCTAGCAGGGCCACCAAACATACACCTTTACTAGATCAGGTTGCCCAGGGCCCTGTCCAACCTGGCCTTGAACACCTCCAAGGACGGGGCATCCACAACCTCCCTGGGCAGCCTGTTCCAGGACCTAACCACTCTTCTAGTAAAGAACTTTCCCCTAACATCCAACCTAAATCTTCCCTCCTTCAACTTAAAACCATTTCCCCTAGTCCTGCTATTATCAGCCCTTTCGAAGAGTTTACTCCCTTCCTGGGAGTAAGTTCCCTTCAGGTATTGAAAGGCTGCAATGAGGTCACCCCGCAACCTTCTCTTCTCCAGGCTGAACAAACCCAACTCCCTCAGCCTGTCCTCATAGGGGAGGTGCTCCAGCCCCCTGATCATCTTTGTGGCCCTCCTCTGGACCCTTTCCAAAATCTCCATATCTTTTTTGTACTGAGGGCTCCACACCTGGACACAGTACTCCAGATGGGGCCTCACAAGAGCAGAGTAGAGAGGGACGATCACCTCCCTATCCCTGCTGACCACCCCTCTCCTGATGGAGCCCAGGATCCCATTTGCTTTCCGGGCTGCCAGAGCGCACTGCTGGCTCATGTTAAGTTTCTCATCTATCAGGACCCCTAGGTCTTTTTCTGCCGAGCTGCTCTCAAGGACAACTCCTCCCAGCCTGTACAGGTGCCTGGGGTTCTTCCGGCCCAAGTGCAAAACCTTGCACTTTGCCGTGTTGAACCTCATTAGGTTCACCCGAGCCCAGCTTTCCAGCCTGTCAAGGTCCCTCTGAATGGCATCCGTTCCCTCCACCGTATCGACTGCACCACTCAGCTTGGTGTCATCAGCAAACTTGCTGAGGGTGCACTCCATTCCCTCATCGATGTCATTAATAAAGATGTTAAAGAGCACCGGTCCCAAGACATACACTTGAGGGACGCCGCTCGTTACCGGCCTCCACCTGGACATAGAGCCATTGACCACCACCCTCTGTCTGCGGCCTTTCAACCAATTGCTTATCCATCTAGTTGTCCACCCATCAAATCCACCTCCCTCCAATTTGGAGATGAGGATGTGATGGGGGACCATGTCAAAGGCCTTGCTCAGGTCCAGGTAAATGACATCGGTCACCTTCCCTTCATCCACCAACGCCGTCACTCCATCATAGAAGGCCACAAGATTAGTTAAGCATGACCTTCCCCTGGTGAAGCCATGCTGGCTGTCTCGGATCACATGCTCGTTCTTTATGTGATCAAGCATGTTGTCCAGGAGGATCTGTTCCATAATCTTCCCAGGCACAGAGGTGAGACTCACCGGCCTGTAGTAACCCGGGTCCTCCCTGCTCCCCTTCTTGTAAATGGGAGTGATGTGACCCTTCCTCCAATCATCCGGGACCTCACCTGACAGCCATGACTTCTCAAATATGATGGAGAGCGGCTCAGCAACCACCTCAGCCAGCTCCTTCAGGACCCTGGGATGCACGCCATCTGGCCCCAAAGAATGATGCTTTGGAGCAAAATAGAATACAGTGTTTCTAAAATTCCCAAATTCCTCTACAAAATAAGGACATTCCCACCAGAAATATCAAGTTGTGTCATAATGTAGAAAACTTTCACACTAATATCCTTGCTTATCTCAGAAATATAAAGGAATCTCATAAGTATCACTAATTATCCTTGCAAAAATTTCATTTTCTTGCCAAAATAATGCTTTTCATTCCTAAAAATAGCATTTTCTAAACAAAATACTGGTTTTCACCCACAAAGGTAGACATTATCTCCACAGAATGTTCCTTTGGAGCCTGATAGAATACAGTGTTTCAAGAATTCCTGTATTCCTCTACAAAATAAGGACATTTCCACCCAAAATATCGATTTCTGTCAAGATTTAGAGAACTTTGACACCAATAGCAGTACTTATCCCAAAAAGAAATAAAAAGTACATTCTTGAGTTTCACTTCTTATCCTTGCCAAAATACATTTTTCTTAACAAATAAAACGCTTTTCAGCCCTAAAAATAGCATTTTCTCCCCAAAATACTGGGTTTCATCCTCAAAAGAAGACAGTTCCTCTAAAAAATGAATATTGGCAGCATAATACGATACATTGTTTACAGAATACCGGAATTCCTTTTTCAAATAAGGACACTTCCCCCCTAAAGATCAATTTCTGTTCTAATTTTTGAAATTTACACATGACTTTCACTACATAGATCAGAAATAATAAGTTCTCTCTAAAGCATCACCATTTATCCTGGCAAATATTTGAGTTTCTTTCGAAAATATGAATTTTCATCACTAAAAATAGCATTTTCTATCCCTAATACCTGTTTTCATAACCAAACGAAGATATTTTCTCTAGAAAATGATGCACTGTAGCATTATAGGATGCATTTCTACCAGAATACCAGTTTTCCTCTACAAACTATGGACATTTCCACCCAAAATGACAATTTCTGATAAAAGTTTTACAATTTACACATGAATATCACCGCTTCTTCCAGAAATAAAGTGTCCTCCATTAAGTATCAGTTCATATGCTGGCAAAAATATTTTTTCCTTACCTAAGAAAATGCTTTTCATTCCTAAGAATAGCATATTCTTAACCACATCTGCTTTTCATCGCCAAAAGAAGAAATTTTCCCTACAGAATCACAGAATCACACAGAATCACAGAATTACCCGGGTTGGAAGGGACCTCAAGGATCATGTAGTTCCAACCCCCCTGCCTAGCAGGGCCACCAAACATACACCTTTACTAGATCAGGTTGCCCAGGGCCCTGTCCAACCTGGCCTTGAACACCTCCAAGGACGGGGCATCCACAACCTCACTGGGCAGCCTGTTCCAGGACCTAACCACTCTTCTAGTAAAGAACTTTCCCCTAACATCCAACCTAAATCTTCCCTCCTTCAACTTAAAACCATTTCCCCTAGTCCTGCTATTATCAGCCCTTTCGAAGAGTTTACTCCCTTCCTGGGAGTAAGTTCCCTTCAGGTATTGAAAGGCTGCAATGAGGTCACCCCGCAACCTTCTCTTCTCCAGGCTGAACAAACCCAACTCCCTCAGCCTGTCCTCATAGGGGAGGTGCTCCAGCCCCCTGATCATCTTTGTGGCCCTCCTCTGGACCCTTTCCAAAATCTCCATATCTTTTTTGTACTGAGGGCTCCACACCTGGACACAGTACTCCAGATGGGGCCTCACAAGAGCAGAGTAGAGAGGGACGATCACCTCCCTATCCCTGCTGACCACCCCTCTCCTGATGGAGCCCAGGATCCCATTTGCTTTCCGGGCTGCCAGAGCGCACTGCTGGCTCATGTTAAGTTTCTCATCTATCAGGACCCCTAGGTCTTTTTCTGCCGAGCTGCTCTCAAGGACAACTCCTCCCAGCCTGTACAGGTGCCTGGGGTTCTTCCGGCCCAAGTGCAAAACCTTGCACTTTGCCGTGTTGAACCTCATTAGGTTCACCCGAGCCCAGCTTTCCAGCCTGTCAAGGTCCCTCTGAATGGCATCCGTTCCCTCCACCGTATCGACTGCACCACTCAGCTTGGTGTCATCAGCAAACTTGCTGAGGGTGCACTCCATTCCCTCATCAATGTCATTAATAAAGATGTTAAAGAGCACCGGTCCCAAGACAGACCCTTGAGGGACGCCGCTCGTTACCGGCCTCCACCTGGACATAGAGCCATTGACCACCACCCTCTGTCTGCGGCCTTTCAACCAATTGCTTATCCATCTAGTTGTCCACCCATCAAATCCACCTCCCTCCAATTTGGAGATGAGGATGTGATGGGGGACCATGTCAAAGGCCTTGCTCAGGTCCAGGTAAATGACATCGGTCACCTTCCCTTCATCCACCAACGCCGTCACTCCATCATAGAAGGCCACAAGATTAGTTAAGCATGACCTTCCCCTGGTGAAGCCATGCTGGCTGTCTCGGATCACATGCTCGTTCTTTATGTGATCAAGCATGTTGTCCAGGAGGATCTGTTCCATAATCTTCCCAGGCACAGAGGTGAGACTCACCGGCCTGTAGTAACCCGGGTCCTCCCTGCTCCCCTTCTTGTAAATGGGAGTGATGTGACCCTTCCTCCAATCATCCGGGACCTCACCTGACAGCCATGACTTCTCAAATATGATGGAGAGCGGCTCAGCAACCACCTCAGCCAGCTCCTTCAGGACCCTGGGATGCACGCCATCTGGCCCCAAAGAATGATGCTTTGGAGCAAAATAGAATACAGTGTTTCTAAAATTCCCAAATTCCTCTACAAAATAAGGACATTCCCACCAGAAATATCAAGTTGTGTCATAATGTAGAAAACTTTCACACTAATATCCTTGCTTATCTCAGAAATATAAAGGAATCTCATAAGTATCACTAATTATCCTTGCAAAAATTTCATTTTCTTGCCAAAATAATGCTTTTCATTCCTAAAAATAGCATTTTCTAAACAAAATACTGGTTTTCACCCACAAAGGTAGACATTATCTCCACAGAATGTTCCTTTGGAGCCTGATAGAATACAGTGTTTCAAGAATTCCTGTATTCCTCTACAAAATAAGGACATTTCCACCCAAAATATCGATTTCTGTCAAGATTTAGAGAACTTTGACACCAATAGCAGTACTTATCCCAAAAAGAAATAAAAAGTACATTCTTGAGTTTCACTTCTTATCCTTGCCAAAATACATTTTTCTTAACAAATAAAACGCTTTTCAGCCCTAAAAATAGCATTTTCTCCCCAAAATACTGGGTTTCATCCTCAAAAGAAGACAGTTCCTCTAAAAAATGAATATTGGCAGCATAATACGATACATTGTTTACAGAATACCGGAATTCCTTTTTCAAATAAGGACACTTCCCCCCTAAAGATCAATTTCTGTTCTAATTTTTGAAATTTACACATGACTTTCACTACATAGATCAGAAATAATAAGTTCTCTCTAAAGCATCACCATTTATCCTGGCAAATATTTGAGTTTCTTTCGAAAATATGAATTTTCATCACTAAAAATAGCATTTTCTATCCCTAATACCTGTTTTCATAACCAAACGAAGATATTTTCTCTAGAAAATGATGCACTGTAGCATTATAGGATGCATTTCTACCAGAATACCAGTTTTCCTCTACAAACTATGGACATTTCCACCCAAAATGACAATTTCTGATAAAATTCTTACAATTTACACATGAATATCACCGCTTCTTCCAGAAATAAAGTGTCCTCCATTAAGTATCAGTTCATATGCTGGCAAAAATATTTTTTCCTTACCTAAGAAAATGCTTTTCATTCCTAAGAATAGCATATTCTTAACCACATCTGCTTTTCATCGCCAAAAGAAGAAATTTTCCCTACAGAATCACAGAATCACAGAATTACCCGGGTTGGAAGGGACCTCAAGGATCATGTAGTTCCAACCCCCCTGCCTAGCAGGGCCACCAAACATACACCTTTACTAGATCAGGTTGCCCAGGGCCCTGTCCAACCTGGCCTTGAACACCTCCAAGGACGGGGCATCCACAACCTCCCTGGGCAGCCTGTTCCAGGACCTAACCACTCTTCTAGTAAAGAACTTTCCCCTAACATCCAACCTAAATCTTCCCTCCTTCAACTTAAAACCATTTCCCCTAGTCCTGCTATTATCAGCCCTTTCGAAGAGTTTACTCCCTTCCTGGGAGTAAGTTCCCTTCAGGTATTGAAAGGCTGCAATGAGGTCACCCCGCAACCTTCTCTTCTCCAGGCTGAACAAACCCAACTCCCTCAGCCTGTCCTCATAGGGGAGGTGCTCCAGCCCCCTGATCATCTTTGTGGCCCTCCTCTGGACCCTTTCCAAAATCTCCATATCTTTTTTGTACTGAGGGCTCCACACCTGGACACAGTACTCCAGATGGGGCCTCACAAGAGCAGAGTAGAGAGGGACGATCACCTCCCTATCCCTGCTGACCACCCCTCTCCTGATGGAGCCCAGGATCCCATTTGCTTTCCGGGCTGCCAGAGCGCACTGCTGGCTCATGTTAAGTTTCTCATCTATCAGGACCCCTAGGTCTTTTTCTGCCGAGCTGCTCTCAAGGACAACTCCTCCCAGCCTGTACAGGTGCCTGGGGTTCTTCCGGCCCAAGTGCAAAACCTTGCACTTTGCCGTGTTGAACCTCATTAGGTTCACCCGAGCCCAGCTTTCCAGCCTGTCAAGGTCCCTCTGAATGGCATCCGTTCCCTCCACCGTATCGACTGCACCACTCAGCTTGGTGTCATCAGCAAACTTGCTGAGGGTGCACTCCATTCCCTCATCGATGTCATTAATAAAGATGTTAAAGAGCACCGGTCCCAAGACATACACTTGAGGGACGCCGCTCGTTACCGGCCTCCACCTGGACATAGAGCCATTGACCACCACCCTCTGTCTGCGGCCTTTCAACCAATTGCTTATCCATCTAGTTGTCCACCCATCAAATCCACCTCCCTCCAATTTGGAGATGAGGATGTGATGGGGGACCATGTCAAAGGCCTTGCTCAGGTCCAGGTAAATGACATCGGTCACCTTCCCTTCATCCACCAACGCCGTCACTCCATCATAGAAGGCCACAAGATTAGTTAAGCATGACCTTCCCCTGGTGAAGCCATGCTGGCTGTCTCGGATCACATGCTCGTTCTTTATGTGATCAAGCATGTTGTCCAGGAGGATCTGTTCCATAATCTTCCCAGGCACAGAGGTGAGACTCACCGGCCTGTAGTAACCCGGGTCCTCCCTGCTCCCCTTCTTGTAAATGGGAGTGATGTGACCCTTCCTCCAATCATCCGGGACCTCACCTGACAGCCATGACTTCTCAAATATGATGGAGAGCGGCTCAGCAACCACCTCAGCCAGCTCCTTCAGGACCCTGGGATGCACGCCATCTGGCCCCAAAGAATGATGCTTTGGAGCAAAATAGAATACAGTGTTTCTAAAATTCCCAAATTCCTCTACAAAATAAGGACATTCCCACCAGAAATATCAAGTTGTGTCATAATGTAGAAAACTTTCACACTAATATCCTTGCTTATCTCAGAAATATAAAGGAATCTCATAAGTATCACTAATTATCCTTGCAAAAATTTCATTTTCTTGCCAAAATAATGCTTTTCATTCCTAAAAATAGCATTTTCTAAACAAAATACTGGTTTTCACCCACAAAGGTAGACATTATCTCCACAGAATGTTCCTTTGGAGCCTGATAGAATACAGTGTTTCAAGAATTCCTGTATTCCTCTACAAAATAAGGACATTTCCACCCAAAATATCGATTTCTGTCAAGATTTAGAGAACTTTGACACCAATAGCAGTACTTATCCCAAAAAGAAATAAAAAGTACATTCTTGAGTTTCACTTCTTATCCTTGCCAAAATACATTTTTCTTAACAAATAAAACGCTTTTCAGCCCTAAAAATAGCATTTTCTCCCCAAAATACTGGGTTTCATCCTCAAAAGAAGACAGTTCCTCTAAAAAATGAATATTGGCAGCATAATACGATACATTGTTTACAGAATACCGGAATTCCTTTTTCAAATAAGGACACTTCCCCCCTAAAGATCAATTTCTGTTCTAATTTTTGAAATTTACACATGACTTTCACTACATAGATCAGAAATAATAAGTTCTCTCTAAAGCATCACCATTTATCCTGGCAAATATTTGAGTTTCTTTCGAAAATATGAATTTTCATCACTAAAAATAGCATTTTCTATCCCTAATACCTGTTTTCATAACCAAACGAAGATATTTTCTCTAGAAAATGATGCACTGTAGCATTATAGGATGCATTTCTACCAGAATACCAGTTTTCCTCTACAAACTATGGACATTTCCACCCAAAATGACAATTCCTGATAAAATTCTTACAATTTACACATGAATATCACCGCTTCTTCCAGAAATAAAGTGTCCTCCATTAAGTATCAGTTCATATGCTGGCAAAAATATTTTTTCCTTACCTAAGAAAATGCTTTTCATTCCTAAGAATAGCATATTCTTAACCACATCTGCTTTTCATCGCCAAAAGAAGAAATTTTCCCTACAGAATCACAGAATCACACAGAATCACAGAATTACCCGGGTTGGAAGGGACCTCAAGGATCATGTAGTTCCAACCCCCCTGCCTAGCAGGGCCACCAAACATACACCTTTACTAGATCAGGTTGCCCAGGGCCCTGTCCAACCTGGCCTTGAACACCTCCAAGGACGGGGCATCCACAACCTCCCTGGGCAGCCTGTTCCAGGACCTAACCACTCTTCTAGTAAAGAACTTTCCCCTAACATCCAACCTAAATCTTCCCTCCTTCAACTTAAAACCATTTCCCCTAGTCCTGCTATTATCAGCCCTTTCGAAGAGTTTACTCCCTTCCTGGGAGTAAGTTCCCTTCAGGTATTGAAAGGCTGCAATGAGGTCACCCCGCAACCTTCTCTTCTCCAGGCTGAACAAACCCAACTCCCTCAGCCTGTCCTCATAGGGGAGGTGCTCCAGCCCCCTGATCATCTTTGTGGCCCTCCTCTGGACCCTTTCCAAAATCTCCATATCTTTTTTGTACTGAGGGCTCCACACCTGGACACAGTACTCCAGATGGGGCCTCACAAGAGCAGAGTAGAGAGGGACGATCACCTCCCTATCCCTGCTGACCACCCCTCTCCTGATGGAGCCCAGGATCCCATTTGCTTTCCGGGCTGCCAGAGCGCACTGCTGGCTCATGTTAAGTTTCTCATCTATCAGGACCCCTAGGTCTTTTTCTGCCGAGCTGCTCTCAAGGACAACTCCTCCCAGCCTGTACAGGTGCCTGGGGTTCTTCCGGCCCAAGTGCAAAACCTTGCACTTTGCCGTGTTGAACCTCATTAGGTTCACCCGAGCCCAGCTTTCCAGCCTGTCAAGGTCCCTCTGAATGGCATCCGTTCCCTCCACCGTATCGACTGCACCACTCAGCTTGGTGTCATCAGCAAACTTGCTGAGGGTGCACTCCATTCCCTCATCGATGTCATTAATAAAGATGTTAAAGAGCACCGGTCCCAAGACAGACCCTTGAGGGACGCCGCTCGTTACCGGCCTCCACCTGGACATAGAGCCATTGACCACCACCCTCTGTCTGCGGCCTTTCAACCAATTGCTTATCCATCTAGTTGTCCACCCATCAAATCCACCTCCCTCCAATTTGGAGATGAGGATGTGATGGGGGACCATGTCAAAGGCCTTGCTCAGGTCCAGGTAAATGACATCGGTCACCTTCCCTTCATCCACCAACGCCGTCACTCCATCATAGAAGGCCACAAGATTAGTTAAGCATGACCTTCCCCTGGTGAAGCCATGCTGGCTGTCTCGGATCACATGCTCGTTCTTTATGTGATCAAGCATGTTGTCCAGGAGGATCTGTTCCATAATCTTCCCAGGCACAGAGGTGAGACTCACCGGCCTGTAGTAACCCGGGTCCTCCCTGCTCCCCTTCTTGTAAATGGGAGTGATGTGACCCTTCCTCCAATCATCCGGGACCTCACCTGACAGCCATGACTTCTCAAATATGATGGAGAGCGGCTCAGCAACCACCTCAGCCAGCTCCTTCAGGACCCTGGGATGCACGCCATCTGGCCCCAAAGAATGATGCTTTGGAGCAAAATAGAATACAGTGTTTCTAAAATTCCCAAATTCCTCTACAAAATAAGGACATTCCCACCAGAAATATCAAGTTGTGTCATAATGTAGAAAACTTTCACACTAATATCCTTGCTTATCTCAGAAATATAAAGGAATCTCATAAGTATCACTAATTATCCTTGCAAAAATTTCATTTTCTTGCCAAAATAATGCTTTTCATTCCTAAAAATAGCATTTTCTAAACAAAATACTGGTTTTCACCCACAAAGGTAGACATTATCTCCACAGAATGTTCCTTTGGAGCCTGATAGAATACAGTGTTTCAAGAATTCCTGTATTCCTCTACAAAATAAGGACATTTCCACCCAAAATATCGATTTCTGTCAAGATTTAGAGAACTTTGACACCAATAGCAGTACTTATCCCAAAAAGAAATAAAAAGTACATTCTTGAGTTTCACTTCTTATCCTTGCCAAAATACATTTTTCTTAACAAATAAAACGCTTTTCAGCCCTAAAAATAGCATTTTCTCCCCAAAATACTGGGTTTCATCCTCAAAAGAAGACAGTTCCTCTAAAAAATGAATATTGGCAGCATAATACGATACATTGTTTACAGAATACCGGAATTCCTTTTTCAAATAAGGACACTTCCCCCCTAAAGATCAATTTCTGTTCTAATTTTTGAAATTTACACATGACTTTCACTACATAGATCAGAAATAATAAGTTCTCTCTAAAGCATCACCATTTATCCTGGCAAATATTTGAGTTTCTTTCGAAAATATGAATTTTCATCACTAAAAATAGCATTTTCTATCCCTAATACCTGTTTTCATAACCAAACGAAGATATTTTCTCTAGAAAATGATGCACTGTAGCATTATAGGATGCATTTCTACCAGAATACCAGTTTTCCTCTACAAACTATGGACATTTCCACCCAAAATGACAATTTCTGATAAAATTCTTACAATTTACACATGAATATCACCGCTTCTTCCAGAAATAAAGTGTCCTCCATTAAGTATCAGTTCATATGCTGGCAAAAATATTTTTTCCTTACCTAAGAAAATGCTTTTCATTCCTAAGAATAGCATATTCTTAACCACATCTGCTTTTCATCGCCAAAAGAAGAAATTTTCCCTACAGAATCACAGAATCACACAGAATCACAGAATTACCCGGGTTGGAAGGGACCTCAAGGATCATGTAGTTCCAACCCCCCTGCCTAGCAGGGCCACCAAACATACACCTTTACTAGATCAGGTTGCCCAGGGCCCTGTCCAACCTGGCCTTGAACACCTCCAAGGACGGGGCATCCACAACCTCCCTGGGCAGCCTGTTCCAGGACCTAACCACTCTTCTAGTAAAGAACTTTCCCCTAACATCCAACCTAAATCTTCCCTCCTTCAACTTAAAACCATTTCCCCTAGTCCTGCTATTATCAGCCCTTTCGAAGAGTTTACTCCCTTCCTGGGAGTAAGTTCCCTTCAGGTATTGAAAGGCTGCAATGAGGTCACCCCGCAACCTTCTCTTCTCCAGGCTGAACAAACCCAACTCCCTCAGCCTGTCCTCATAGGGGAGGTGCTCCAGCCCCCTGATCATCTTTGTGGCCCTCCTCTGGACCCTTTCCAAAATCTCCATATCTTTTTTGTACTGAGGGCTCCACACCTGGACACAGTACTCCAGATGGGGCCTCACAAGAGCAGAGTAGAGAGGGACGATCACCTCCCTATCCCTGCTGACCACCCCTCTCCTGATGGAGCCCAGGATCCCATTTGCTTTCCGGGCTGCCAGAGCGCACTGCTGGCTCATGTTAAGTTTCTCATCTATCAGGACCCCTAGGTCTTTTTCTGCCGAGCTGCTCTCAAGGACAACTCCTCCCAGCCTGTACAGGTGCCTGGGGTTCTTCCGGCCCAAGTGCAAAACCTTGCACTTTGCCGTGTTGAACCTCATTAGGTTCACCCGAGCCCAGCTTTCCAGCCTGTCAAGGTCCCTCTGAATGGCATCCGTTCCCTCCACCGTATCGACTGCACCACTCAGCTTGGTGTCATCAGCAAACTTGCTGAGGGTGCACTCCATTCCCTCATCGATGTCATTAATAAAGATGTTAAAGAGCACCGGTCCCAAGACAGACCCTTGAGGGACGCCGCTCGTTACCGGCCTCCACCTGGACATAGAGCCATTGACCACCACCCTCTGTCTGCGGTCTTTCAACCAATTGCTTATCCATCTAGTTGTCCACCCATCAAATCCACCTCCCTCCAATTTGGAGATGAGGATGTGATGGGGGACCATGTCAAAGGCCTTGCTCAGGTCCAGGTAAATGACATCGGTCACCTTCCCTTCATCCACCAACGCCGTCACTCCATCATAGAAGGCCACAAGATTAGTTAAGCATGACCTTCCCCTGGTGAAGCCATGCTGGCTGTCTCGGATCACATGCTCGTTCTTTATGTGATCAAGCATGTTGTCCAGGAGGATCTGTTCCATAATCTTCCCAGGCACAGAGGTGAGACTCACCGGCCTGTAGTAACCCGGGTCCTCCCTGCTCCCCTTCTTGTAAATGGGAGTGATGTGACCCTTCCTCCAATCATCCGGGACCTCATCTGACAGCCATGACTTCTCAAATATGATGGAGAGCGGCTCAGCAACCACCTCAGCCAGCTCTTTCAGGACCCTGGGATGCACGCCATCTGGCCTTAAAGAATGATGCTTTGGAGCAAAATAGAATACAGTGTTTCTAAAATTCCCAAATTCCTCTACAAAATAAGGACATTCCCACCAGAAATATCAAGTTGTGTCATAATGTAGAAAACTTTCACACTAATATCCTTGCTTATCTCAGAAATATAAAGGAATCTCATAAGTATCACTAATTATCCTTGCAAAAATTTCATTTTCTTGCCAAAATAATGCTTTTCATTCCTAAAAATAGCATTTTCTAAACAAAATACTGGTTTTCACCCACAAAGGTAGACATTATCTCCACAGAATGTTCCTTTGGAGCCTGATAGAATACAGTGTTTCAAGAATTCCTGTATTCCTCTACAAAATAAGGACATTTCCACCCAAAATATCGATTTCTGTCAAGATTTAGAGAACTTTGACACCAATAGCAGTACTTATCCCAAAAAGAAATAAAAAGTACATTCTTGAGTTTCACTTCTTATCCTTGCCAAAATACATTTTTCTTAACAAATAAAACGCTTTTCAGCCCTAAAAATAGCATTTTCTCCCCAAAATACTGGGTTTCATCCTCAAAAGAAGACAGTTCCTCTAAAAAATGAATATTGGCAGCATAATACGATACATTGTTTACAGAATACCGGAATTCCTTTTTCAAATAAGGACACTTCCCCCCTAAAGATCAATTTCTGTTCTAATTTTTGAAATTTACACATGACTTTCACTACATAGATCAGAAATAATAAGTTCTCTCTAAAGCATCACCATTTATCCTGGCAAATATTTGAGTTTCTTTCGAAAATATGAATTTTTATCACTAAAAATAGCATTTTCTGTCCCTAATACCTGTTTTCATAACCAAACGAAGATATTTTCTCTAGAAAATGATGCACTGTAGCATTATAGGATGCATTTGTACCAGAATACCAGTTTTCCTCTACAAACTATGGACATTTCCACCCAAAATGACAATTTCTGATAAAATTTTTACAATTTACACATGAATATCACCGCTTCTTCCAGAAATAAAGTGTCCTCCATTAAGTATCAGTTCATATGCTGGCAAAAATATTTTTTCCTTACCTAAGAAAATGCTTTTCATTCCTAAGAATAGCATATTCTTAACCACATCTGCTTTTCATCGCCAAAAGAAGAAATTTTCCCTACAGAATCACAGAATCACACAGAATCACAGAATTACCCGGGTTGGAAGGGACCTCAAGGATCATGTAGTTCCAACCCCCCTGCCTAGCAGGGCCACCAAACATACACCTTTACTAGATCAGGTTGCCCAGGGCCCTGTCCAACCTGGCCTTGAACACCTCCAAGGACGGGGCATCCACAACCTCCCTGGGCAGCCTGTTCCAGGACCTAACCACTCTTCTAGTAAAGAACTTTCCCCTAACATCCAACCTAAATCTTCCCTCCTTCAACTTAAAACCATTTCCCCTAGTCCTGCTATTATCAGCCCTTTCGAAGAGTTTACTCCCTTCCTGGGAGTAAGTTCCCTTCAGGTATTGAAAGGCTGCAATGAGGTCACCCCGCAACCTTCTCTTCTCCAGGCTGAACAAACCCAACTCCCTCAGCCTGTCCTCATAGGGGAGGTGCTCCAGCCCCCTGATCATCTTTGTGGCCCTCCTCTGGACCCTTTCCAAAATCTCCATATCTTTTTTGTACTGAGGGCTCCACACCTGGACACAGTACTCCAGATGGGGCCTCACAAGAGCAGAGTAGAGAGGGACGATCACCTCCCTATCCCTGCTGACCACCCCTCTCCTGATGGAGCCCAGGATCCCATTTGCTTTCCGGGCTGCCAGAGCGCACTGCTGGCTCATGTTAAGTTTCTCATCTATCAGGACCCCTAGGTCTTTTTCTGCCGAGCTGCTCTCAAGGACAACTCCTCCCAGCCTGTACAGGTGCCTGGGGTTCTTCCGGCCCAAGTGCAAAACCTTGCACTTTGCCGTGTTGAACCTCATTAGGTTCACCCGAGCCCAGCTTTCCAGCCTGTCAAGGTCCCTCTGAATGGCATCCGTTCCCTCCACCGTATCGACTGCACCACTCAGCTTGGTGTCATCAGCAAACTTGCTGAGGGTGCACTCCATTCCCTCATTGATGTCATTAATAAAGATGTTAAAGAGCACCGGTCCCAAGACAGACCCTTGAGGGACGCCGCTCGTTACCGGCCTCCACCTGGACATAGAGCCATTGACCACCACCCTCTGTCTGCGGCCTTTCAACCAATTGCTTATCCATCTAGTTGTCCACCCATCAAATCCACCTCCCTCCAATTTGGAGATGAGGATGTGATGGGGGACCATGTCAAAGGCCTTGCTCAGGTCCAGGTAAATGACATCGGTCACCTTCCCTTCATCCACCAACGCCGTCACTCCATCATAGAAGGCCACAAGATTAGTTAAGCATGACCTTCCCCTGGTGAAGCCATGCTGGCTGTCTCGGATCACATGCTCGTTCTTTATGTGATCAAGCATGTTGTCCAGGAGGATCTGTTCCATAATCTTCCCAGGCACAGAGGTGAGACTCACCGGCCTGTAGTAACCCAGGTCCTCCCTGCTCCCCTTCTTGTAAATGGGAGTGATGTGACCCTTCCTCCAATCATCCGGGACCTCACCTGACAGCCATGACTTCTCAAATATGATGGAGAGCGGCTCAGCAACCACCCCAGCCAGCTCTTTCAGGACCCTGGGATGCACGCCATCTGGCCCCAAAGAATGATGCTTTGGAGCAAAATAGAATACAGTGTTTCTAAAATTCCCAAATTCCTCTACAAAATAAGGACATTCCCACCAGAAATATCAAGTTGTGTCATAATGTAGAAAACTTTCACACTAATATCCTTGCTTATCTCAGAAATATAAAGGAATCTCATAAGTATCACTAATTATCCTTGCAAAAATTTCATTTTCTTGCCAAAATAATGCTTTTCATTCCTAAAAATAGCATTTTCTAAACAAAATACTGGTTTTCACCCACAAAGGTAGACATTATCTCCACAGAATGTTCCTTTGGAGCCTGATAGAATACAGTGTTTCAAGAATTCCTGTATTCCTCTACAAAATAAGGACATTTCCACCCAAAATATCGATTTCTGTCAAGATTTAGAGAACTTTGACACCAATAGCAGTACTTATCCCAAAAAGAAATAAAAAGTACATTCTTGAGTTTCACTTCTTAACCTTGCCAAAATACATTTTTCTTAACAAATAAAACGCTTTTCAGCCCTAAAAATAGCATTTTCTCCCCAAAATACTGGGTTTCATCCTCAAAAGAAGACAGTTCCTGTAAAAAATGAATATTGGCAGCATAATACGATACATTGTTTACAGAATACCGGAATTCCTTTTTCAAATAAGGACACTTCCCCCCTAAAGATCAATTTCTGTTCTAATTTTTGAAATTTACACATGACTTTCACTACATAGATCAGAAATAATAAGTTCTCTCTAAAGCATCACCATTTATCCTGGCAAATATTTGAGTTTCTTTCGAAAATATGAATTTTCATCACTAAAAATAGCATTTTCTATCCCTAATACCTGTTTTCATAACCAAACGAAGATATTTTCTCTAGAAAATGATGCACTGTAGCATTATAGGATGCATTTCTACCAGAATACCAGTTTTCCTCTACAAACTATGGACATTTCCACCCAAAATGACAATTTCTGATAAAATTCTTACAATTTACACATGAATATCACCGCTTCTTCCAGAAATAAAGTGTCCTCCATTAAGTATCAGTTCATATGCTGGCAAAAATATTTTTTCCTTACCTAAGAAAATGCTTTTCATTCCTAAGAATAGCATATTCTTAACCACATCTGCTTTTCATCGCCAAAAGAAGAAATTTTCCCTACAGAATCACAGAATCACACAGAATCACAGAATTACCCGGGTTGGAAGGGACCTCAAGGATCATGTAGTTCCAAACCCCCTGCCTAGCAGGGCCACCAAACATACACCTTTACTAGATCAGGTTGCCCAGGGCCCTGTCCAACCTGGCCTTGAACACCTCCAAGGACGGGGCATCCACAACCTCACTGGGCAGCCTGTTCCAGGACCTAACCACTCTTCTAGTAAAGAACTTTCCCCTAACATCCAACCTAAATCTTCCCTCCTTCAACTTAAAACCATTTCCCCTAGTCCTGCTATTATCAGCCCTTTCGAAGAGTTTACTCCCTTCCTGGGAGTAAGTTCCCTTCAGGTATTGAAAGGCTGCAATGAGGTCACCCCGCAACCTTCTCTTCTCCAGGCTGAACAAACCCAACTCCCTCAGCCTGTCCTCATAGGGGAGGTGCTCCAGCCCCCTGATCATCTTTGTGGCCCTCCTCTGGACCCTTTCCAAAATCTCCATATCTTCTTTGTACTGAGGGCTCCACACCTGGACACAGTACTCCAGATGGGGCCTCACAAGAGCAGAGTAGAGAGGGACGATCACCTCCCTATCCCTGCTGACCACCCCTCTCCTGATGGAGCCCAGGATCCCATTTGCTTTCCGGGCTGCCAGAGCGCACTGCTGGCTCATGTTAAGTTTCTCATCTATCAGGACCCCTAGGTCTTTTTCTGCCGAGCTGCTCTCAAGGACAACTCCTCCCAGCCTGTACAGGTGCCTGGGGTTCTTCCGGCCCAAGTGCAAAACCTTGCACTTTGCCGTGTTGAACCTCATTAGGTTCACCCGAGCCCAGCTTTCCAGCCTGTCAAGGTCCCTCTGAATGGCATCCGTTCCCTCCACCGTATCGACTGCACCACTCAGCTTGGTGTCATCAGCAAACTTGCTGAGGGTGCACTCCATTCCCTCATCGATGTCATTAATAAAGATGTTAAAGAGCACCGGTCCCAAGACAGACCCTTGAGGGACGCCGCTCGTTACCGGCCTCCACCTGGACATAGAGCCATTGACCACCACCCTCTGTCTGCGGCCTTTCAACCAATTGCTTATCCATCTAGTTGTCCACCCATCAAATCCACCTCCCTCCAATTTGGAGATGAGGATGTGATGGGGGACCATGTCAAAGGCCTTGCTCAGGTCCAGGTAAATGACATCGGTCACCTTCCCTTCATCCACCAACGCCGTCACTCCATCATAGAAGGCCACAAGATTAGTTAAGCATGACCTTCCCCTGGTGAAGCCATGCTGGCTGTCTCGGATCACATGCTCGTTCTTTATGTGATCAAGCATGTTGTCCAGGAGGATCTGTTCCATAATCTTCCCAGGCACAGAGGTGAGACTCACCGGCCTGTAGTAACCCGGGTCCTCCCTGCTCCCCTTCTTGTAAATGGGAGTGATGTGACCCTTCCTCCAATCATCCGGGACCTCACCTGACAGCCATGACTTCTCAAATATGATGGAGAGCGGCTCAGCAACCACCTCAGCCAGCTCCTTCAGGACCCTGGGATGCACGCCATCTGGCCCCAAAGAATGATGCTTTGGAGCAAAATAGAATACAGTGTTTCTAAAATTCCCAAATTCCTCTACAAAATAAGGACATTCCCACCAGAAATATCAAGTTGTGTCATAATGTAGAAAACTTTCACACTAATATCCTTGCTTATCTCAGAAATATAAAGGAATCTCATAAGTATCACTAATTATCCTTGCAAAAATTTCATTTTCTTGCCAAAATAATGCTTTTCATTCCTAAAAATAGCATTTTCTAAACAAAATACTGGTTTTCACCCACAAAGGTAGACATTATCTCCACAGAATGTTCCTTTGGAGCCTGATAGAATACAGTGTTTCAAGAATTCCTGTATTCCTCTACAAAATAAGGACATTTCCACCCAAAATATCGATTTCTGTCAAGATTTAGAGAACTTTGACACCAATAGCAGTACTTATCCCAAAAAGAAATAAAAAGTACATTCTTGAGTTTCACTTCTTATCCTTGCCAAAATACATTTTTCTTAACAAATAAAACGCTTTTCAGCCCTAAAAATAGCATTTTCTCCCCAAAATACTGGGTTTCATCCTCAAAAGAAGACAGTTCCTCTAAAAAATGAATATTGGCAGCATAATACGATACATTGTTTACAGAATACCGGAATTCCTTTTTCAAATAAGGACACTTCCCCCCTAAAGATCAATTTCTGTTCTAATTTTTGAAATTTACACATGACTTTCACTACATAGATCAGAAATAATAAGTTCTCTCTAAAGCATCACCATTTATCCTGGCAAATATTTGAGTTTCTTTCGAAAATATGAATTTTCATCACTAAAAATAGCATTTTCTATCCCTAATACCTGTTTTCATAACCAAACGAAGATATTTTCTCTAGAAAATGATGCACTGTAGCATTATAGGATGCATTTCTACCAGAATACCAGTTTTCCTCTACAAACTATGGACATTTCCACCCAAAATGACAATTTCTGATAAAATTTTTACAATTTACACATGAATATCACCGCTTCTTCCAGAAATAAAGTGTCCTCCATTAAGTATCAGTTCATATGCTGGCAAAAATATTTTTTCCTTACCTAAGAAAATGCTTTTCATTCCTAAGAATAGCATATTCTTAACCACATCTGCTTTTCATCGCCAAAAGAAGAAATTTTCCCTACAGAATCACAGAATCACACAGAATCACAGAATTACCCGGGTTGGAAGGGACCTCAAGGATCATGTAGTTCCAACCCCCCTGCCTAGCAGGGCCACCAAACATACACCTTTACTAGATCAGGTTGCCCAGGGCCCTGTCCAACCTGGCCTTGAACACCTCCAAGGACGGGGCATCCACAACCTCACTGGGCAGCCTGTTCCAGGACCTAACCACTCTTCTAGTAAAGAACTTTCCCCTAACATCCAACCTAAATCTTCCCTCCTTCAACTTAAAACCATTTCCCCTAGTCCTGCTATTATCAGCCCTTTCGAAGAGTTTACTCCCTTCCTGGGAGTAAGTTCCCTTCAGGTATTGAAAGGCTGCAATGAGGTCACCCCGCAACCTTCTCTTCTCCAGGCTGAACAAACCCAACTCCCTCAGCCTGTCCTCATAGGGGAGGTGCTCCAGCCCCCTGATCATCTTTGTGGCCCTCCTCTGGACCCTTTCCAAAATCTCCATATCTTCTTTGTACTGAGGGCTCCACACCTGGACACAGTACTCCAGATGGGGCCTCACAAGAGCAGAGTAGAGAGGGACGATCACCTCCCTATCCCTGCTGACCACCCCTCTCCTGATGGAGCCCAGGATCCCATTTGCTTTCCGGGCTGCCAGAGCGCACTGCTGGCTCATGTTAAGTTTCTCATCTATCAGGACCCCTAGGTCTTTTTCTGCCGAGCTGCTCTCAAGGACAACTCCTCCCAGCCTGTACAGGTGCCTGGGGTTCTTCCGGCCCAAGTGCAAAACCTTGCACTTTGCCGTGTTGAACCTCATTAGGTTCACCCGAGCCCAGCTTTCCAGCCTGTCAAGGTCCCTCTGAATGGCATCCGTTCCCTCCACCGTATCGACTGCACCACTCAGCTTGGTGTCATCAGCAAACTTGCTGAGGGTGCACTCCATTCCCTCATCGATGTCATTAATAAAGATGTTAAAGAGCACCGGTCCCAAGACAGACCCTTGAGGGACGCCGCTCGTTACCGGCCTCCACCTGGACATAGAGCCATTGACCACCACCCTCTGTCTGCGGCCTTTCAACCAATTGCTTATCCATCTAGTTGTCCACCCATCAAATCCACCTCCCTCCAATTTGGAGATGAGGATGTGATGGGGGACCATGTCAAAGGCCTTGCTCAGGTCCAGGTAAATGACATCGGTCACCTTCCCTTCATCCACCAACGCCGTCACTCCATCA
Source organism: Coturnix japonica (assembly GCF_054131305.1). Classification (NCBI taxonomy): domain Eukaryota; kingdom Metazoa; phylum Chordata; class Aves; order Galliformes; family Phasianidae; genus Coturnix; species Coturnix japonica. The sequence goes on from NW_028188947.1 coordinate 817,613, forward strand.
TAGAAGGCCACAAGATTAGTTAAGCATGACCTTCCCCTGGTGAAGCCATGCTGGCTGTCTCGGATCACATGCTCGTTCTTTATGTGATCAAGCATGTTGTCCAGGAGGATCTGTTCCATAATCTTCCCAGGCACAGAGGTGAGACTCACCGGCCTGTAGTAACCCGGGTCCTCCCTGCTCCCCTTCTTGTAAATGGGAGTGATGTGACCCTTCCTCCAATCATCCGGGACCTCACCTGACAGCCATGACTTCTCAAATATGATGGAGAGCGGCTCAGCAACCACCCCAGCCAGCTCTTTCAGGACCCTGGGATGCACGCCATCTGGCCCCAAAGAATGATGCTTTGGAGCAAAATAGAATACAGTGTTTCTAAAATTCCCAAATTCCTCTACAAAATAAGGACATTCCCACCAGAAATATCAAGTTGTGTCATAATGTAGAAAACTTTCACACTAATATCCTTGCTTATCTCAGAAATATAAAGGAATCTCATAAGTATCACTAATTATCCTTGCAAAAATTTCATTTTCTTGCCAAAATAATGCTTTTCATTCCTAAAAATAGCATTTTCTAAACAAAATACTGGTTTTCACCCACAAAGGTAGACATTATCTCCACAGAATGTTCCTTTGGAGCCTGATAGAATACAGTGTTTCAAGAATTCCTGTATTCCTCTACAAAATAAGGACATTTCCACCCAAAATATCGATTTCTGTCAAGATTTAGAGAACTTTGACACCAATAGCAGTACTTATCCCAAAAAGAAATAAAAAGTACATTCTTGAGTTTCACTTCTTATCCTTGCCAAAATACATTTTTCTTAACAAATAAAACGCTTTTCAGCCCTAAAAATAGCATTTTCTCCCCAAAATACTGGGTTTCATCCTCAAAAGAAGACAGTTCCTCTAAAAAATGAATATTGGCAGCATAATACGATACATTGTTTACAGAATACCGGAATTCCTTTTTCAAATAAGGACACTTCCCCCCTAAAGATCAATTTCTGTTCTAATTTTTGAAATTTACACATGACTTTCACTACATAGATCAGAAATAATAAGTTCTCTCTAAAGCATCACCATTTATCCTGGCAAATATTTGAGTTTCTTTCGAAAATATGAATTTTCATCACTAAAAATAGCATTTTCTATCCCTAATACCTCTTTTCATAACCAAACGAAGATATTTTCTCTAGAAAATGATGCACTGTAGCATTATAGGATGCATTTCTACCAGAATACCAGTTTTCCTCTACAAACTATGGACATTTCCACCCAAAATGACAATTTCTGATAAAATTTTTACAATTTACACATGAATATCACCGCTTCTTCCAGAAATAAAGTGTCCTCCATTAAGTATCAGTTCATATGCTGGCAAAAATATTTTTTCCTTACCTAAGAAAATGCTTTTCATTCCTAAGAATAGCATATTCTTAACCACATCTGCTTTTCATCGCCAAAAGAAGAAATTTTCCCTACATAATCACAGAATCACACAGAATCACAGAATTACCCGGGTTGGAAGGGACCTCAAGGATCATGTAGTTCCAACAACCCCTGCCTAGCAGGGCCACCAAACATACACCTTTACTAGATCAGGTTGCCCAGGGCCCTGTCCAACCTGGCCTTGAACACCTCCAAGGACGGGGCATCCACAACCTCCCTGGGCAGCCTGTTCCAGGACCTAACCACTCTTCTAGTAAAGAACTTTCCCCTAACATCCAACCTAAATCTTCCCTCCTTCAACTTAAAACCATTTCCCCTAGTCCTGCTATTATCAGCCCTTTCGAAGAGTTTACTCCCTTCCTGGGAGTAAGTTCCCTTCAGGTATTGAAAGGCTGCAATGAGGTCACCCCGCAACCTTCTCTTCTCCAGGCTGAACAAACCCAACTCCCTCAGCCTGTCCTCATAGGGGAGGTGCTCCAGCCCCCTGATCATCTTTGTGGCCCTCCTCTGGACCCTTTCCAAAATCTCCATATCTTTTTTGTACTGAGGGCTCCACACCTGGACACAGTACTCCAGATGGGGCCTCACAAGAGCAGAGTAGAGAGGGACGATCACCTCCCTATCCCTGCTGACCACCCCTCTCCTGATGGAGCCCAGGATCCCATTTGCTTTCCGGGCTGCCAGAGCGCACTGCTGGCTCATGTTAAGTTTCTCATCTATCAGGACCCCTAGGTCTTTTTCTGCCGAGCTGCTCTCAAGGACAACTCCTCCCAGCCTGTACAGGTGCCTGGGGTTCTTCCGGCCCAAGTGCAAAACCTTGCACTTTGCCGTGTTGAACCTCATTAGGTTCACCCGAGCCCAGCTTTCCAGCCTGTCAAGGTCCCTCTGAATGGCATCCGTTCCCTCCACCGTATCGACTGCACCACTCAGCTTGGTGTCATCAGCAAACTTGCTGAGGGTGCACTCCATTCCCTCATCGATGTCATTAATAAAGATGTTAAAGAGCACCGGTCCCAAGACAGACCCTTGAGGGACGCCGCTCGTTACCGGCCTCCACCTGGACATAGAGCCATTGACCACCACCCTCTGTCTGCGGCCTTTCAACCAATTGCTTATCCATCTAGTTGTCCACCCATCAAATCCACCTCCCTCCAATTTGGAGATGAGGATGTGATGGGGGACCATGTCAAAGGCCTTGCTCAGGTCCAGGTAAATGACATCGGTCACCTTCCCTTCATCCACCAACGCCGTCACTCCATCATAGAAGGCCACAAGATTAGTTAAGCATGACCTTCCCCTGGTGAAGCCATGCTGGCTGTCTCGGATCACATGCTCGTTCTTTATGTGATCAAGCATGTTGTCCAGGAGGATCTGTTCCATAATCTTCCCAGGCACAGAGGTGAGACTCACCGGCCTGTAGTAACCCGGGTCCTCCCTGCTCCCCTTCTTGTAAATGGGAGTGATGTGACCCTTCCTCCAATCATCCGGGACCTCACCTGACAGCCATGACTTCTCAAATATGATGGAGAGCGGCTCAGCAACCACCTCAGCCAGCTCCTTCAGGACCCTGGGATGCACGCCATCTGGCCCCAAAGAATGATGCTTTGGAGCAAAATAGAATACAGTGTTTCTAAAATTCCCAAATTCCTCTACAAAATAAGGACATTCCCACCAGAAATATCAAGTTGTGTCATAATGTAGAAAACTTTCACACTAATATCCTTGCTTATCTCAGAAATATAAAGGAATCTCATAAGTATCACTAATTATCCTTGCAAAAATTTCATTTTCTTGCCAAAATAATGCTTTTCATTCCTAAAAATAGCATTTTCTAAACAAAATACTGGTTTTCACCCACAAAGGTAGACATTATCTCCACAGAATGTTCCTTTGGAGCCTGATAGAATACAGTGTTTCAAGAATTCCTGTATTCCTCTACAAAATAAGGACATTTCCACCCAAAATATCGATTTCTGTCAAGATTTAGAGAACTTTGACACCAATAGCAGTACTTATCCCAAAAAGAAATAAAAAGTACATTCTTGAGTTTCACTTCTTATCCTTGCCAAAATACATTTTTCTTAACAAATAAAACGCTTTTCAGCCCTAAAAATAGCATTTTCTCCCCAAAATACTGGGTTTCATCCTCAAAAGAAGACAGTTCCTCTAAAAAATGAATATTGGCAGCATAATACGATACATTGTTTACAGAATACCGGAATTCCTTTTTCAAATAAGGACACTTCCCCCCTAAAGATCAATTTCTGTTCTAATTTTTGAAATTTACACATGACTTTCACTACATAGATCAGAAATAATAAGTTCTCTCTAAAGCATCACCATTTATCCTGGCAAATATTTGAGTTTCTTTCGAAAATATGAATTTTCATCACTAAAAATAGCATTTTCTATCCCTAATACCTCTTTTCATAACCAAACGAAGATATTTTCTCTAGAAAATGATGCACTGTAGCATTATAGGATGCATTTCTACCAGAATACCAGTTTTCCTCTACAAACTATGGACATTTCCACCCAAAATGACAATTTCTGATAAAATTTTTACAATTTACACATGAATATCACCGCTTCTTCCAGAAATAAAGTGTCCTCCATTAAGTATCAGTTCATATGCTGGCAAAAATATTTTTTCCTTACCTAAGAAAATGCTTTTCATTCCTAAGAATAGCATATTCTTAACCACATCTGCTTTTCGTCGCCAAAAGAAGAAATTTTCCCTACAGAATCACAGAATCACACAGAATCACAGAATTACCCGGGTTGGAAGGGACCTCAAGGATCATGTAGTTCCAACCCCCCTGCCTAGCAGGGCCACCAAACATACACCTTTACTAGATCAGGTTGCCCAGGGCCCTGTCCAACCTGGCCTTGAACACCTCCAAGGACGGGGCATCCACAACCTCACTGGGCAGCCTGTTCCAGGACCTAACCACTCTTCTAGTAAAGAACTTTCCCCTAACATCCAACCTAAATCTTCCCTCCTTCAACTTAAAACCATTTCCCCTAGTCCTGCTATTATCAGCCCTTTCGAAGAGTTTACTCCCTTCCTGGGAGTAAGTTCCCTTCAGGTATTGAAAGGCTGCAATGAGGTCACCCCGCAACCTTCTCTTCTCCAGGCTGAACAAACCCAACTCCCTCAGCCTGTCCTCATAGGGGAGGTGCTCCAGCCCCCTGATCATCTTTGTGGCCCTCCTCTGGACCCTTTCCAAAATCTCCATATCTTCTTTGTACTGAGGGCTCCACACCTGGACACAGTACTCCAGATGGGGCCTCACAAGAGCAGAGTAGAGAGGGACGATCACCTCCCTATCCCTGCTGACCACCCCTCTCCTGATGGAGCCCAGGATCCCATTTGCTTTCCGGGCTGCCAGAGCGCACTGCTGGCTCATGTTAAGTTTCTCATCTATCAGGACCCCTAGGTCTTTTTCTGCCGAGCTGCTCTCAAGGACAACTCCTCCCAGCCTGTACAGGTGCCTGGGGTTCTTCCGGCCCAAGTGCAAAACCTTGCACTTTGCCGTGTTGAACCTCATTAGGTTCACCCGAGCCCAGCTTTCCAGCCTGTCAAGGTCCCTCTGAATGGCATCCGTTCCCTCCACCGTATCGACTGCACCACTCAGCTTGGTGTCATCAGCAAACTTGCTGAGGGTGCACTCCATTCCCTCATCGATGTCATTAATAAAGATGTTAAAGAGCACCGGTCCCAAGACAGACCCTTGAGGGACGCCGCTCGTTACCGGCCTCCACCTGGACATAGAGCCATTGACCACCACCCTCTGTCTGCGGCCTTTCAACCAATTGCTTATCCATCTAGTTGTCCACCCATCAAATCCACCTCCCTCCAATTTGGAGATGAGGATGTGATGGGGGACCATGTCAAAGGCCTTGCTCAGGTCCAGGTAAATGACATCGGTCACCTTCCCTTCATCCACCAACGCCGTCACTCCATCATAGAAGGCCACAAGATTAGTTAAGCATGACCTTCCCCTGGTGAAGCCATGCTGGCTGTCTCGGATCACATGCTCGTTCTTTATGTGATCAAGCATGTTGTCCAGGAGGATCTGTTCCATAATCTTCCCAGGCACAGAGGTGAGACTCACCGGCCTGTAGTAACCCGGGTCCTCCCTGCTCCCCTTCTTGTAAATGGGAGTGATGTGACCCTTCCTCCAATCATCCGGGACCTCACCTGACAGCCATGACTTCTCAAATATGATGGAGAGCGGCTCAGCAACCACCTCAGCCAGCTCCTTCAGGACCCTGGGATGCACGCCATCTGGCCCCAAAGAATGATGCTTTGGAGCAAAATAGAATACAGTGTTTCTAAAATTCCCAAATTCCTCTACAAAATAAGGACATTCCCACCAGAAATATCAAGTTGTGTCATAATGTAGAAAACTTTCACACTAATATCCTTGCTTATCTCAGAAATATAAAGGAATCTCATAAGTATCACTAATTATCCTTGCAAAAATTTCATTTTCTTGCCAAAATAATGCTTTTCATTCCTAAAAATAGCATTTTCTAAACAAAATACTGGTTTTCACCCACAAAGGTAGACATTATCTCCACAGAATGTTCCTTTGGAGCCTGATAGAATACAGTGTTTCAAGAATTCCTGTATTCCTCTACAAAATAAGGACATTTCCACCCAAAATATCGATTTCTGTCAAGATTTAGAGAACTTTGACACCAATAGCAGTACTTATCCCAAAAAGAAATAAAAAGTACATTCTTGAGTTTCACTTCTTATCCTTGCCAAAATACATTTTTCTTAACAAATAAAACGCTTTTCAGCCCTAAAAATAGCATTTTCTCCCCAAAATACTGGGTTTCATCCTCAAAAGAAGACAGTTCCTCTAAAAAATGAATATTGGCAGCATAATACGATACATTGTTTACAGAATACCGGAATTCCTTTTTCAAATAAGGACACTTCCCCCCTAAAGATCAATTTCTGTTCTAATTTTTGAAATTTACACATGACTTTCACTACATAGATCAGAAATAATAAGTTCTCTCTAAAGCATCACCATTTATCCTGGCAAATATTTGAGTTTCTTTCGAAAATATGAATTTTCATCACTAAAAATAGCATTTTCTATCCCTAATACCTCTTTTCATAACCAAACGAAGATATTTTCTCTAGAAAATGATGCACTGTAGCATTATAGGATGCATTTCTACCAGAATACCAGTTTTCCTCTACAAACTATGGACATTTCCACCCAAAATGACAATTTCTGATAAAATTTTTACAATTTACACATGAATATCACCGCTTCTTCCAGAAATAAAGTGTCCTCCATTAAGTATCAGTTCATATGCTGGCAAAAATATTTTTTCCTTACCTAAGAAAATGCTTTTCATTCCTAAGAATAGCATATTCTTAACCACATCTGCTTTTCGTCGCCAAAAGAAGAAATTTTCCCTACAGAATCACAGAATCACACAGAATCACAGAATTACCCGGGTTGGAAGGGACCTCAAGGATCATGTAGTTCCAACCCCCCTGCCTAGCAGGGCCACCAAACATACACCTTTACTAGATCAGGTTGCCCAGGGCCCTGTCCAACCTGGCCTTGAACACCTCCAAGGACGGGGCATCCACAACCTCCCTGGGCAGCCTGTTCCAGGACCTAACCACTCTTCTAGTAAAGAACTTTCCCCTAACATCCAACCTAAATCTTCCCTCCTTCAACTTAAAACCATTTCCCCTAGTCCTGCTATTATCAGCCCTTTCGAAGAGTTTACTCCCTTCCTGGGAGTAAGTTCCCTTCAGGTATTGAAAGGCTGCAATGAGGTCACCCCGCAACCTTCTCTTCTCCAGGCTGAACAAACCCAACTCCCTCAGCCTGTCCTCATAGGGGAGGTGCTCCAGCCCCCTGATCATCTTTGTGGCCCTCCTCTGGACCCTTTCCAAAATCTCCATATCTTTTTTGTACTGAGGGCTCCACACCTGGACACAGTACTCCAGATGGGGCCTCACAAGAGCAGAGTAGAGAGGGACGATCACCTCCCTATCCCTGCTGACCACCCCTCTCCTGATGGAGCCCAGGATCCCATTTGCTTTCCGGGCTGCCAGAGCGCACTGCTGGCTCATGTTAAGTTTCTCATCTATCAGGACCCCTAGGTCTTTTTCTGCCGAGCTGCTCTCAAGGACAACTCCTCCCAGCCTGTACAGGTGCCTGGGGTTCTTCCGGCCCAAGTGCAAAACCTTGCACTTTGCCGTGTTGAACCTCATTAGGTTCACCCGAGCCCAGCTTTCCAGCCTGTCAAGGTCCCTCTGAATGGCATCCGTTCCCTCCACCGTATCGACTGCACCACTCAGCTTGGTGTCATCAGCAAACTTGCTGAGGGTGCACTCCATTCCCTCATCGATGTCATTAATAAAGATGTTAAAGAGCACCGGTCCCAAGACAGACCCTTGAGGGACGCCGCTCGTTACCGGCCTCCACCTGGACATAGAGCCATTGACCACCACCCTCTGTCTGCGGCCTTTCAACCAATTGCTTATCCATCTAGTTGTCCACCCATCAAATCCACCTCCCTCCAATTTGGAGATGAGGATGTGATGGGGGACCATGTCAAAGGCCTTGCTCAGGTCCAGGTAAATGACATCGGTCACCTTCCCTTCATCCACCAACGCCGTCACTCCATCATAGAAGGCCACAAGATTAGTTAAGCATGACCTTCCCCTGGTGAAGCCATGCTGGCTGTCTCGGATCACATGCTCGTTCTTTATGTGATCAAGCATGTTGTCCAGGAGGATCTGTTCCATAATCTTCCCAGGCACAGAGGTGAGACTCACCGGCCTGTAGTAACCCGGGTCCTCCCTGCTCCCCTTCTTGTAAATGGGAGTGATGTGACCCTTCCTCCAATCATCCGGGACCTCACCTGACAGCCATGACTTCTCAAATATGATGGAGAGCGGCTCAGCAACCACCCCAGCCAGCTCTTTCAGGACCCTGGGATGCACGCCATCTGGCCCCAAAGAATGATGCTTTGGAGCAAAATAGAATACAGTGTTTCTAAAATTCCCAAATTCCTCTACAAAATAAGGACATTCCCACCAGAAATATCAAGTTGTGTCATAATGTAGAAAACTTTCACACTAATATCCTTGCTTATCTCAGAAATATAAAGGAATCTCATAAGTATCACTAATTATCCTTGCAAAAATTTCATTTTCTTGCCAAAATAATGCTTTTCATTCCTAAAAATAGCATTTTCTAAACAAAATACTGGTTTTCACCCACAAAGGTAGACATTATCTCCACAGAATGTTCCTTTGGAGCCTGATAGAATACAGTGTTTCAAGAATTCCTGTATTCCTCTACAAAATAAGGACATTTCCACCCAAAATATCGATTTCTGTCAAGATTTAGAGAACTTTGACACCAATAGCAGTACTTATCCCAAAAAGAAATAAAAAGTACATTCTTGAGTTTCACTTCTTATCCTTGCCAAAATACATTTTTCTTAACAAATAAAACGCTTTTCAGCCCTAAAAATAGCATTTTCTCCCCAAAATACTGGGTTTCATCCTCAAAAGAAGACAGTTCCTCTAAAAAATGAATATTGGCAGCATAATACGATACATTGTTTACAGAATACCGGAATTCCTTTTTCAAATAAGGACACTTCCCCCCTAAAGATCAATTTCTGTTCTAATTTTTGAAATTTACACATGACTTTCACTACATAGATCAGAAATAATAAGTTCTCTCTAAAGCATCACCATTTATCCTGGCAAATATTTGAGTTTCTTTCGAAAATATGAATTTTCATCACTAAAAATAGCATTTTCTATCCCTAATACCTCTTTTCATAACCAAACGAAGATATTTTCTCTAGAAAATGATGCACTGTAGCATTATAGGATGCATTTCTACCAGAATACCAGTTTTCCTCTACAAACTATGGACATTTCCACCCAAAATGACAATTTCTGATAAAATTTTTACAATTTACACATGAATATCACCGCTTCTTCCAGAAATAAAGTGTCCTCCATTAAGTATCAGTTCATATGCTGGCAAAAATATTTTTTCCTTACCTAAGAAAATGCTTTTCATTCCTAAGAATAGCATATTCTTAACCACATCTGCTTTTCGTCGCCAAAAGAAGAAATTTTCCCTACAGAATCACAGAATCACACAGAATCACAGAATTACCCGGGTTGGAAGGGACCTCAAGGATCATGTAGTTCCAACCCCCCTGCCTAGCAGGGCCACCAAACATACACCTTTACTAGATCAGGTTGCCCAGGGCCCTGTCCAACCTGGCCTTGAACACCTCCAAGGACGGGGCATCCACAACCTCACTGGGCAGCCTGTTCCAGGACCTAACCACTCTTCTAGTAAAGAACTTTCCCCTAACATCCAACCTAAATCTTCCCTCCTTCAACTTAAAACCATTTCCCCTAGTCCTGCTATTATCAGCCCTTTCGAAGAGTTTACTCCCTTCCTGGGAGTAAGTTCCCTTCAGGTATTGAAAGGCTGCAATGAGGTCACCCCGCAACCTTCTCTTCTCCAGGCTGAACAAACCCAACTCCCTCAGCCTGTCCTCATAGGGGAGGTGCTCCAGCCCCCTGATCATCTTTGTGGCCCTCCTCTGGACCCTTTCCAAAATCTCCATATCTTTTTTGTACTGAGGGCTCCACACCTGGACACAGTACTCCAGATGGGGCCTCACAAGAGCAGAGTAGAGAGGGACGATCACCTCCCTATCCCTGCTGACCACCCCTCTCCTGATGGAGCCCAGGATCCCATTTGCTTTCCGGGCTGCCAGAGCGCACTGCTGGCTCATGTTAAGTTTCTCATCTATCAGGACCCCTAGGTCTTTTTCTGCCGAGCTGCTCTCAAGGACAACTCCTCCCAGCCTGTACAGGTGCCTGGGGTTCTTCCGGCCCAAGTGCAAAACCTTGCACTTTGCCGTGTTGAACCTCATTAGGTTCACCCGAGCCCAGCTTTCCAGCCTGTCAAGGTCCCTCTGAATGGCATCCGTTCCCTCCACCGTATCGACTGCACCACTCAGCTTGGTGTCATCAGCAAACTTGCTGAGGGTGCACTCCATTCCCTCATCGATGTCATTAATAAAGATGTTAAAGAGCACCGGTCCCAAGACAGACCCTTGAGGGACGCCGCTCGTTACCGGCCTCCACCTGGACATAGAGCCATTGACCACCACCCTCTGTCTGCGGCCTTTCAACCAATTGCTTATCCATCTAGTTGTCCACCCATCAAATCCACCTCCCTCCAATTTGGAGATGAGGATGTGATGGGGGACCATGTCAAAGGCCTTGCTCAGGTCCAGGTAAATGACATCGGTCACCTTCCCTTCATCCACCAACGCCGTCACTCCATCATAGAAGGCCACAAGATTAGTTAAGCATGACCTTCCCCTGGTGAAGCCATGCTGGCTGTCTCGGATCACATGCTCGTTCTTTATGTGATCAAGCATGTTGTCCAGGAGGATCTGTTCCATAATCTTCCCAGGCACAGAGGTGAGACTCACCGGCCTGTAGTAACCCGGGTCCTCCCTGCTCCCCTTCTTGTAAATGGGAGTGATGTGACCCTTCCTCCAATCATCCGGGACCTCACCTGACAGCCATGACTTCTCAAATATGATGGAGAGCGGCTCAGCAACCACCCCAGCCAGCTCTTTCAGGACCCTGGGATGCACGCCATCTGGCCCCAAAGAATGATGCTTTGGAGCAAAATAGAATACAGTGTTTCTAAAATTCCCAAATTCCTCTACAAAATAAGGACATTCCCACCAGAAATATCAAGTTGTGTCATAATGTAGAAAACTTTCACACTAATATCCTTGCTTATCTCAGAAATATAAAGGAATCTCATAAGTATCACTAATTATCCTTGCAAAAATTTCATTTTCTTGCCAAAATAATGCTTTTCATTCCTAAAAATAGCATTTTCTAAACAAAATACTGGTTTTCACCCACAAAGGTAGACATTATCTCCACAGAATGTTCCTTTGGAGCCTGATAGAATACAGTGTTTCAAGAATTCCTGTATTCCTCTACAAAATAAGGACATTTCCACCCAAAATATCGATTTCTGTCAAGATTTAGAGAACTTTGACACCAATAGCAGTACTTATCCCAAAAAGAAATAAAAAGTACATTCTTGAGTTTCACTTCTTATCCTTGCCAAAATACATTTTTCTTAACAAATAAAACGCTTTTCAGCCCTAAAAATAGCATTTTCTCCCCAAAATACTGGGTTTCATCCTCAAAAGAAGACAGTTCCTCTAAAAAATGAATATTGGCAGCATAATACGATACATTGTTTACAGAATACCGGAATTCCTTTTTCAAATAAGGACACTTCCCCCCTAAAGATCAATTTCTGTTCTAATTTTTGAAATTTACACATGACTTTCACTACATAGATCAGAAATAATAAGTTCTCTCTAAAGCATCACCATTTATCCTGGCAAATATTTGAGTTTCTTTCGAAAATATGAATTTTCATCACTAAAAATAGCATTTTCTATCCCTAATACCTGTTTTCATAACCAAACGAAGATATTTTCTCTAGAAAATGATGCACTGTAGCATTATAGGATGCATTTCTACCAGAATACCAGTTTTCCTCTACAAACTATGGACATTTCCACCCAAAATGACAATTTCTGATAAAATTTTTACAATTTACACATGAATATCACCGCTTCTTCCAGAAATAAAGTGTCCTCCATTAAGTATCAGTTCATATGCTGGCAAAAATATTTTTTCCTTACCTAAGAAAATGCTTTTCATTCCTAAGAATAGCATATTCTTAACCACATCTGCTTTTCATCGCCAAAAGAAGAAATTTTCCCTACAGAATCACAGAATCACACAGAATCACAGAATTACCCGGGTTGGAAGGGACCTCAAGGATCATGTAGTTCCAACCCCCCTGCCTAGCAGGGCCACCAAACATACACCTTTACTAGATCAGGTTGCCCAGGGCCCTGTCCAACCTGGCCTTGAACACCTCCAAGGACGGGGCATCCACAACCTCACTGGGCAGCCTGTTCCAGGACCTAACCACTCTTCTAGTAAAGAACTTTCCCCTAACATCCAACCTAAATCTTCCCTCCTTCAACTTAAAACCATTTCCCCTAGTCCTGCTATTATCAGCCCTTTCGAAGAGTTTACTCCCTTCCTGGGAGTAAGTTCCCTTCAGGTATTGAAAGGCTGCAATGAGGTCACCCCGCAACCTTCTCTTCTCCAGGCTGAACAAACCCAACTCCCTCAGCCTGTCCTCATAGGGGAGGTGCTCCAGCCCCCTGATCATCTTTGTGGCCCTCCTCTGGACCCTTTCCAAAATCTCCATATCTTTTTTGTACTGAGGGCTCCACACCTGGACACAGTACTCCAGATGGGGCCTCACAAGAGCAGAGTAGAGAGGGACGATCACCTCCCTATCCCTGCTGACCACCCCTCTCCTGATGGAGCCCAGGATCCCATTTGCTTTCCGGGCTGCCAGAGCGCACTGCTGGCTCATGTTAAGTTTCTCATCTATCAGGACCCCTAGGTCTTTTTCTGCCGAGCTGCTCTCAAGGACAACTCCTCCCAGCCTGTACAGGTGCCTGGGGTTCTTCCGGCCCAAGTGCAAAACCTTGCACTTTGCCGTGTTGAACCTCATTAGGTTCACCCGAGCCCAGCTTTCCAGCCTGTCAAGGTCCCTCTGAATGGCATCCGTTCCCTCCACCGTATCGACTGCACCACTCAGCTTGGTGTCATCAGCAAACTTGCTGAGGGTGCACTCCATTCCCTCATCGATGTCATTAATAAAGATGTTAAAGAGCACCGGTCCCAAGACAGACCCTTGAGGGACGCCGCTCGTTACCGGCCTCCACCTGGACATAGAGCCATTGACCACCACCCTCTGTCTGCGGCCTTTCAACCAATTGCTTATCCATCTAGTTGTCCACCCATCAAATCCACCTCCCTCCAATTTGGAGATGAGGATGTGATGGGGGACCATGTCAAAGGCCTTGCTCAGGTCCAGGTAAATGACATCGGTCACCTTCCCTTCATCCACCAACGCCGTCACTCCATCATAGAAGGCCACAAGATTAGTTAAGCATGACCTTCCCCTGGTGAAGCCATGCTGGCTGTCTCGGATCACATGCTCGTTCTTTATGTGATCAAGCATGTTGTCCAGGAGGATCTGTTCCATAATCTTCCCAGGCACAGAGGTGAGACTCACCGGCCTGTAGTAACCCGGGTCCTCCCTGCTCCCCTTCTTGTAAATGGGAGTGATGTGACCCTTCCTCCAATCATCCGGGACCTCACCTGACAGCCATGACTTCTCAAATATGATGGAGAGCGGCTCAGCAACCACCCCAGCCAGCTCTTTCAGGACCCTGGGATGCACGCCATCTGGCCCCAAAGAATGATGCTTTGGAGCAAAATAGAATACAGTGTTTCTAAAATTCCCAAATTCCTCTACAAAATAAGGACATTCCCACCAGAAATATCAAGTTGTGTCATAATGTAGAAAACTTTCACACTAATATCCTTGCTTATCTCAGAAATATAAAGGAATCTCATAAGTATCACTAATTATCCTTGCAAAAATTTCATTTTCTTGCCAAAATAATGCTTTTCATTCCTAAAAATAGCATTTTCTAAACAAAATACTGGTTTTCACCCACAAAGGTAGACATTATCTCCACAGAATGTTCCTTTGGAGCCTGATAGAATACAGTGTTTCAAGAATTCCTGTATTCCTCTACAAAATAAGGACATTTCCACCCAAAATATCGATTTCTGTCAAGATTTAGAGAACTTTGACACCAATAGCAGTACTTATCCCAAAAAGAAATAAAAAGTACATTCTTGAGTTTCACTTCTTATCCTTGCCAAAATACATTTTTCTTAACAAATAAAACGCTTTTCAGCCCTAAAAATAGCATTTTCTCCCCAAAATACTGGGTTTCATCCTCAAAAGAAGACAGTTCCTCTAAAAAATGAATATTGGCAGCATAATACGATACATTGTTTACAGAATACCGGAATTCCTTTTTCAAATAAGGACACTTCCCCCCTAAAGATCAATTTCTGTTCTAATTTTTGAAATTTACACATGACTTTCACTACATAGATCAGAAATAATAAGTTCTCTCTAAAGCATCACCATTTATCCTGGCAAATATTTGAGTTTCTTTCGAAAATATGAATTTTCATCACTAAAAATAGCATTTTCTATCCCTAATACCTGTTTTCATAACCAAACGAAGATATTTTCTCTAGAAAATGATGCACTGTAGCATTATAGGATGCATTTCTACCAGAATACCAGTTTTCCTCTACAAACTATGGACATTTCCACCCAAAATGACAATTTCTGATAAAATTCTTACAATTTACACATGAATATCACCGCTTCTTCCAGAAATAAAGTGTCCTCCATTAAGTATCAGTTCATATGCTGGCAAAAATATTTTTTCCTTACCTAAGAAAATGCTTTTCATTCCTAAGAATAGCATATTCTTAACCACATCTGCTTTTCATCGCCAAAAGAAGAAATTTTCCCTACAGAATCACAGAATCACACAGAATCACAGAATTACCCGGGTTGGAAGGGACCTCAAGGATCATGTAGTTCCAACCCCCCTGCCTAGCAGGGCCACCAAACATACACCTTTACTAGATCAGGTTGCCCAGGGCCCTGTCCAACCTGGCCTTGAACACCTCCAAGGACGGGGCATCCACAACCTCCCTGGGCAGCCTGTTCCAGGACCTAACCACTCTTCTAGTAAAGAACTTTCCCCTAACATCCAACCTAAATCTTCCCTCCTTCAACTTAAAACCATTTCCCCTAGTCCTGCTATTATCAGCCCTTTCGAAGAGTTTACTCCCTTCCTGGGAGTAAGTTCCCTTCAGGTATTGAAAGGCTGCAATGAGGTCACCCCGCAACCTTCTCTTCTCCAGGCTGAACAAACCCAACTCCCTCAGCCTGTCCTCATAGGGGAGGTGCTCCAGCCCCCTGATCATCTTCGTGGCCCTCCTCTGGACCCTTTCCAAAATCTCCATATCTTTTTTGTACTGAGGGCTCCACACCTGGACACAGTACTCCAGATGGGGCCTCACAAGAGCAGAGTAGAGAGGGACGATCACCTCCCTATCCCTGCTGACCACCCCTCTCCTGATGGAGCCCAGGATCCCATTTGCTTTCCGGGCTGCCAGAGCGCACTGCTGGCTCATGTTAAGTTTCTCATCTATCAGGACCCCTAGGTCTTTTTCTGCCGAGCTGCTCTCAAGGACAACTCCTCCCAGCCTGTACAGGTGCCTGGGGTTCTTCCGGCCCAAGTGCAAAACCTTGCACTTTGCCGTGTTGAACCTCATTAGGTTCACCCGAGCCCAGCTTTCCAGCCTGTCAAGGTCCCTCTGAATGGCATCCGTTCCCTCCACCGTATCGACTGCACCACTCAGCTTGGTGTCATCAGCAAACTTGCTGAGGGTGCACTCCATTCCCTCATCGATGTCATTAATAAAGATGTTAAAGAGCACCGGTCCCAAGACAGACCCTTGAGGGACGCCGCTCGTTACCGGCCTCCACCTGGACATAGAGCCATTGACCACCACCCTCTGTCTGCGGCCTTTCAACCAATTGCTTATCCATCTAGTTGTCCACCCATCAAATCCACCTCCCTCCAATTTGGAGATGAGGATGTGATGGGGGACCATGTCAAAGGCCTTGCTCGGGTCCAGGTAAATGACATCGGTCACCTTCCCTTCATCCACCAACGCCGTCACTCCATCATAGAAGGCCACAAGATTAGTTAAGCATGACCTTCCCCTGGTGAAGCCATGCTGGCTGTCTCGGATCACATGCTCGTTCTTTATGTGATCAAGCATGTTGTCCAGGAGGATCTGTTCCATAATCTTCCCAGGCACAGAGGTGAGACTCACCGGCCTGTAGGAACCCGGGTCCTCCCTGCTCCCCTTCTTGTAAATGGGAGTGATGTGACCCTTCCTCCAATCATCCGGGACCTCACCTGACAGCCATGACTTCTCAAATATGATGGAGAGCGGCTCAGCAACCACCCCAGCCAGCTCTTTCAGGACCCTGGGATGCACGCCATCTGGCCCCAAAGAATGATGCTTTGGAGCAAAATAGAATACAGTGTTTCTAAAATTCCCAAATTCCTCTACAAAATAAGGACATTCCCACCAGAAATATCAAGTTGTGTCATAATGTAGAAAACTTTCACACTAATATCCTTGCTTATCTCAGAAATATAAAGGAATCTCATAAGTATCACTAATTATCCTTGCAAAAATTTCATTTTCTTGCCAAAATAATGCTTTTCATTCCTAAAAATAGCATTTTCTAAACAAAATACTGGTTTTCACCCACAAAGGTAGACATTATCTCCACAGAATGTTCCTTTGGAGCCTGATAGAATACAGTGTTTCAAGAATTCCTGTATTCCTCTACAAAATAAGGACATTTCCACCCAAAATATCGATTTCTGTCAAGATTTAGAGAACTTTGACACCAATAGCAGTACTTATCCCAAAAAGAAATAAAAAGTACATTCTTGAGTTTCACTTCTTATCCTTGCCAAAATACATTTTTCTTAACAAATAAAACGCTTTTCAGCCCTAAAAATAGCATTTTCTCCCCAAAATACTGGGTTTCATCCTCAAAAGAAGACAGTTCCTCTAAAAAATGAATATTGGCAGCATAATACGATACATTGTTTACAGAATACCGGAATTCCTTTTTCAAATAAGGACACTTCCCCCCTAAAGATCAATTTCTGTTCTAATTTTTGAAATTTACACATGACTTTCACTACATAGATCAGAAATAATAAGTTCTCTCTAAAGCATCACCATTTATCCTGGCAAATATTTGAGTTTCTTTCGAAAATATGAATTTTCATCACTAAAAATAGCATTTTCTATCCCTAATACCTCTTTTCATAACCAAACGAAGATATTTTCTCTAGAAAATGATGCACTGTAGCATTATAGGATGCATTTCTACCAGAATACCAGTTTTCCTCTACAAACTATGGACATTTCCACCCAAAATGACAATTTCTGATAAAATTTTTACAATTTACACATGAATATCACCGCTTCTTCCAGAAATAAAGTGTCCTCCATTAAGTATCAGTTCATATGCTGGCAAAAATATTTTTTCCTTACCTAAGAAAATGCTTTTCATTCCTAAGAATAGCATATTCTTAACCACATCTGCTTTTCATCGCCAAAAGAAGAAATTTTCCCTACAGAATCACACAGAATCACAGAATTACCCGGGTTGGAAGGGACCTCAAGGATCATGTAGTTCCAACCCCCCTGCCTAGCAGGGCCACCAAACATACAACTTTACTAGATCAGGTTGCCCAGGGCCCTGTCCAACCTGGCCTTGAACACCTCCAAGGACGGGGCATCCACAACCTCACTGGGCAGCCTGTTCCAGGACCTAACCACTCTTCTAGTAAAGAACTTTCCCCTAACATCCAACCTAAATCTTCCCTCCTTCAACTTAAAACCATTTCCCCTAGTCCTGCTATTATCAGCCCTTTCGAAGAGTTTACTCCCTTCCTGGGAGTAAGTTCCCTTCAGGTATTGAAAGGCTGCAATGAGGTCACCCCGCAACCTTCTCTTCTCCAGGCTGAACAAACCCAACTCCCTCAGCCTGTCCTCATAGGGGAGGTGCTCCAGCCCCCTGATCATCTTTGTGGCCCTCCTCTGGACCCTTTCCAAAATCTCCATATCTTTTTTGTACTGAGGGCTCCACACCTGGACACAGTACTCCAGATGGGGCCTCACAAGAGCAGAGTAGAGAGGGACGATCACCTCCCTATCCCTGCTGACCACCCCTCTCCTGATGGAGCCCAGGATCCCATTTGCTTTCCGGGCTGCCAGAGCGCACTGCTGGCTCATGTTAAGTTTCTCATCTATCAGGACCCCTAGGTCTTTTTCTGCCGAGCTGCTCTCAAGGACAACTCCTCCCAGCCTGTACAGGTGCCTGGGGTTCTTCCGGCCCAAGTGCAAAACCTTGCACTTTGCCGTGTTGAACCTCATTAGGTTCACCCGAGCCCAGCTTTCCAGCCTGTCAAGGTCCCTCTGAATGGCATCCGTTCCCTCCACCGTATCGACTGCACCACTCAGCTTGGTGTCATCAGCAAACTTGCTGAGGGTGCACTCCATTCCCTCATCGATGTCATTAATAAAGATGTTAAAGAGCACCGGTCCCAAGACAGACCCTTGAGGGACGCCGCTCGTTACCGGCCTCCACCTGGACATAGAGCCATTGACCACCACCCTCTGTCTGCGGCCTTTCAACCAATTGCTTATCCATCTAGTTGTCCACCCATCAAATCCACCTCCCTCCAATTTGGAGATGAGGATGTGATGGGGGACCATGTCAAAGGCCTTGCTCAGGTCCAGGTAAATGACATCGGTCACCTTCCCTTCATCCACCAACGCCGTCACTCCATCATAGAAGGCCACAAGATTAGTTAAGCATGACCTTCCCCTGGTGAAGCCATGCTGGCTGTCTCGGATCACATGCTCGTTCTTTATGTGATCAAGCATGTTGTCCAGGAGGATCTGTTCCATAATCTTCCCAGGAACAGAGGTGAGACTCACCGGCCTGTAGTAACCCGGGTCCTCCCTGCTCCCCTTCTTGTAAATGGGAGTGATGTGACCCTTCCTCCAATCATCCGGGACCTCACCTGACAACCATGACTTCTCAAATATGATGGAGAGCGGCTCAGCAACCACCCCAGCCAGCTCCTTCAGGACCCTGGGATGCACGCCATCTGGCCCCAAAGAATGATGCTTTGGAGCAAAATAGAATACAGTGTTTCTAAAATTCCCAAATTCCTCTACAAAATAAGGACATTCCCACCAGAAATATCAAGTTGTGTCATAATGTAGAAAACTTTCACACTAATATCCTTGCTTATCTCAGAAATATAAAGGAATCTCATAAGTATCACTAATTATCCTTGCAAAAATTTCATTTTCTTGCCAAAATAATGCTTTTCATTCCTAAAAATAGCATTTTCTAAACAAAATACTGGTTTTCACCCACAAAGGTAGACATTATCTCCACAGAATGTTCCTTTGGAGCCTGATAGAATACAGTGTTTCAAGAATTCCTGTATTCCTCTACAAAATAAGGACATTTCCACCCAAAATATCGATTTCTGTCAAGATTTAGAGAACTTTGACACCAATAGCAGTACTTATCCCAAAAAGAAATAAAAAGTACATTCTTGAGTTTCACTTCTTATCCTTGCCAAAATACATTTTTCTTAACAAATAAAACGCTTTTCAGCCCTAAAAATAGCATTTTCTCCCCAAAATACTGGGTTTCATCCTCAAAAGAAGACAGTTCCTCTAAAAAATGAATATTGGCAGCATAATACGATACATTGTTTACAGAATACCGGAATTCCTTTTTCAAATAAGGACACTTCCCCCCTAAAGATCAATTTCTGTTCTAATTTTTGAAATTTACACATGACTTTCACTACATAGATCAGAAATAATAAGTTCTCTCTAAAGCATCACCATTTATCCTGGCAAATATTTGAGTTTCTTTCGAAAATATGAATTTTCATCACTAAAAATAGCATTTTCTATCCCTAATACCTCTTTTCATAACCAAACGAAGATATTTTCTCTAGAAAATGATGCACTGTAGCATTATAGGATGCATTTCTACCAGAATACCAGTTTTCCTCTACAAACTATGGACATTTCCACCCAAAATGACAATTTCTGATAAAATTCTTACAATTTACACATGAATATCACCGCTTCTTCCAGAAATAAAGTGTCCTCCATTAAGTATCAGTTCATATGCTGGCAAAAATATTTTTTCCTTACCTAAGAAAATGCTTTTCATTCCTAAGAATAGCATATTCTTAACCACATCTGCTTTTCATCGCCAAAAGAAGAAATTTTCCCTACAGAATCACAGAATCACACAGAATCACAGAATTACCCGGGTTGGAAGGGACCTCAAGGATCATGTAGTTCCAACCCCCCTGCCTAGCAGGGCCACCAAACATACACCTTTACTAGATCAGGTTGCCCAGGGCCCTGTCCAACCTGGCCTTGAACACCTCCAAGGACGGGGCATCCACAACCTCCCTGGGCAGCCTGTTCCAGGACCTAACCACTCTTCTAGTAAAGAACTTTCCCCTAACATCCAACCTAAATCTTCCCTCCTTCAACTTAAAACCATTTCCCCTAGTCCTGCTATTATCAGCCCTTTCGAAGAGTTTACTCCCTTCCTGGGAGTAAGTTCCCTTCAGGTATTGAAAGGCTGCAATGAGGTCACCCCGCAACCTTCTCTTCTCCAGGCTGAACAAACCCAACTCCCTCAGCCTGTCCTCATAGGGGAGGTGCTCCAGCCCCCTGATCATCTTTGTGGCCCTCCTCTGGACCCTTTCCAAAATCTCCATATCTTTTTTGTACTGAGGGCTCCACACCTGGACACAGTACTCCAGATGGGGCCTCACAAGAGCAGAGTAGAGAGGGACGATCACCTCCCTATCCCTGCTGACCACCCCTCTCCTGATGGAGCCCAGGATCCCATTTGCTTTCCGGGCTGCCAGAGCGCACTGCTGGCTCATGTTAAGTTTCTCATCTATCAGGACCCCTAGGTCTTTTTCTGCCGAGCTGCTCTCAAGGACAACTCCTCCCAGCCTGTACAGGTGCCTGGGGTTCTTCCGGCCCAAGTGCAAAACCTTGCACTTTGCCGTGTTGAACCTCATTAGGTTCACCCGAGCCCAGCTTTCCAGCCTGTCAAGGTCCCTCTGAATGGCATCCGTTCCCTCCACCGTATCGACTGCACCACTCAGCTTGGTGTCATCAGCAAACTTGCTGAGGGTGCACTCCATTCCCTCATCGATGTCATTAATAAAGATGTTAAAGAGCACCGGTCCCAAGACAGACCCTTGAGGGACGCCGCTCGTTACCGGCCTCCACCTGGACATAGAGCCATTGACCACCACCCTCTGTCTGCGGCCTTTCAACCAATTGCTTATCCATCTAGTTGTCCACCCATCAAATCCACCTCCCTCCAATTTGGAGATGAGGATGTGATGGGGGACCATGTCAAAGGCCTTGCTCAGGTCCAGGTAAATGACATCGGTCACCTTCCCTTCATCCACCAACGCCGTCACTCCATCATAGAAGGCCACAAGATTAGTTAAGCATGACCTTCCCCTGGTGAAGCCATGCTGGCTGTCTCGGATCACATGCTCGTTCTTTATGTGATCAAGCATGTTGTCCAGGAGGATCTGTTCCATAATCTTCCCAGGCACAGAGGTGAGACTCACCGGCCTGTAGTAACCCGGGTCCTCCCTGCTCCCCTTCTTGTAAATGGGAGTGATGTGACCCTTCCTCCAATCATCCGGGACCTCACCTGACAACCATGACTTCTCAAATATGATGGAGAGCGGCTCAGCAACCACCCCAGCCAGCTCCTTCAGGACCCTGGGATGCACGCCATCTGGCCCCAAAGAATGATGCTTTGGAGCAAAATAGAATACAGTGTTTCTAAAATTCCCAAATTCCTCTACAAAATAAGGACATTCCCACCAGAAATATCAAGTTGTGTCATAATGTAGAAAACTTTCACACTAATATCCTTGCTTATCTCAGAAATATAAAGGAATCTCATAAGTATCACTAATTATCCTTGCAAAAATTTCATTTTCTTGCCAAAATAATGCTTTTCATTCCTAAAAATAGCATTTTCTAAACAAAATACTGGTTTTCACCCACAAAGGTAGACATTATCTCCACAGAATGTTCCTTTGGAGCCTGATAGAATACAGTGTTTCAAGAATTCCTGTATTCCTCTACAAAATAAGGACATTTCCACCCAAAATATCGATTTCTGTCAAGATTTAGAGAACTTTGACACCAATAGCAGTACTTATCCCAAAAAGAAATAAAAAGTACATTCTTGAGTTTCACTTCTTATCCTTGCCAAAATACATTTTTCTTAACAAATAAAACGCTTTTCAGCCCTAAAAATAGCATTTTCTCCCCAAAATACTGGGTTTCATCCTCAAAAGAAGACAGTTCCTCTAAAAAATGAATATTGGCAGCATAATACGATACATTGTTTACAGAATACCGGAATTCCTTTTTCAAATAAGGACACTTCCCCCCTAAAGATCAATTTCTGTTCTAATTTTTGAAATTTACACATGACTTTCACTACATAGATCAGAAATAATAAGTTCTCTCTAAAGCATCACCATTTATCCTGGCAAATATTTGAGTTTCTTTCGAAAATATGAATTTTCATCACTAAAAATAGCATTTTCTATCCCTAATACCTGTTTTCATAACCAAACGAAGATATTTTCTCTAGAAAATGATGCACTGTAGCATTATAGGATGCATTTCTACCAGAATACCAGTTTTCCTCTACAAACTATGGACATTTCCACCCAAAATGACAATTTCTGATAAAATTCTTACAATTTACACATGAATATCACCGCTTCTTCCAGAAATAAAGTGTCCTCCATTAAGTATCAGTTCATATGCTGGCAAAAATATTTTTTCCTTACCTAAGAAAATGCTTTTCATTCCTAAGAATAGCATATTCTTAACCACATCTGCTTTTCATCGCCAAAAGAAGAAATTTTCCCTACAGAATCACAGAATCACACAGAATCACAGAATTACCCGGGTTGGAAGGGACCTCAAGGATCATGTAGTTCCAACCCCCCTGCCTAGCAGGGCCACCAAACATACACCTTTACTAGATCAGGTTGCCCAGGGCCCTGTCCAACCTGGCCTTGAACACCTCCAAGGACGGGGCATCCACAACCTCCCTGGGCAGCCTGTTCCAGGACCTAACCACTCTTCTAGTAAAGAACTTTCCCCTAACATCCAACCTAAATCTTCCCTCCTTCAACTTAAAACCATTTCCCCTAGTCCTGCTATTATCAGCCCTTTCGAAGAGTTTACTCCCTTCCTGGGAGTAAGTTCCCTTCAGGTATTGAAAGGCTGCAATGAGGTCACCCCGCAACCTTCTCTTCTCCAGGCTGAACAAACCCAACTCCCTCAGCCTGTCCTCATAGGGGAGGTGCTCCAGCCCCCTGATCATCTTTGTGGCCCTCCTCTGGACCCTTTCCAAAATCTCCATATCTTTTTTGTACTGAGGGCTCCACACCTGGACACAGTACTCCAGATGGGGCCTCACAAGAGCAGAGTAGAGAGGGACGATCACCTCCCTATCCCTGCTGACCACCCCTCTCCTGATGGAGCCCAGGATCCCATTTGCTTTCCGGGCTGCCAGAGCGCACTGCTGGCTCATGTTAAGTTTCTCATCTATCAGGACCCCTAGGTCTTTTTCTGCCGAGCTGCTCTCAAGGACAACTCCTCCCAGCCTGTACAGGTGCCTGGGGTTCTTCCGGCCCAAGTGCAAAACCTTGCACTTTGCCGTGTTGAACCTCATTAGGTTCACCCGAGCCCAGCTTTCCAGCCTGTCAAGGTCCCTCTGAATGGCATCCGTTCCCTCCACCGTATCGACTGCACCACTCAGCTTGGTGTCATCAGCAAACTTGCTGAGGGTGCACTCCATTCCCTCATCGATGTCATTAATAAAGATGTTAAAGAGCACCGGTCCCAAGACAGACCCTTGAGGGACGCCGCTCGTTACCGGCCTCCACCTGGACATAGAGCCATTGACCACCACCCTCTGTCTGCGGCCTTTCAACCAATTGCTTATCCATCTAGTTGTCCACCCATCAAATCCACCTCCCTCCAATTTGGAGATGAGGATGTGATGGGGGACCATGTCAAAGGCCTTGCTCAGGTCCAGGTAAATGACATCGGTCACCTTCCCTTCATCCACCAACGCCGTCACTCCATCATAGAAGGCCACAAGATTAGTTAAGCATGACCTTCCCCTGGTGAAGCCATGCTGGCTGTCTCGGATCACATGCTCGTTCTTTATGTGATCAAGCATGTTGTCCAGGAGGATCTGTTCCATAATCTTCCCAGGCACAGAGGTGAGACTCACCGGCCTGTAGTAACCCGGGTCCTCCCTGCTCCCCTTCTTGTAAATGGGAGTGATGTGACCCTTCCTCCAATCATCCGGGACCTCACCTGACAGCCATGACTTCTCAAATATGATGGAGAGCGGCTCAGCAACCACCTCAGCCAGCTCCTTCAGGACCCTGGGATGCACGCCATCTGGCCCCAAAGAATGATGCTTTGGAGCAAAATAGAATACAGTGTTTCTAAAATTCCCAAATTCCTCTACAAAATAAGGACATTCCCACCAGAAATATCAAGTTGTGTCATAATGTAGAAAACTTTCACACTAATATCCTTGCTTATCTCAGAAATATAAAGGAATCTCATAAGTATCACTAATTATCCTTGCAAAAATTTCATTTTCTTGCCAAAATAATGCTTTTCATTCCTAAAAATAGCATTTTCTAAACAAAATACTGGTTTTCACCCACAAAGGTAGACATTATCTCCACAGAATGTTCCTTTGGAGCCTGATAGAATACAGTGTTTCAAGAATTCCTGTATTCCTCTACAAAATAAGGACATTTCCACCCAAAATATCGATTTCTGTCAAGATTTAGAGAACTTTGACACCAATAGCAGTACTTATCCCAAAAAGAAATAAAAAGTACATTCTTGAGTTTCACTTCTTATCCTTGCCAAAATACATTTTTCTTAACAAATAAAACGCTTTTCAGCCCTAAAAATAGCATTTTCTCCCCAAAATACTGGGTTTCATCCTCAAAAGAAGACAGTTCCTCTAAAAAATGAATATTGGCAGCATAATACGATACATTGTTTACAGAATACCGGAATTCCTTTTTCAAATAAGGACACTTCCCCCCTAAAGATCAATTTCTGTTCTAATTTTTGAAATTTACACATGACTTTCACTACATAGATCAGAAATAATAAGTTCTCTCTAAAGCATCACCATTTATCCTGGCAAATATTTGAGTTTCTTTCGAAAATATGAATTTTCATCACTAAAAATAGCATTTTCTATCCCTAATACCTGTTTTCATAACCAAACGAAGATATTTTCTCTAGAAAATGATGCACTGTAGCATTATAGGATGCATTTGTACCAGAATACCAGTTTTCCTCTACAAACTATGGACATTTCCACCCAAAATGACAATTTCTGATAAAATTCTTACAATTTACACATGAATATCACCGCTTCTTCCAGAAATAAAGTGTCCTCCATTAAGTATCAGTTCATATGCTGGCAAAAATATTTTTTCCTTACCTAAGAAAATGCTTTTCATTCCTAAGAATAGCATATTCTTAACCACATCTGCTTTTCATCGCCAAAAGAAGAAATTTTCCCTACAGAATCACAGAATCACACAGAATCACAGAATTACCCGGGTTGGAAGGGACCTCAAGGATCATGTAGTTCCAACCCCCCTGCCTAGCAGGGCCACCAAACATACACCTTTACTAGATCAGGTTGCCCAGGGCCCTGTCCAACCTGGCCTTGAACACCTCCAAGGACGGGGCATCCACAACCTCCCTGGGCAGCCTGTTCCAGGACCTAACCACTCTTCTAGTAAAGAACTTTCCCCTGACATCCAACCTAAATCTTCCCTCCTTCAACTTAAAACCATTTCCCCTAGTCCTGCTATTATCAGCCCTTTCGAAGAGTTTACTCCCTTCCTGGGAGTAAGTTCCCTTCAGGTATTGAAAGGCTGCAATGAGGTCACCCCGCAACCTTCTCTTCTCCAGGCTGAACAAACCCAACTCCCTCAGCCTGTCCTCATAGGGGAGGTGCTCCAGCCCCCTGATCATCTTTGTGGCCCTCCTCTGGACCCTTTCCAAAATCTCCATATCTTTTTTGTACTGAGGGCTCCACACCTGGACACAGTACTCCAGATGGGGCCTCACAAGAGCAGAGTAGAGAGGGACGATCACCTCCCTATCCCTGCTGACCACCCCTCTCCTGATGGAGCCCAGGATCCCATTTGCTTTCCGGGCTGCCAGAGCGCACTGCTGGCTCATGTTAAGTTTCTCATCTATCAGGACCCCTAGGTCTTTTTCTGCCGAGCTGCTCTCAAGGACAACTCCTCCCAGCCTGTACAGGTGCCTGGGGTTCTTCCGGCCCAAGTGCAAAACCTTGCACTTTGCCGTGTTGAACCTCATTAGGTTCACCCGAGCCCAGCTTTCCAGCCTGTCAAGGTCCCTCTGAATGGCATCCGTTCCCTCCACCGTATCGACTGCACCACTCAGCTTGGTGTCATCAGCAAACTTGCTGAGGGTGCACTCCATTCCCTCATCGATGTCATTAATAAAGATGTTAAAGAGCACCGGTCCCAAGACAGACCCTTGAGGGACGCCGCTCGTTACCGGCCTCCACCTGGACATAGAGCCATTGACCACCACCCTCTGTCTGCGGCCTTTCAACCAATTGCTTATCCATCTAGTTGTCCACCCATCAAATCCACCTCCCTCCAATTTGGAGATGAGGATGTGATGGGGGACCATGTCAAAGGCCTTGCTCAGGTCCAGGTAAATGACATCGGTCACCTTCCCTTCATCCACCAACGCCGTCACTCCATCATAGAAGGCCACAAGATTAGTTAAGCATGACCTTCCCCTGGTGAAGCCATGCTGGCTGTCTCGGATCACATGCTCGTTCTTTATGTGATCAAGCATGTTGTCCAGGAGGATCTGTTCCATAATCTTCCCAGGCACAGAGGTGAGACTCACCGGCCTGTAGTAACCCGGGTCCTCCCTGCTCCCCTTCTTGTAAATGGGAGTGATGTGACCCTTCCTCCAATCATCCGGGACCTCACCTGACAGCCATGACTTCTCAAATATGATGGAGAGCGGCTCAGCAACCACCTCAGCCAGCTCCTTCAGGACCCTGGGATGCACGCCATCTGGCCCCAAAGAATGATGCTTTGGAGCAAAATAGAATACAGTGTTTCTAAAATTCCCAAATTCCTCTACAAAATAAGGACATTCCCACCAGAAATATCAAGTTGTGTCATAATGTAGAAAACTTTCACACTAATATCCTTGCTTATCTCAGAAATATAAAGGAATCTCATAAGTATCACTAATTATCCTTGCAAAAATTTCATTTTCTTGCCAAAATAATGCTTTTCATTCCTAAAAATAGCATTTTCTAAACAAAATACTGGTTTTCACCCACAAAGGTAGACATTATCTCCACAGAATGTTCCTTTGGAGCCTGATAGAATACAGTGTTTCAAGAATTCCTGTATTCCTCTACAAAATAAGGACATTTCCACCCAAAATATCGATTTCTGTCAAGATTTAGAGAACTTTGACACCAATAGCAGTACTTATCCCAAAAAGAAATAAAAAGTACATTCTTGAGTTTCACTTCTTATCCTTGCCAAAATACATTTTTCTTAACAAATAAAACGCTTTTCAGCCCTAAAAATAGCATTTTCTCCCCAAAATACTGGGTTTCATCCTCAAAAGAAGACAGTTCCTCTAAAAAATGAATATTGGCAGCATAATACGATACATTGTTTACAGAATATCGGAATTCCTTTTTCAAATAAGGACACTTCCCCCCTAAAGATCAATTTCTGTTCTAATTTTTGAAATTTACACATGACTTTCACTACATAGATCAGAAATAATAAGTTCTCTCTAAAGCATCACCATTTATCCTGGCAAATATTTGAGTTTCTTTCGAAAATATGAATTTTCATCACTAAAAATAGCATTTTCTATCCCTAATACCTGTTTTCATAACCAAACGAAGATATTTTCTCTAGAAAATGATGCACTGTAGCATTATAGGATGCATTTCTACCAGAATACCAGTTTTCCTCTACAAACTATGGACATTTCCACCCAAAATGACAATTTCTGATAAAATTCTTACAATTTACACATGAATATCACCGCTTCTTCCAGAAATAAAGTGTCCTCCATTAAGTATCAGTTCATATGCTGGCAAAAATATTTTTTCCTTACCTAAGAAAATGCTTTTCATTCCTAAGAATAGCATATTCTTAACCACATCTGCTTTTCATCGCCAAAAGAAGAAATTTTCCCTACAGAATCACAGAATCACACAGAATCACGGAATTACCCGGGTTGGAAGGGACCTCAAGGATCATGTAGTTCCAACCCCCCTGCCTAGCAGGGCCACCAAACATACACCTTTACTAGATCAGGTTGCCCAGGGCCCTGTCCAACCTGGCCTTGAACACCTCCAAGGACGGGGCATCCACAACCTCACTGGGCAGCCTGTTCCAGGACCTAACCACTCTTCTAGTAAAGAACTTTCCCCTAACATCCAACCTAAATCTTCCCTCCTTCAACTTAAAACCATTTCCCCTAGTCCTGCTATTATCAGCCCTTTCGAAGAGTTTACTCCCTTCCTGGGAGTAAGTTCCCTTCAGGTATTGAAAGGCTGCAATGAGGTCACCCCACAACCTTCTCTTCTCCAGGCTGAACAAACCCAACTCCCTCAGCCTGTCCTCATAGGGGAGGTGCTCCAGCCCCCTGATCATCTTTGTGGCCCTCCTCTGGACCCTTTCCAAAATCTCCATATCTTTTTTGTACTGAGGGCTCCACACCTGGACACAGTACTCCAGATGGGGCCTCACAAGAGCAGAGTAGAGAGGGACGATCACCTCCCTATCCCTGCTGACCACCCCTCTCCTGATGGAGCCCAGGATCCCATTTGCTTTCCGGGCTGCCAGAGCGCACTGCTGGCTCATGTTAAGTTTCTCATCTATCAGGACCCCTAGGTCTTTTTCTGCCGAGCTGCTCTCAAGGACAACTCCTCCCAGCCTGTACAGGTGCCTGGGGTTCTTCCGGCCCAAGTGCAAAACCTTGCACTTTGCCGTGTTGAACCTCATTAGGTTCACCCGAGCCCAGCTTTCCAGCCTGTCAAGGTCCCTCTGAATGGCATGCGTTCCCTCCACCGTATCGACTGCACCACTCAGCTTGGTGTCATCAGCAAACTTGCTGAGGGTGCACTCCATTCCCTCATCGATGTCATTAATAAAGATGTTAAAGAGCACCGGTCCCAAGACAGACCCTTGAGGGACGCCGCTCGTTACCGGCCTCCACCTGGACATAGAGCCATTGACCACCACCCTCTGTCTGCGGCCTTTCAACCAATTGCTTATCCATCTAGTTGTCCACCCATCAAATCCACCTCCCTCCAATTTGGGGATGAGGATGTGATGGGGGACCATGTCAAAGGCCTTGCTCAGGTCCAGGTAAATGACATCGGTCACCTTCCCTTCATCCACCAACGCCGTCACTCCATCATAGAAGGCCACAAGATTAGTTAAGCATGACCTTCCCCTGGTGAAGCCATGCTGGCTGTCTCGGATCACATGCTCGTTCTTTATGTGATCAAGCATGTTGTCCAGGAGGATCTGTTCCATAATCTTCCCAGGCACAGAGGTGAGACTCACCGGCCTGTAGTAACCCGGGTCCTCCCTGCTCCCCTTCTTGTAAATGGGAGTGATGTGACCCTTCCTCCAATCATCCGGGACCTCACCTGACAGCCATGACTTCTCAAATATGATGGAGAGCGGCTCAGCAACCACCCCAGCCAGCTCTTTCAGGACCCTGGGATGCACGCCATCTGGCCCCAAAGAATGATGCTTTGGAGCAAAATAGAATACAGTGTTTCTAAAATTCCCAAATTCCTCTACAAAATAAGGACATTCCCACCAGAAATATCAAGTTGTGTCATAATGTAGAAAACTTTCACACTAATATCCTTGCTTATCTCAGAAATATAAAGGAATCTCATAAGTATCACTAATTATCCTTGCAAAAATTTCATTTTCTTGCCAAAATAATGCTTTTCATTCCTAAAAATAGCATTTTCTAAACAAAATACTGGTTTTCACCCACAAAGGTAGACATTATCTCCACAGAATGTTCCTTTGGAGCCTGATAGAATACAGTGTTTCAAGAATTCCTGTATTCCTCTACAAAATAAGGACATTTCCACCCAAAATATCGATTTCTGTCAAGACTTAGAGAACTTTGACACCAATAGCAGTACTTATCCCAAAAAGAAATAAAAAGTACATTCTTGAGTTTCACTTCTTATCCTTGCCAAAATACATTTTTCTTAACAAATAAAACGCTTTTCAGTCCTAAAAATAGCATTTTCTCCCCAAAATACTGGGTTTCATCCTCAAAAGAAGACAGTTCCTCTAAAAAATGAATATTGGCAGCATAATACGATACATTGTTTACAGAATACCGGAATTCCTTTTTCAAATAAGGACACTTCCCCCCTAAAGATCAATTTCTGTTCTAATTTTTGAAATTTACACATGACTTTCACTACATAGATCAGAAATAATAAGTTCTCTCTAAAGCATCACCATTTATCCTGGCAAATATTTGAGTTTCTTTCGAAAATATGAATTTTCATCACTAAAAATAGCATTTTCTATCCCTAATACCTGTTTTCATAACCAAACGAAGATATTTTCTCTAGAAAATGATGCACTGTAGCATTATAGGATGCATTTCTACCAGAATACCAGTTTTCCTCTACAAACTATGGACATTTCCACCCAAAATGACAATTTCTGATAAAATTTTTACAATTTACACATGAATATCACCGCTTCTTCCAGAAATAAAGTGTCCTCCATTAAGTATCAGTTCATATGCTGGCAAAAATATTTTTTCCTTACCTAAGAAAATGCTTTTCATTCCTAAGAATAGCATATTCTTAACCACATCTGCTTTTCATCGCCAAAAGAAGAAATTTTCCCTACAGAATCACAGAATCACACAGAATCACAGAATTACCCGGGTTGGAAGGGACCTCAAGGATCATGTAGTTCCAACCCCTCTGCCTAGCAGGGCCACCAAACATACACCTTTACTAGATCAGGTTGCCCAGGGCCCTGTCCAACCTGGCCTTGAACACCTCCAAGGACGGGGCATCCACAACCTCCCTGGGCAGCCTGTTCCAGGACCTAACCACTCTTCTAGTAAAGAACTTTCCCCTAACATCCAACCTAAATCTTCCCTCCTTCAACTTAAAACCATTTCCCCTAGTCCTGCTATTATCAGCCCTTTCGAAGAGTTTACTCCCTTCCTGGGAGTAAGTTCCCTTCAGGTATTGAAAGGCTGCAATGAGGTCACCCCGCAACCTTCTCTTCTCCAGGCTGAACAAACCCAACTCCCTCAGCCTGTCCTCATAGGGGAGGTGCTCCAGCCCCCTGATCATCTTTGTGGCCCTCCTCTGGACCCTTTCCAAAATCTCCATATCTTTTTTGTACTGAGGGCTCCACACCTGGACACAGTACTCCAGATGGGGCCTCACAAGAGCAGAGTAGAGAGGGACGATCACCTCCCTATCCCTGCTGACCACCCCTCTCCTGATGGAGCCCAGGATCCCATTTGCTTTCCGGGCTGCCAGAGCGCACTGCTGGCTCATGTTAAGTTTCTCATCTATCAGGACCCCTAGGTCTTTTTCTGCCGAGCTGCTCTCAAGGACAACTCCTCCCAGCCTGTACAGGTGCCTGGGGTTCTTCCGGCCCAAGTGCAAAACCTTGCACTTTGCCGTGTTGAACCTCATTAGGTTCACCCGAGCCCAGCTTTCCAGCCTGTCAAGGTCCCTCTGAATGGCATCCGTTCCCTCCACCGTATCGACTGCACCACTCAGCTTGGTGTCATCAGCAAACTTGCTGAGGGTGCACTCCATTCCCTCATCGATGTCATTAATAAAGATGTTAAAGAGCACCGGTCCCAAGACAGACCCTTGAGGGACGCCGCTCGTTACCGGCCTCCACCTGGACATAGAGCCATTGACCACCACCCTCTGTCTGCGGCCTTTCAACCAATTGCTTATCCATCTAGTTGTCCACCCATCAAATCCACCTCCCTCCAATTTGGGGATGAGGATGTGATGGGGGACCATGTCAAAGGCCTTGCTCAGGTCCAGGTAAATGACATCGGTCACCTTCCCTTCATCCACCAACGCCGTCACTCCATCATAGAAGGCCACAAGATTAGTTAAGCATGACCTTCCCCTGGTGAAGCCATGCTGGCTGTCTCGGATCACATGCTCGTTCTTTATGTGATCAAGCATGTTGTCCAGGAGGATCTGTTCCATAATCTTCCCAGGCACAGAGGTGAGACTCACCGGCCTGTAGTTACCCGGGTCCTCCCTGCTCCCCTTCTTGTAAATGGGAGTGATGTGACCCTTCCTCCAATCATCCGGGACCTCACCTGACAGCCATGACTTCTCAAATATGATGGAGAGCGGCTCAGCAACCACCCCAGCCAGCTCTTTCAGGACCCTGGGATGCACGCCATCTGGCCCCAAAGAATGATGCTTTGGAGCAAAATAGAATACAGTGTTTCTAAAATTCCCAAATTCCTCTACAAAATAAGGACATTCCCACCAGAAATATCAAGTTGTGTCATAATGTAGAAAACTTTCACACTAATATCCTTGCTTATCTCAGAAATATAAAGGAATCTCATAAGTATCACTAATTATCCTTGCAAAAATTTCATTTTCTTGCCAAAATAATGCTTTTCATTCCTAAAAATAGCATTTTCTAAACAAAATACTGGTTTTCACCCACAAAGGTAGACATTATCTCCACAGAATGTTCCTTTGGAGCCTGATAGAATACAGTGTTTCAAGAATTCCTGTATTCCTCTACAAAATAAGGACATTTCCACCCAAAATATCGATTTCTGTCAAGATTTAGAGAACTTTGACACCAATAGCAGTACTTATCCCAAAAAGAAATAAAAAGTACATTCTTGAGTTTCACTTCTTATCCTTGCCAAAATACATTTTTCTTAACAAATAAAACGCTTTTCAGCCCTAAAAATAGCATTTTCTCCCCAAAATACTGGGTTTCATCCTCAAAAGAAGACAGTTCCTCTAAAAAATGAATATTGGCAGCATAATACGATACATTGTTTACAGAATACCGGAATTCCTTTTTCAAATAAGGACACTTCCCCCCTAAAGATCAATTTCTGTTCTAATTTTTGAAATTTACACATGACTTTCACTACATAGATCAGAAATAATAAGTTCTCTCTAAAGCATCACCATTTATCCTGGCAAATATTTGAGTTTCTTTCGAAAATATGAATTTTCATCACTAAAAATAGCATTTTCTATCCCTAATACCTGTTTTCATAACCAAACGAAGATATTTTCTCTAGAAAATGATGCACTGTAGCATTATAGGATGCATTTCTACCAGAATACCAGTTTTCCTCTACAAACTATGGACATTTCCACCCAAAATGACAATTTCTGATAAAATTTTTACAATTTACACATGAATATCACCGCTTCTTCCAGAAATAAAGTGTCCTCCATTAAGTATCAGTTCATATGCTGGCAAAAATATTTTTTCCTTACCTAAGAAAATGCTTTTCATTCCTAAGAATAGCATATTCTTAACCACATCTGCTTTTCATCGCCAAAAGAAGAAATTTTCCCTACAGAATCACAGAATCACACAGAATCACAGAATTACCCGGGTTGGAAGGGACCTCAAGGATCATGTAGTTCCAACCCCTCTGCCTAGCAGGGCCACCAAACATACACCTTTACTAGATCAGGTTGCCCAGGGCCCTGTCCAACCTGGCCTTGAACACCTCCAAGGACGGGGCATCCACAACCTCCCTGGGCAGCCTGTTCCAGGACCTAACCACTCTTCTAGTAAAGAACTTTCCCCTAACATCCAACCTAAATCTTCCCTCCTTCAACTTAAAACCATTTCCCCTAGTCCTGCTATTATCAGCCCTTTCGAAGAGTTTACTCCCTTCCTGGGAGTAAGTTCCCTTCAGGTATTGAAAGGCTGCAATGAGGTCACCCCGCAACCTTCTCTTCTCCAGGCTGAACAAACCCAACTCCCTCAGCCTGTCCTCATAGGGGAGGTGCTCCAGCCCCCTGATCATCTTTGTGGCCCTCCTCTGGACCCTTTCCAAAATCTCCATATCTTTTTTGTACTGAGGGCTCCACACCTGGACACAGTACTCCAGATGGGGCCTCACAAGAGCAGAGTAGAGAGGGACGATCACCTCCCTATCCCTGCTGACCACCCCTCTCCTGATGGAGCCCAGGATCCCATTTGCTTTCCGGGCTGCCAGAGCGCACTGCTGGCTCATGTTAAGTTTCTCATCTATCAGGACCCCTAGGTCTTTTTCTGCCGAGCTGCTCTCAAGGACAACTCCTCCCAGCCTGTACAGGTGCCTGGGGTTCTTCCGGCCCAAGTGCAAAACCTTGCACTTTGCCGTGTTGAACCTCATTAGGTTCACCCGAGCCCAGCTTTCCAGCCTGTCAAGGTCCCTCTGAATGGCATCCGTTCCCTCCACCGTATCGACTGCACCACTCAGCTTGGTGTCATCAGCAAACTTGCTGAGGGTGCACTCCATTCCCTCATCAATGTCATTAATAAAGATGTTAAAGAGCACCGGTCCCAAGACAGACCCTTGAGGGACGCCGCTCGTTACCGGCCTCCACCTGGACATAGAGCCATTGACCACCACCCTCTGTCTGCGGCCTTTCAACCAATTGCTTATCCATCTAGTTGTCCACCCATCAAATCCACCTCCCTCCAATTTGGAGATGAGGATGTGATGGGGGACCATGTCAAAGGCCTTGCTCAGGTCCAGGTAAATGACATCGGTCACCTTCCCTTCATCCACCAACGCCGTCACTCCATCATAGAAGGCCACAAGATTAGTTAAGCATGACCTTCCCCTGGTGAAGCCATGCTGGCTGTCTCGGATCACATGCTCGTTCTTTATGTGATCAAGCATGTTGTCCAGGAGGATCTGTTCCATAATCTTCCCAGGCACAGAGGTGAGACTCACCGGCCTGTAGTAACCCGGGTCCTCCCTGCTCCCCTTCTTGTAAATGGGAGTGATGTGACCCTTCCTCCAATCATCCGGGACCTCACCTGACAGCCATGACTTCTCAAATATGATGGAGAGCGGCTCAGCAACCACCCCAGCCAGCTCCTTCAGGACCCTGGGATGCACGCCATCTGGCCCCAAAGAATGATGCTTTGGAGCAAAATAGAATACAGTGTTTCTAAAATTCCCAAATTCCTCTACAAAATAAGGACATTCCCACCAGAAATATCAAGTTGTGTCATAATGTAGAAAACTTTCACACTAATATCCTTGCTTATCTCAGAAATATAAAGGAATCTCATAAGTATCACTAATTATCCTTGCAAAAATTTCATTTTCTTGCCAAAATAATGCTTTTCATTCCTAAAAATAGCATTTTCTAAACAAAATACTGGTTTTCACCCACAAAGGTAGACATTATCTCCACAGAATGTTCCTTTGGAGCCTGATAGAATACAGTGTTTCAAGAATTCCTGTATTCCTCTACAAAATAAGGACATTTCCACCCAAAATATCGATTTCTGTCAAGATTTAGAGAACTTTGACACCAATAGCAGTACTTATCCCAAAAAGAAATAAAAAGTACATTCTTGAGTTTCACTTCTTATCCTTGCCAAAATACATTTTTCTTAACAAATAAAACGCTTTTCAGCCCTAAAAATAGCATTTTCTCCCCAAAATACTGGGTTTCATCCTCAAAAGAAGACAGTTCCTCTAAAAAATGAATATTGGCAGCATAATACGATACATTGTTTACAGAATACCGGAATTCCTTTTTCAAATAAGGACACTTCCCCCCTAAAGATCAATTTCTGTTCTAATTTTTGAAATTTACACATGACTTTCACTACATAGATCAGAAATAATAAGTTCTCTCTAAAGCATCACCATTTATCCTGGCAAATATT
This sequence comes from Coturnix japonica, assembly GCF_054131305.1. NCBI lineage: Eukaryota > Metazoa > Chordata > Aves > Galliformes > Phasianidae > Coturnix > Coturnix japonica. The sequence continues at coordinate 853,909 of NW_028188947.1, forward strand.
TGAGTTTCTTTCGAAAATATGAATTTTCATCACTAAAAATAGCATTTTCTATCCCTAATACCTGTTTTCATAACCAAACGAAGATATTTTCTCTAGAAAATGATGCACTGTAGCATTATAGGATGCATTTCTACCAGAATACCAGTTTTCCTCTACAAACTATGGACATTTCCACCCAAAATGACAATTTCTGATAAAATTCTTACAATTTACACATGAATATCACCGCTTCTTCCAGAAATAAAGTGTCCTCCATTAAGTATCAGTTCATATGCTGGCAAAAATATTTTTTCCTTACCTAAGAAAATGCTTTTCATTCCTAAGAATAGCATATTCTTAACCACATCTGCTTTTCATCGCCAAAAGAAGAAATTTTCCCTACAGAATCACAGAATCACACAGAATCACAGAATTACCCGGGTTGGAAGGGACCTCAAGGATCATGTAGTTCCAACCCCCCTGCCTAGCAGGGCCACCAAACATACACCTTTACTAGATCAGGTTGCCCAGGGCCCTGTCCAACCTGGCCTTGAACACCTCCAAGGACGGGGCATCCACAACCTCACTGGGCAGCCTGTTCCAGGACCTAACCACTCTTCTAGTAAAGAACTTTCCCCTAACATCCAACCTAAATCTTCCCTCCTTCAACTTAAAACCATTTCCCCTAGTCCTGCTATTATCAGCCCTTTCGAAGAGTTTACTCCCTTCCTGGGAGTAAGTTCCCTTCAGGTATTGAAAGGCTGCAATGAGGTCACCCCGCAACCTTCTCTTCTCCAGGCTGAACAAACCCAACTCCCTCAGCCTGTCCTCATAGGGGAGGTGCTCCAGCCCCCTGATCATCTTTGTGGCCCTCCTCTGGACCCTTTCCAAAATCTCCATATCTTTTTTGTACTGAGGGCTCCACACCTGGACACAGTACTCCAGATGGGGCCTCACAAGAGCAGAGTAGAGAGGGACGATCACCTCCCTATCCCTGCTGACCACCCCTCTCCTGATGGAGCCCAGGATCCCATTTGCTTTCCGGGCTGCCAGAGCGCACTGCTGGCTCATGTTAAGTTTCTCATCTATCAGGACCCCTAGGTCTTTTTCTGCCGAGCTGCTCTCAAGGACAACTCCTCCCAGCCTGTACAGGTGCCTGGGGTTCTTCCGGCCCAAGTGCAAAACCTTGCACTTTGCCGTGTTGAACCTCATTAGGTTCACCCGAGCCCAGCTTTCCAGCCTGTCAAGGTCCCTCTGAATGGCATCCGTTCCCTCCACCGTATCGACTGCACCACTCAGCTTGGTGTCATCAGCAAACTTGCTGAGGGTGCACTCCATTCCCTCATCGATGTCATTAATAAAGATGTTAAAGAGCACCGGTCCCAAGACAGACCCTTGAGGGATGCCGCTCGTTACCGGCCTCCACCTGGACATAGAGCCATTGACCACCACCCTCTGTCTGCGGCCTTTCAACCAATTGCTTATCCATCTAGTTGTCCACCCATCAAATCCACCTCCCTCCAATTTGGAGATGAGGATGTGATGGGGGACCATGTCAAAGGCCTTGCTCAGGTCCAGGTAAATGACATCGGTCACCTTCCCTTCATCCACCAACGCCGTCACTCCATCATAGAAGGCCACAAGATTAGTTAAGCATGACCTTCCCCTGGTGAAGCCATGCTGGCTGTCTCGGATCACATGCTCGTTCTTTATGTGATCAAGCATGTTGTCCAGGAGGATCTGTTCCATAATCTTCCCAGGCACAGAGGTGAGACTCACCGGCCTGTAGTAACCCGGGTCCTCCCTGCTCCCCTTCTTGTAAATGGGAGTGATGTGACCCTTCCTCCAATCATCCGGGACCTCACCTGACAGCCATGACTTCTCAAATATGATGGAGAGCGGCTCAGCAACCACCTCAGCCAGCTCCTTCAGGACCCTGGGATGCACGCCATCTGGCCCCAAAGAATGATGCTTTGGAGCAAAATAGAATACAGTGTTTCTAAAATTCCCAAATTCCTCTACAAAATAAGGACATTCCCACCAGAAATATCAAGTTGTGTCATAATGTAGAAAACTTTCACACTAATATCCTTGCTTATCTCAGAAATATAAAGGAATCTCATAAGTATCACTAATTATCCTTGCAAAAATTTCATTTTCTTGCCAAAATAATGCTTTTCATTCCTAAAAATAGCATTTTCTAAACAAAATACTGGTTTTCACCCACAAAGGTAGACATTATCTCCACAGAATGTTCCTTTGGAGCCTGATAGAATACAGTGTTTCAAGAATTCCTGTATTCCTCTACAAAATAAGGACATTTCCACCCAAAATATCGATTTCTGTCAAGATTTAGAGAACTTTGACACCAATGGCAGTACTTATCCCAAAAAGAAATAAAAAGTACATTCTTGAGTTTCACTTCTTATCCTTGCCAAAATACATTTTTCTTAACAAATAAAACGCTTTTCAGCCCTAAAAATAGCATTTTCTCCCCAAAATACTGGGTTTCATCCTCAAAAGAAGACAGTTCCTCTAAAAAATGAATATTGGCAGCATAATACGATACATTGTTTACAGAATACCGGAATTCCTTTTTCAAATAAGGACACTTCCCCCCTAAAGATCAATTTCTGTTCTAATTTTTGAAATTTACACATGACTTTCACTACATAGATCAGAAATAATAAGTTCTCTCTAAAGCATCACCATTTATCCTGGCAAATATTTGAGTTTCTTTCGAAAATATGAATTTTCATCACTAAAAATAGCATTTTCTATCCCTAATACCTGTTTTCATAACCAAACGAAGATATTTTCTCTAGAAAATGATGCACTGTAGCATTATAGGATGCATTTCTACCAGAATACCAGTTTTCCTCTACAAACTATGGACATTTCCACCCAAAATGACAATTTCTGATAAAATTCTTACAATTTACACATGAATATCACCGCTTCTTCCAGAAATAAAGTGTCCTCCATTAAGTATCAGTTCATATGCTGGCAAAAATATTTTTTCCTTACCTAAGAAAATGCTTTTCATTCCTAAGAATAGCATATTCTTAACCACATCTGCTTTTCATCGCCAAAAGAAGAAATTTTCCCTACAGAATCACAGAATCACACAGAATCACGGAATTACCCGGGTTGGAAGGGACCTCAAGGATCATGTAGTTCCAACCCCCCTGCCTAGCAGGGCCACCAAACATACACCTTTACTAGATCAGGTTGCCCAGGGCCCTGTCCAACCTGGCCTTGAACACCTCCAAGGACGGGGCATCCACAACCTCCCTGGGCAGCCTGTTCCAGGACCTAACCACTCTTCTAGTAAAGAACTTTCCCCTAACATCCAACCTAAATCTTCCCTCCTTCAACTTAAAACCATTTCCCCTAGTCCTGCTATTATCAGCCCTTTCGAAGAGTTTACTCCCTTCCTGGGAGTAAGTTCCCTTCAGGTATTGAAAGGCTGCAATGAGGTCACCCCACAACCTTCTCTTCTCCAGGCTGAACAAACCCAACTCCCTCAGCCTGTCCTCATAGGGGAGGTGCTCCAGCCCCCTGATCATCTTTGTGGCCCTCCTCTGGACCCTTTCCAAAATCTCCATATCTTTTTTGTACTGAGGGCTCCACACCTGGACACAGTACTCCAGATGGGGCCTCACAAGAGCAGAGTAGAGAGGGACGATCACCTCCCTATCCCTGCTGACCACCCCTCTCCTGATGGAGCCCAGGATCCCATTTGCTTTCCGGGCTGCCAGAGCGCACTGCTGGCTCATGTTAAGTTTCTCATCTATCAGGACCCCTAGGTCTTTTTCTGCCGAGCTGCTCTCAAGGACAACTCCTCCCAGCCTGTACAGGTGCCTGGGGTTCTTCCGGCCCAAGTGCAAAACCTTGCACTTTGCCGTGTTGAACCTCATTAGGTTCACCCGAGCCCAGCTTTCCAGCCTGTCAAGGTCCCTCTGAATGGCATGCGTTCCCTCCACCGTATCGACTGCACCACTCAGCTTGGTGTCATCAGCAAACTTGCTGAGGGTGCACTCCATTCCCTCATCGATGTCATTAATAAAGATGTTAAAGAGCACCGGTCCCAAGACAGACCCTTGAGGGACGCCGCTCGTTACCGGCCTCCACCTGGACATAGAGCCATTGACCACCACCCTCTGTCTGCGGCCTTTCAACCAATTGCTTATCCATCTAGTTGTCCACCCATCAAATCCACCTCCCTCCAATTTGGGGATGAGGATGTGATGGGGGACCATGTCAAAGGCCTTGCTCAGGTCCAGGTAAATGACATCGGTCACCTTCCCTTCATCCACCAACGCCGTCACTCCATCATAGAAGGCCACAAGATTAGTTAAGCATGACCTTCCCCTGGTGAAGCCATGCTGGCTGTCTCGGATCACATGCTCGTTCTTTATGTGATCAAGCATGTTGTCCAGGAGGATCTGTTCCATAATCTTCCCAGGCACAGAGGTGAGACTCACCGGCCTGTAGTAACCCGGGTCCTCCCTGCTCCCCTTCTTGTAAATGGGAGTGATGTGACCCTTCCTCCAATCATCCGGGACCTCACCTGACAGCCATGACTTCTCAAATATGATGGAGAGCGGCTCAGCAACCACCCCAGCCAGCTCTTTCAGGACCCTGGGATGCACGCCATCTGGCCCCAAAGAATGATGCTTTGGAGCAAAATAGAATACAGTGTTTCTAAAATTCCCAAATTCCTCTACAAAATAAGGACATTCCCACCAGAAATATCAAGTTGTGTCATAATGTAGAAAACTTTCACACTAATATCCTTGCTTATCTCAGAAATATAAAGGAATCTCATAAGTATCACTAATTATCCTTGCAAAAATTTCATTTTCTTGCCAAAATAATGCTTTTCATTCCTAAAAATAGCATTTTCTAAACAAAATACTGGTTTTCACCCACAAAGGTAGACATTATCTCCACAGAATGTTCCTTTGGAGCCTGATAGAATACAGTGTTTCAAGAATTCCTGTATTCCTCTACAAAATAAGGACATTTCCACCCAAAATATCGATTTCTGTCAAGACTTAGAGAACTTTGACACCAATAGCAGTACTTATCCCAAAAAGAAATAAAAAGTACATTCTTGAGTTTCACTTCTTATCCTTGCCAAAATACATTTTTCTTAACAAATAAAACGCTTTTCAGTCCTAAAAATAGCATTTTCTCCCCAAAATACTGGGTTTCATCCTCAAAAGAAGACAGTTCCTCTAAAAAATGAATATTGGCAGCATAATACGATACATTGTTTACAGAATACCGGAATTCCTTTTTCAAATAAGGACACTTCCCCCCTAAAGATCAATTTCTGTTCTAATTTTTGAAATTTACACATGACTTTCACTACATAGATCAGAAATAATAAGTTCTCTCTAAAGCATCACCATTTATCCTGGCAAATATTTGAGTTTCTTTCGAAAATATGAATTTTCATCACTAAAAATAGCATTTTCTATCCCTAATACCTGTTTTCATAACCAAACGAAGATATTTTCTCTAGAAAATGATGCACTGTAGCATTATAGGATGCATTTCTACCAGAATACCAGTTTTCCTCTACAAACTATGGACATTTCCACCCAAAATGACAATTTCTGATAAAATTCTTACAATTTACACATGAATATCACCGCTTCTTCCAGAAATAAAGTGTCCTCCATTAAGTATCAGTTCATATGCTGGCAAAAATATTTTTTCCTTACCTAAGAAAATGCTTTTCATTCCTAAGAATAGCATATTCTTAACCACATCTGCTTTTCATCGCCAAAAGAAGAAATTTTCCCTACAGAATCACAGAATCACACAGAATCACAGAATTACCCGGGTTGGAAGGGACCTCAAGGATCATGTAGTTCCAACCCCTCTGCCTAGCAGGGCCACCAAACATACACCTTTACTAGATCAGGTTGCCCAGGGCCCTGTCCAACCTGGCCTTGAACACCTCCAAGGACGGGGCATCCACAACCTCCCTGGGCAGCCTGTTCCAGGACCTAACCACTCTTCTAGTAAAGAACTTTCCCCTAACATCCAACCTAAATCTTCCCTCCTTCAACTTAAAACCATTTCCCCTAGTCCTGCTATTATCAGCCCTTTCGAAGAGTTTACTCCCTTCCTGGGAGTAAGTTCCCTTCAGGTATTGAAAGGCTGCAATGAGGTCACCCCGCAACCTTCTCTTCTCCAGGCTGAACAAACCCAACTCCCTCAGCCTGTCCTCATAGGGGAGGTGCTCCAGCCCCCTGATCATCTTTGTGGCCCTCCTCTGGACCCTTTCCAAAATCTCCATATCTTTTTTGTACTGAGGGCTCCACACCTGGACACAGTACTCCAGATGGGGCCTCACAAGAGCAGAGTAGAGAGGGACGATCACCTCCCTATCCCTGCTGACCACCCCTCTCCTGATGGAGCCCAGGATCCCATTTGCTTTCCGGGCTGCCAGAGCGCACTGCTGGCTCATGTTAAGTTTCTCATCTATCAGGACCCCTAGGTCTTTTTCTGCCGAGCTGCTCTCAAGGACAACTCCTCCCAGCCTGTACAGGTGCCTGGGGTTCTTCCGGCCCAAGTGCAAAACCTTGCACTTTGCCGTGTTGAACCTCATTAGGTTCACCCGAGCCCAGCTTTCCAGCCTGTCAAGGTCCCTCTGAATGGCATCCGTTCCCTCCACCGTATCGACTGCACCACTCAGCTTGGTGTCATCAGCAAACTTGCTGAGGGTGCACTCCATTCCCTCATCGATGTCATTAATAAAGATGTTAAAGAGCACCGGTCCCAAGACAGACCCTTGAGGGACGCCGCTCGTTACCGGCCTCCACCTGGACATAGAGCCATTGACCACCACCCTCTGTCTGCGGCCTTTCAACCAATTGCTTATCCATCTAGTTGTCCACCCATCAAATCCACCTCCCTCCAATTTGGGGATGAGGATGTGATGGGGGACCATGTCAAAGGCCTTGCTCAGGTCCAGGTAAATGACATCGGTCACCTTCCCTTCATCCACCAACGCCGCCACTCCATCATAGAAGGCCACAAGATTAGTTAAGCATGACCTTCCCCTGGTGAAGCCATGCTGGCTGTCTCGGATCACATGCTCGTTCTTTATGTGATCAAGCATGTTGTCCAGGAGGATCTGTTCCATAATCTTCCCAGGCACAGAGGTGAGACTCACCGGCCTGTAGTAACCCGGGTCCTCCCTGCTCCCCTTCTTGTAAATGGGAGTGATGTGACCCTTCCTCCAATCATCCGGGACCTCACCTGACAGCCATGACTTCTCAAATATGATGGAGAGCGGCTCAGCAACCACCCCAGCCAGCTCTTTCAGGACCCTGGGATGCACGCCATCTGGCCCCAAAGAATGATGCTTTGGAGCAAAATAGAATACAGTGTTTCTAAAATTCCCAAATTCCTCTACAAAATAAGGACATTCCCACCAGAAATATCAAGTTGTGTCATAATGTAGAAAACTTTCACACTAATATCCTTGCTTATCTCAGAAATATAAAGGAATCTCATAAGTATCACTAATTATCCTTGCAAAAATTTCATTTTCTTGCCAAAATAATGCTTTTCATTCCTAAAAATAGCATTTTCTAAACAAAATACTGGTTTTCACCCACAAAGGTAGACATTATCTCCACAGAATGTTCCTTTGGAGCCTGATAGAATACAGTGTTTCAAGAATTCCTGTATTCCTCTACAAAATAAGGACATTTCCACCCAAAATATCGATTTCTGTCAAGACTTAGAGAACTTTGACACCAATAGCAGTACTTATCCCAAAAAGAAATAAAAAGTACATTCTTGAGTTTCACTTCTTATCCTTGCCAAAATACATTTTTCTTAACAAATAAAACGCTTTTCAGTCCTAAAAATAGCATTTTCTCCCCAAAATACTGGGTTTCATCCTCAAAAGAAGACAGTTCCTCTAAAAAATGAATATTGGCAGCATAATACGATACATTGTTTACAGAATACCGGAATTCCTTTTTCAAATAAGGACACTTCCCCCCTAAAGATCAATTTCTGTTCTAATTTTTGAAATTTACACATGACTTTCACTACATAGATCAGAAATAATAAGTTCTCTCTAAAGCATCACCATTTATCCTGGCAAATATTTGAGTTTCTTTCGAAAATATGAATTTTCATCACTAAAAATAGCATTTTCTATCCCTAATACCTGTTTTCATAACCAAACGAAGATATTTTCTCTAGAAAATGATGCACTGTAGCATTATAGGATGCATTTCTACCAGAATACCAGTTTTCCTCTACAAACTATGGACATTTCCACCCAAAATGACAATTTCTGATAAAATTTTTACAATTTACACATGAATATCACCGCTTCTTCCAGAAATAAAGTGTCCTCCATTAAGTATCAGTTCATATGCTGGCAAAAATATTTTTTCCTTACCTAAGAAAATGCTTTTCATTCCTAAGAATAGCATATTCTTAACCACATCTGCTTTTCATCGCCAAAAGAAGAAATTTTCCCTACAGAATCACAGAATCACACAGAATCACAGAATTACCCGGGTTGGAAGGGACCTCAAGGATCATGTAGTTCCAACCCCTCTGCCTAGCAGGGCCACCAAACATACACCTTTACTAGATCAGGTTGCCCAGGGCCCTGTCCAACCTGGCCTTGAACACCTCCAAGGACGGGGCATCCACAACCTCCCTGGGCAGCCTGTTCCAGGACCTAACCACTCTTCTAGTAAAGAACTTTCCCCTAACATCCAACCTAAATCTTCCCTCCTTCAACTTAAAACCATTTCCCCTAGTCCTGCTATTATCAGCCCTTTCGAAGAGTTTACTCCCTTCCTGGGAGTAAGTTCCCTTCAGGTATTGAAAGGCTGCAATGAGGTCACCCCGCAACCTTCTCTTCTCCAGGCTGAACAAACCCAACTCCCTCAGCCTGTCCTCATAGGGGAGGTGCTCCAGCCCCCTGATCATCTTTGTGGCCCTCCTCTGGACCCTTTCCAAAATCTCCATATCTTTTTTGTACTGAGGGCTCCACACCTGGACACAGTACTCCAGATGGGGCCTCACAAGAGCAGAGTAGAGAGGGACGATCACCTCCCTATCCCTGCTGACCACCCCTCTCCTGATGGAGCCCAGGATCCCATTTGCTTTCCGGGCTGCCAGAGCGCACTGCTGGCTCATGTTAAGTTTCTCATCTATCAGGACCCCTAGGTCTTTTTCTGCCGAGCTGCTCTCAAGGACAACTCCTCCCAGCCTGTACAGGTGCCTGGGGTTCTTCCGGCCCAAGTGCAAAACCTTGCACTTTGCCGTGTTGAACCTCATTAGGTTCACCCGAGCCCAGCTTTCCAGCCTGTCAAGGTCCCTCTGAATGGCATGCGTTCCCTCCACCGTATCGACTGCACCACTCAGCTTGGTGTCATCAGCAAACTTGCTGAGGGTGCACTCCATTCCCTCATCGATGTCATTAATAAAGATGTTAAAGAGCACCGGTCCCAAGACAGACCCTTGAGGGATGCCGCTCGTTACCGGCCTCCACCTGGACATAGAGCCATTGACCACCACCCTCTGTCTGCGGCCTTTCAACCAATTGCTTATCCATCTAGTTGTCCACCCATCAAATCCACCTCCCTCCAATTTGGAGATGAGGATGTGATGGGGGACCATGTCAAAGGCCTTGCTCAGGTCCAGGTAAATGACATCGGTCACCTTCCCTTCATCCACCAACGCCGCCACTCCATCATAGAAGGCCACAAGATTAGTTAAGCATGACCTTCCCCTGGTGAAGCCATGCTGGCTGTCTCGGATCACATGCTCGTTCTTTATGTGATCAAGCATGTTGTCCAGGAGGATCTGTTCCATAATCTTCCCAGGCACAGAGGTGAGACTCACCGGCCTGTAGTAACCCGGGTCCTCCCTGCTCCCCTTCTTGTAAATGGGAGTGATGTGACCCTTCCTCCAATCATCCGGGACCTCACCTGACAGCCATGACTTCTCAAATATGATGGAGAGCGGCTCAGCAACCACCTCAGCCAGCTCCTTCAGGACCCTGGGATGCACGCCATCTGGCCCCAAAGAATGATGCTTTGGAGCAAAATAGAATACAGTGTTTCTAAAATTCCCAAATTCCTCTACAAAATAAGGACATTCCCACCAGAAATATCAAGTTGTGTCATAATGTAGAAAACTTTCACACTAATATCCTTGCTTATCTCAGAAATATAAAGGAATCTCATAAGTATCACTAATTATCCTTGCAAAAATTTCATTTTCTTGCCAAAATAATGCTTTTCATTCCTAAAAATAGCATTTTCTAAACAAAATACTGGTTTTCACCCACAAAGGTAGACATTATCTCCACAGAATGTTCCTTTGGAGCCTGATAGAATACAGTGTTTCAAGAATTCCTGTATTCCTCTACAAAATAAGGACATTTCCACCCAAAATATCGATTTCTGTCAAGACTTAGAGAACTTTGACACCAATAGCAGTACTTATCCCAAAAAGAAATAAAAAGTACATTCTTGAGTTTCACTTCTTATCCTTGCCAAAATACATTTTTCTTAACAAATAAAACGCTTTTCAGTCCTAAAAATAGCATTTTCTCCCCAAAATACTGGGTTTCATCCTCAAAAGAAGACAGTTCCTCTAAAAAATGAATATTGGCAGCATAATACGATACATTGTTTACAGAATACCGGAATTCCTTTTTCAAATAAGGACACTTCCCCCCTAAAGATCAATTTCTGTTCTAATTTTTGAAATTTACACATGACTTTCACTACATAGATCAGAAATAATAAGTTCTCTCTAAAGCATCACCATTTATCCTGGCAAATATTTGAGTTTCTTTCGAAAATATGAATTTTCATCACTAAAAATAGCATTTTCTATCCCTAATACCTGTTTTCATAACCAAACGAAGATATTTTCTCTAGAAAATGATGCACTGTAGCATTATAGGATGCATTTCTACCAGAATACCAGTTTTCCTCTACAAACTATGGACATTTCCACCCAAAATGACAATTTCTGATAAAATTTTTACAATTTACACATGAATATCACCGCTTCTTCCAGAAATAAAGTGTCCTCCATTAAGTATCAGTTCATATGCTGGCAAAAATATTTTTTCCTTACCTAAGAAAATGCTTTTCATTCCTAAGAATAGCATATTCTTAACCACATCTGCTTTTCATCGCCAAAAGAAGAAATTTTCCCTACAGAATCACAGAATCACACAGAATCACAGAATTACCCGGGTTGGAAGGGACCTCAAGGATCATGTAGTTCCAACCCCTCTGCCTAGCAGGGCCACCAAACATACACCTTTACTAGATCAGGTTGCCCAGGGCCCTGTCCAACCTGGCCTTGAACACCTCCAAGGACGGGGCATCCACAACCTCCCTGGGCAGCCTGTTCCAGGACCTAACCACTCTTCTAGTAAAGAACTTTCCCCTAACATCCAACCTAAATCTTCCCTCCTTCAACTTAAAACCATTTCCCCTAGTCCTGCTATTATCAGCCCTTTCGAAGAGTTTACTCCCTTCCTGGGAGTAAGTTCCCTTCAGGTATTGAAAGGCTGCAATGAGGTCACCCCGCAACCTTCTCTTCTCCAGGCTGAACAAACCCAACTCCCTCAGCCTGTCCTCATAGGGGAGGTGCTCCAGCCCCCTGATCATCTTTGTGGCCCTCCTCTGGACCCTTTCCAAAATCTCCATATCTTTTTTGTACTGAGGGCTCCACACCTGGACACAGTACTCCAGATGGGGCCTCACAAGAGCAGAGTAGAGAGGGACGATCACCTCCCTATCCCTGCTGACCACCCCTCTCCTGATGGAGCCCAGGATCCCATTTGCTTTCCGGGCTGCCAGAGCGCACTGCTGGCTCATGTTAAGTTTCTCATCTATCAGGACCCCTAGGTCTTTTTCTGCCGAGCTGCTCTCAAGGACAACTCCTCCCAGCCTGTACAGGTGCCTGGGGTTCTTCCGGCCCAAGTGCAAAACCTTGCACTTTGCCGTGTTGAACCTCATTAGGTTCACCCGAGCCCAGCTTTCCAGCCTGTCAAGGTCCCTCTGAATGGCATGCGTTCCCTCCACCGTATCGACTGCACCACTCAGCTTGGTGTCATCAGCAAACTTGCTGAGGGTGCACTCCATTCCCTCATCGATGTCATTAATAAAGATGTTAAAGAGCACCGGTCCCAAGACAGACCCTTGAGGGACGCCGCTCGTTACCGGCCTCCACCTGGACATAGAGCCATTGACCACCACCCTCTGTCTGCGGCCTTTCAACCAATTGCTTATCCATCTAGTTGTCCACCCATCAAATCCACCTCCCTCCAATTTGGGGATGAGGATGTGATGGGGGACCATGTCAAAGGCCTTGCTCAGGTCCAGGTAAATGACATCGGTCACCTTCCCTTCATCCACCAACGCCGTCACTCCATCATAGAAGGCCACAAGATTAGTTAAGCATGACCTTCCCCTGGTGAAGCCATGCTGGCTGTCTCGGATCACATGCTCGTTCTTTATGTGATCAAGCATGTTGTCCAGGAGGATCTGTTCCATAATCTTCCCAGGCACAGAGGTGAGACTCACCGGCCTGTAGTAACCCGGGTCCTCCCTGCTCCCCTTCTTGTAAATGGGAGTGATGTGACCCTTCCTCCAATCATCCGGGACCTCACCTGACAGCCATGACTTCTCAAATATGATGGAGAGCGGCTCAGCAACCACCCCAGCCAGCTCTTTCAGGACCCTGGGATGCACGCCATCTGGCCCCAAAGAATGATGCTTTGGAGCAAAATAGAATACAGTGTTTCTAAAATTCCCAAATTCCTCTACAAAATAAGGACATTCCCACCAGAAATATCAAGTTGTGTCATAATGTAGAAAACTTTCACACTAATATCCTTGCTTATCTCAGAAATATAAAGGAATCTCATAAGTATCACTAATTATCCTTGCAAAAATTTCATTTTCTTGCCAAAATAATGCTTTTCATTCCTAAAAATAGCATTTTCTAAACAAAATACTGGTTTTCACCCACAAAGGTAGACATTATCTCCACAGAATGTTCCTTTGGAGCCTGATAGAATACAGTGTTTCAAGAATTCCTGTATTCCTCTACAAAATAAGGACATTTCCACCCAAAATATCGATTTCTGTCAAGACTTAGAGAACTTTGACACCAATAGCAGTACTTATCCCAAAAAGAAATAAAAAGTACATTCTTGAGTTTCACTTCTTATCCTTGCCAAAATACATTTTTCTTAACAAATAAAACGCTTTTCAGCCCTAAAAATAGCATTTTCTCCCCAAAATACTGGGTTTCATCCTCAAAAGAAGACAGTTCCTCTAAAAAATGAATATTGGCAGCATAATACGATACATTGTTTACAGAATACCGGAATTCCTTTTTCAAATAAGGACACTTCCCCCCTAAAGATCAATTTCTGTTCTAATTTTTGAAATTTACACATGACTTTCACTACATAGATCAGAAATAATAAGTTCTCTCTAAAGCATCACCATTTATCCTGGCAAATATTTGAGTTTCTTTCGAAAATATGAATTTTCATCACTAAAAATAGCATTTTCTATCCCTAATACCTGTTTTCATAACCAAACGAAGATATTTTCTCTAGAAAATGATGCACTGTAGCATTATAGGATGCATTTCTACCAGAATACCAGTTTTCCTCTACAAACTATGGACATTTCCACCCAAAATGACAATTTCTGATAAAATTTTTACAATTTACACATGAATATCACCGCTTCTTCCAGAAATAAAGTGTCCTCCATTAAGTATCAGTTCATATGCTGGCAAAAATATTTTTTCCTTACCTAAGAAAATGCTTTTCATTCCTAAGAATAGCATATTCTTAACCACATCTGCTTTTCATCGCCAAAAGAAGAAATTTTCCCTACAGAATCACAGAATCACACAGAATCACAGAATTACCCGGGTTGGAAGGGACCTCAAGGATCATGTAGTTCCAACCCCTCTGCCTAGCAGGGCCACCAAACATACACCTTTACTAGATCAGGTTGCCCAGGGCCCTGTCCAACCTGGCCTTGAACACCTCCAAGGACGGGGCATCCACAACCTCCCTGGGCAGCCTGTTCCAGGACCTAACCACTCTTCTAGTAAAGAACTTTCCCCTAACATCCAACCTAAATCTTCCCTCCTTCAACTTAAAACCATTTCCCCTAGTCCTGCTATTATCAGCCCTTTCGAAGAGTTTACTCCCTTCCTGGGAGTAAGTTCCCTTCAGGTATTGAAAGGCTGCAATGAGGTCACCCCGCAACCTTCTCTTCTCCAGGCTGAACAAACCCAACTCCCTCAGCCTGTCCTCATAGGGGAGGTGCTCCAGCCCCCTGATCATCTTTGTGGCCCTCCTCTGGACCCTTTCCAAAATCTCCATATCTTTTTTGTACTGAGGGCTCCACACCTGGACACAGTACTCCAGATGGGGCCTCACAAGAGCAGAGTAGAGAGGGACGATCACCTCCCTATCCCTGCTGACCACCCCTCTCCTGATGGAGCCCAGGATCCCATTTGCTTTCCGGGCTGCCAGAGCGCACTGCTGGCTCATGTTAAGTTTCTCATCTATCAGGACCCCTAGGTCTTTTTCTGCCGAGCTGCTCTCAAGGACAACTCCTCCCAGCCTGTACAGGTGCCTGGGGTTCTTCCGGCCCAAGTGCAAAACCTTGCACTTTGCCGTGTTGAACCTCATTAGGTTCACCCGAGCCCAGCTTTCCAGCCTGTCAAGGTCCCTCTGAATGGCATCCGTTCCCTCCACCGTATCGACTGCACCACTCAGCTTGGTGTCATCAGCAAACTTGCTGAGGGTGCACTCCATTCCCTCATCGATGTCATTAATAAAGATGTTAAAGAGCACCGGTCCCAAGACAGACCCTTGAGGGACGCCGCTCGTTACCGGCCTCCACCTGGACATAGAGCCATTGACCACCACCCTCTGTCTGCGGCCTTTCAACCAATTGCTTATCCATCTAGTTGTCCACCCATCAAATCCACCTCCCTCCAATTTGGAGATGAGGATGTGATGGGGGACCATGTCAAAGGCCTTGCTCAGGTCCAGGTAAATGACATCGGTCACCTTCCCTTCATCCACCAACGCCGTCACTCCATCATAGAAGGCCACAAGATTAGTTAAGCATGACCTTCCCCTGGTGAAGCCATGCTGGCTGTCTCGGATCACATGCTCGTTCTTTATGTGATCAAGCATGTTGTCCAGGAGGATCTGTTCCATAATCTTCCCAGGCACAGAGGTGAGACTCACCGGCCTGTAGTAACCCGGGTCCTCCCTGCTCCCCTTCTTGTAAATGGGAGTGATGTGACCCTTCCTCCAATCATCCGGGACATCACCTGACAGCCATGACTTCTCAAATATGATGGAGAGCGGCTCAGCAACCACCCGAGCCAGCTCCTTCAGGACCCTGGGATGCACGCCATCTGGCCCCAAAGAATGATGCTTTGGAGCAAAATAGAATACAGTGTTTCTAAAATTCCCAAATTCCTCTACAAAATAAGGACATTCCCACCAGAAATATCAAGTTGTGTCATAATGTAGAAAACTTTCACACTAATATCCTTGCTTATCTCAGAAATATAAAGGAATCTCATAAGTATCACTAATTATCCTTGCAAAAATTTCATTTTCTTGCCAAAATAATGCTTTTCATTCCTAAAAATAGCATTTTCTAAACAAAATACTGGTTTTCACCCACAAAGGTAGACATTATCTCCACAGAATGTTCCTTTGGAGCCTGATAGAATACAGTGTTTCAAGAATTCCTGTATTCCTCTACAAAATAAGGACATTTCCACCCAAAATATCGATTTCTGTCAAGATTTAGAGAACTTTGACACCAATAGCAGTACTTATCCCAAAAAGAAATAAAAAGTACATTCTTGAGTTTCACTTCTTATCCTTGCCAAAATACATTTTTCTTAACAAATAAAACGCTTTTCAGCCCTAAAAATAGCATTTTCTCCCCAAAATACTGGGTTTCATCCTCAAAAGAAGACAGTTCCTCTAAAAAATGAATATTGGCAGCATAATACGATACATTGTTTACAGAATACCGGAATTCCTTTTTCAAATAAGGACACTTCCCCCCTAAAGATCAATTTCTGTTCTAATTTTTGAAATTTACACATGACTTTCACTACATAGATCAGAAATAATAAGTTCTCTCTAAAGCATCACCATTTATCCTGGCAAATATTTGAGTTTCTTTCGAAAATATGAATTTTCATCACTAAAAATAGCATTTTCTATCCCTAATACCTGTTTTCATAACCAAACGAAGATATTTTCTCTAGAAAATGATGCACTGTAGCATTATAGGATGCATTTCTACCAGAATACCAGTTTTCCTCTACAAACTATGGACATTTCCACCCAAAATGACAATTTCTGATAAAATTCTTACAATTTACACATGAATATCACCGCTTCTTCCAGAAATAAAGTGTCCTCCATTAAGTATCAGTTCATATGCTGGCAAAAATATTTTTTCCTTACCTAAGAAAATGCTTTTCATTCCTAAGAATAGCATATTCTTAACCACATCTGCTTTTCATCGCCAAAAGAAGAAATTTTCCCTACAGAATCACAGAATCACACAGAATCACAGAATTACCCGGGTTGGAAGGGACCTCAAGGATCATGTAGTTCCAACCCCCCTGCCTAGCAGGGCCACCAAACATACACCTTTACTAGATCAGGTTGCCCAGGGCCCTGTCCAACCTGGCCTTGAACACCTCCAAGGACGGGGCATCCACAACCTCACTGGGCAGCCTGTTCCAGGACCTAACCACCCTTCTAGTAAAGAACTTTCCCCTAACATCCAACCTAAATCTTCCCTCCTTCAACTTAAAACCATTTCCCCTAGTCCTGCTATTATCAGCCCTTTCGAAGAGTTTACTCCCTTCCTGGGAGTAAGTTCCCTTCAGGTATTGAAAGGCTGCAATGAGGTCACCCCGCAACCTTCTCTTCTCCAGGCTGAACAAACCCAACTCCCTCAGCCTGTCCTCATAGGGGAGGTGCTCCAGCCCCCTGATCATCTTTGTGGCCCTCCTCTGGACCCTTTCCAAAATCTCCATATCTTTTTTGTACTGAGGGCTCCACACCTGGACACAGTACTCCAGATGGGGCCTCACAAGAGCAGAGTAGAGAGGGACGATCACCTCCCTATCCCTGCTGACCACCCCTCTCCTGATGGAGCCCAGGATCCCATTTGCTTTCCGGGCTGCCAGAGCGCACTGCTGGCTCATGTTAAGTTTCTCATCTATCAGGACCCCTAGGTCTTTTTCTGCCGAGCTGCTCTCAAGGACAACTCCTCCCAGCCTGTACAGGTGCCTGGGGTTCTTCCGGCCCAAGTGCAAAACCTTGCACTTTGCCGTGTTGAACCTCATTAGGTTCACCCGAGCCCAGCTTTCCAGCCTGTCAAGGTCCCTCTGAATGGCATCCGTTCCCTCCACCGTATCGACTGCACCACTCAGCTTGGTGTCATCAGCAAACTTGCTGAGGGTGCACTCCATTCCCTCATCGATGTCATTAATAAAGATGTTAAAGAGCACCGGTCCCAAGACAGACCCTTGAGGGACGCCGCTCGTTACCGGCCTCCACCTGGACATAGAGCCATTGACCACCACCCTCTGTCTGCGGCCTTTCAACCAATTGCTTATCCATCTAGTTGTCCACCCATCAAATCCACCTCCCTCCAATTTGGAGATGAGGATGTGATGGGGGACCATGTCAAAGGCCTTGCTCAGGTCCAGGTAAATGACATCGGTCACCTTCCCTTCATCCACCAACGCCGTCACTCCATCATAGAAGGCCACAAGATTAGTTAAGCATGACCTTCCCCTGGTGAAGCCATGCTGGCTGTCTCGGATCACATGCTCGTTCTTTATGTGATCAAGCATGTTGTCCAGGAGGATCTGTTCCATAATCTTCCCAGGCACAGAGGTGAGACTCACCGGCCTGTAGTAACCCGGGTCCTCCCTGCTCCCCTTCTTGTAAATGGGAGTGATGTGACCCTTCCTCCAATCATCCGGGACCTCACCTGACAGCCATGACTTCTCAAATATGATGGAGAGCGGCTCAGCAACCACCCGAGCCAGCTCCTTCAGGACCCTGGGATGCACGCCATCTGGCCCCAAAGAATGATGCTTTGGAGCAAAATAGAATACAGTGTTTCTAAAATTCCCAAATTCCTCTACAAAATAAGGACATTCCCACCAGAAATATCAAGTTGTGTCATAATGTAGAAAACTTTCACACTAATATCCTTGCTTATCTCAGAAATATAAAGGAATCTCATAAGTATCACTAATTATCCTTGCAAAAATTTCATTTTCTTGCCAAAATAATGCTTTTCATTCCTAAAAATAGCATTTTCTAAACAAAATACTGGTTTTCATCCAAAAAAGGTAGACATTATCTCCACAGAATGTTCCTTTGGAGCCTGATAGAATACAGTGTTTCAAGAATTCCTGTATTCCTCTACAAAATAAGGACATTTCCACCCAAAATATCGATTTCTGTCAAGATTTAGAGAACTTTGACACCAATAGCAGTACTTATCCCAAAAAGAAATAAAAAGTACATTCTTGAGTTTCACTTCTTATCCTTGCCAAAATACATTTTTCTTAACAAATAAAACGCTTTTCAGCCCTAAAAATAGCATTTTCTCCCCAAAATACTGGGTTTCATCCTCAAAAGAAGACAGTTCCTGTAAAAAATGAATATTGGCAGCATAATACGATACATTGTTTACAGAATACCGGAATTCCTTTTTCAAATAAGGACACTTCCCCCCTAAAGATCAATTTCTGTTCTAATTTTTGAAATTTACACATGACTTTCACTACATAGATCAGAAATAATAAGTTCTCTCTAAAGCATCACCATTTATCCTGGCAAATATTTGAGTTTCTTTCGAAAATATGAATTTTCATCACTAAAAATAGCATTTTCTATCCCTAATACCTGTTTTCATAACCAAACGAAGATATTTTCTCTAGAAAATGATGCACTGTAGCATTATAGGATGCATTTCTACCAGAATACCAGTTTTCCTCTACAAACTATGGACATTTCCACCCAAAATGACAATTTCTGATAAAATTTTTACAATTTACACATGAATATCACCGCTTCTTCCAGAAATAAAGTGTCCTCCATTAAGTATCAGTTCATATGCTGGCAAAAATATTTTTTCCTTACCTAAGAAAATGCTTTTCATTCCTAAGAATAGCATATTCTTAACCACATCTGCTTTTCATCGCCAAAAGAAGAAATTTTCCCTACAGAATCACAGAATCACACAGAATCACAGAATTACCCGGGTTGGAAGGGACCTCAAGGATCATGTAGTTCCAACCCCCCTGCCTAGCAGGGCCACCAAACATACACCTTTACTAGATCAGGTTGCCCAGGGCCCTGTCCAACCTGGCCTTGAACACCTCCAAGGACGGGGCATCCACAACCTCACTGGGCAGCCTGTTCCAGGACCTAACCACTCTTCTAGTAAAGAACTTTCCCCTAACATCCAACCTAAATCTTCCCTCCTTCAACTTAAAACCATTTCCCCTAGTCCTGCTATTATCAGCCCTTTCGAAGAGTTTACTCCCTTCCTGGGAGTAAGTTCCCTTCAGGTATTGAAAGGCTGCAATGAGGTCACCCCGCAACCTTCTCTTCTCCAGGCTGAACAAACCCAACTCCCTCAGCCTGTCCTCATAGGGGAGGTGCTCCAGCCCCCTGATCATCTTTGTGGCCCTCCTCTGGACCCTTTCCAAAATCTCCATATCTTTTTTGTACTGAGGGCTCCAAACCTGGACACAGTACTCCAGATGGGGCCTCACAAGAGCAGAGTAGAGAGGGACGATCACCTCCCTATCCCTGCTGACCACCCCTCTCCTGATGGAGCCCAGGATCCCATTTGCTTTCCGGGCTGCCAGAGCGCACTGCTGGCTCATGTTAAGTTTCTCATCTATCAGGACCCCTAGGTCTTTTTCTGCCGAGCTGCTCTCAAGGACAACTCCTCCCAGCCTGTACAGGTGCCTGGGGTTCTTCCGGCCCAAGTGCAAAACCTTGCACTTTGCCGTGTTGAACCTCATTAGGTTAACCCGAGCCCAGCTTTCCAGCCTGTCAAGGTCCCTCTGAATGGCATCCGTTCCCTCCACCGTATCGACTGCACCACTCAGCTTGGTGTCATCAGCAAACTTGCTGAGGGTGCACTCCATTCCCTCATCGATGTCATTAATAAAGATGTTAAAGAGCACCGGTCCCAAGACAGACCCTTGAGGGACGCCGCTCGTTACCGGCCTCCACCTGGACATAGAGCCATTGACCACCACCCTCTGTCTGCGGCCTTTCAACCAATTGCTTATCCATCTAGTTGTCCACCCATCAAATCCACCTCCCTCCAATTTGGAGATGAGGATGTGATGGGGGACCATGTCAAAGGCCTTGCTCAGGTCCAGGTAAATGACATCGGTCACCTTCCCTTCATCCACCAACGCCGTCACTCCATCATAGAAGGCCACAAGATTAGTTAAGCATGACCTTCCCCTGGTGAAGCCATGCTGGCTGTCTCGGATCACATGCTCGTTCTTTATGTGATCAAGCATGTTGTCCAGGAGGATCTGTTCCATAATCTTCCCAGGCACAGAGGTGAGACTCACCGGCCTGTAGTTACCCGGGTCCTCCCTGCTCCCCTTCTTGTAAATGGGAGTGATGTGACCCTTCCTCCAATCATCCGGGACCTCACCTGACAGCCATGACTTCTCAAATATGATGGAGAGCGGCTCAGCAACCACCCCAGCCAGCTCTTTCAGGACCCTGGGATGCACGCCATCTGGCCCCAAAGAATGATGCTTTGGAGCAAAATAGAATACAGTGTTTCTAAAATTCCCAAATTCCTCTACAAAATAAGGACATTCCCACCAGAAATATCAAGTTGTGTCATAATGTAGAAAACTTTCACACTAATATCCTTGCTTATCTCAGAAATATAAAGGAATCTCATAAGTATCACTAATTATCCTTGCAAAAATTTCATTTTCTTGCCAAAATAATGCTTTTCATTCCTAAAAATAGCATTTTCTAAACAAAATACTGGATTTCACCCACAAAGGTAGACATTATCTCCACAGAATGTTCCTTCGGAGCCTGATAGAATACAGTGTTTCAAGAATTCCTGTATTCCTCTACAAAATAAGGACATTTCCACCCAAAATATCGATTTCTGTCAAGATTTAGAGAACTTTGACACCAATAGCAGTACTTATCCCAAAAAGAAATAAAAAGTACATTCTTGAGTTTCACTTCTTATCCTTGCCAAAATACATTTTTCTTAACAAATAAAACGTTTTTCAGCCCTAAAAATAGCATTTTCTCCCCAAAATACTGGGTTTCATCCTCAAAAGAAGACAGTTCCTCTAAAAAATGAATATTGGCAGCATAATACGATACATTGTTTACAGAATACCGGAATTCCTTTTTCAAATAAGGACACTTCCCCCCTAAAGATCAATTTCTGTTCTAATTTTTGAAATTTACACATGACTTTCACTACATAGATCAGAAATAATAAGTTCTCTCTAAAGCATCACCATTTATCCTGGCAAATATTTGAGTTTCTTTCGAAAATATGAATTTTCATCACTAAAAATAGCATTTTCTATCCCTAATACCTGTTTTCATAACCAAACGAAGATATTTTCTCTAGAAAATGATGCACTGTAGCATTATAGGATGCATTTCTACCAGAATACCAGTTTTCCTCTACAAACTATGGACATTTCCACCCAAAATGACAATTTCTGATAAAATTCTTACAATTTACACATGAATATCACCGCTTCTTCCAGAAATAAAGTGTCCTCCATTAAGTATCAGTTCATATGCTGGCAAAAATATTTTTTCCTTACCTAAGAAAATGCTTTTCATTCCTAAGAATAGCATATTCTTAACCACATCTGCTTTTCATCGCCAAAAGAAGAAATTTTCCCTACAGAATCACAGAATCACACAGAATCACAGAATTACCCGGGTTGGAAGGGACCTCAAGGATCATGTAGTTCCAACCCCCCTGCCTAGCAGGGCCACCAAACATACACCTTTACTAGATCAGGTTGCCCAGGGCCCTGTCCAACCTGGCCTTGAACACCTCCAAGGACGGGGCATCCACAACCTCCCTGGGCAGCCTGTTCCAGGACCTAACCACTCTTCTAGTAAAGAACTTTCCCCTAACATCCAACCTAAATCTTCCCTCCTTCAACTTAAAACCATTTCCCCTAGTCCTGCTATTATCAGCCCTTTCGAAGAGTTTACTCCCTTCCTGGGAGTAAGTTCCCTTCAGGTATTGAAAGGCTGCAATGAGGTCACCCCGCAACCTTCTCTTCTCCAGGCTGAACAAACCCAACTCCCTCAGCCTGTCCTCATAGGGGAGGTGCTCCAGCCCCCTGATCATCTTTGTGGCCCTCCTCTGGACCCTTTCCAAAATCTCCATATCTTTTTTGTACTGAGGGCTCCACACCTGGACACAGTACTCCAGATGGGGCCTCACAAGAGCAGAGTAGAGAGGGACGATCACCTCCCTATACCTGCTGACCACCCCTCTCCTGATGGAGCCCAGGATCCCATTTGCTTTCCGGGCTGCCAGAGCGCACTGCTGGCTCATGTTAAGTTTCTCATCTATCAGGACCCCTAGGTCTTTTTCTGCCGAGCTGCTCTCAAGGACAACTCCTCCCAGCCTGTACAGGTGCCTGGGGTTCTTCCGGCCCAAGTGCAAAGCCTTGCACTTTGCCGTGTTGAACCTCATTAGGTTCACCCGAGCCCAGCTTTCCAGCCTGTCAAGGTCCCTCTGAATGGCATCCGTTCCCTCCACCGTATCGACTGCACCACTCAGCTTGGTGTCATCAGCAAACTTGCTGAGGGTGCACTCCATTCCCTCATCGATGTCATTAATAAAGATGTTAAAGAGCACCGGTCCCAAGACAGACCCTTGAGGGACGCCGCTCGTTACCGGCCTCCACCTGGACATAGAGCCATTGACCACCACCCTCTGTCTGCGGCCTTTCAACCAATTGCTTATCCATCTAGTTGTCCACCCATCAAATCCACCTCCCTCCAATTTGGAGATGAGGATGTGATGGGGGACCATGTCAAAGGCCTTGCTCAGGTCCAGGTAAATGACATCGGTCACCTTCCCTTCATCCACCAACGCCGTCACTCCATCATAGAAGGCCACAAGATTAGTTAAGCATGACCTTCCCCTGGTGAAGCCATGCTGGCTGTCTCGGATCACATGCTCGTTCTTTATGTGATCAAGCATGTTGTCCAGGAGGATCTGTTCCATAATCTTCCCAGGCACAGAGGTGAGACTCACCGGCCTGTAGTAACCCGGGTCCTCCCTGCTCCCCTTCTTGTAAATGGGAGTGATGTGACCCTTCCTCCAATCATCCGGGACCTCACCTGACAGTAATGACTTCTCAAATATGATGGAGAGTGGCTCAGCAACCACCCCAGCCAGCTCCTTCAGGACCCTGGGATGCACGCCATCTGGCCCCAAAGAATGATGCTTTGGAGCAAAATAGAATACAGTGTTTCTAAAATTCCCAAATTCCTCTACAAAATAAGGACATTCCCACCAGAAATATCAAGTTGTGTCATAATGTAGAAAACTTTCACACTAATATCCTTGCTTATCTCAGAAATATAAAGGAATCTCATAAGTATCACTAATTATCCTTGCAAAAATTTCATTTTCTTGCCAAAATAATGCTTTTCATTCCTAAAAATAGCATTTTCTAAACAAAATACTGGTTTTCAGCCACAAAGGTAGACATTATCTCCACAGAATGTTCCTTTGGAGCCTGATAGAATACAGTGTTTCAAGAATTCCTGTATTCCTCTACAAAATAAGGACATTTCCACCCAAAATATCGATTTCTGTCAAGATTTAGAGAACTTTGACACCAATAGCAGTACTTATCCCAAAAAGAAATAAAAAGTACATTCTTGAGTTTCACTTCTTATCCTTGCCAAAATACATTTTTCTTAACAAATAAAACGCTTTTCAGCCCTAAAAATAGCATTTTCTCCCCAAAATACTGGGTTTCATCCTCAAAAGAAGACAGTTCCTCTAAAAAATGAATATTGGCAGCATAATACGATACATTGTTTACAGAATACCGGAATTCCTTTTTCAAATAAGGACACTTCCCCCCTAAAGATCAATTTCTGTTCTAATTTTTGAAATTTACACATGACTTTCACTACATAGATCAGAAATAATAAGTTCTCTCTAAAGCATCACCATTTATCCTGGCAAATATTTGAGTTTCTTTCGAAAATATGAATTTTCATCACTAAAAATAGCATTTTCTATCCCTAATACCTGTTTTCATAACCAAACGAAGATATTTTCTCTAGAAAATGATGCACTGTAGCATTATAGGATGCATTTCTACCAGAATACCAGTTTTCCTCTACAAACTATGGACATTTCCACCCAAAATGACAATTTCTGATAAAATTCTTACAATTTACACATGAATATCACCGCTTCTTCCAGAAATAAAGTGTCCTCCATTAAGTATCAGTTCATATGCTGGCAAAAATATTTTTTCCTTACCTAAGAAAATGCTTTTCATTCCTAAGAATAGCATATTCTTAACCACATCTGCTTTTCATCGCCAAAAGAAGAAATTTTCCCTACAGAATCACAGAATCACACAGAATCACAGAATTACCCGGGTTGGAAGGGACCTCAAGGATCATGTAGTTCCAACCCCCCTGCCTAGCAGGGCCACCAAACATACACCTTTACTAGATCAGGTTGCCCAGGGCCCTGTCCAACCTGGCCTTGAACACCTCCAAGGACGGGGCATCCACAACCTCACTGGGCAGCCTGTTCCAGGACCTAACCACTCTTCTAGTAAAGAACTTTCCCCTAACATCCAACCTAAATCTTCCCTCCTTCAACTTAAAACCATTTCCCCTAGTCCTGCTATTATCAGCCCTTTCGAAGAGTTTACTCCCTTCCTGGGAGTAAGTTCCCTTCAGGTATTGAAAGGCTGCAATGAGGTCACCCCGCAACCTTCTCTTCTCCAGGCTGAACAAACCCAACTCCCTCAGCCTGTCCTCATAGGGGAGGTGCTCCAGCCCCCTGATCATCTTTGTGGCCCTCCTCTGGACCCTTTCCAAAATCTCCATATCTTTTTTGTACTGAGGGCTCCACACCTGGACACAGTACTCCAGATGGGGCCTCACAAGAGCAGAGTAGAGAGGGACGATCACCTCCCTATCCCTGCTGACCACCCCTCTCCTGATGGAGCCCAGGATCCCATTTGCTTTCCGGGCTGCCAGAGCGCACTGCTGGCTCATGTTAAGTTTCTCATCTATCAGGACCCCTAGGTCTTTTTCTGCCGAGCTGCTCTCAAGGACAACTCCTCCCAGCCTGTACAGGTGCCTGGGGTTCTTCCGGCCCAAGTGCAAAACCTTGCACTTTGCCGTGTTGAACCTCATTAGGTTCACCCGAGCCCAGCTTTCCAGCCTGTCAAGGTCCCTCTGAATGGCATCCGTTCCCTCCACCGTATCGACTGCACCACTCAGCTTGGTGTCATCAGCAAACTTGCTGAGGGTGCACTCCATTCCCTCATCGATGTCATTAATAAAGATGTTAAAGAGCACCGGTCCCAAGACAGACCCTTGAGGGACGCCGCTCGTTACCGGCCTCCACCTGGACATAGAGCCATTGACCACCACCCTCTGTCTGCGGCCTTTCAACCAATTGCTTATCCATCTAGTTGTCCACCCATCAAATCCACCTCCCTCCAATTTGGAGATGAGGATGTGATGGGGGACCATGTCAAAGGCCTTGCTCAGGTCCAGGTAAATGACATCGGTCACCTTCCCTTCATCCACCAACGCCGTCACTCCATCATAGAAGGCCACAAGATTAGTTAAGCATGACCTTCCCCTGGTGAAGCCATGCTGGCTGTCTCGGATCACATGCTCGTTCTTTATGTGATCAAGCATGTTGTCCAGGAGGATCTGTTCCATAATCTTCCCAGGCACAGAGGTGAGACTCACCGGCCTGTAGTAACCCGGGTCCTCCCTGCTCCCCTTCTTGTAAATGGGAGTGATGTGACCCTTCCTCCAATCATCCGGGACCTCACCTGACAGCCATGACTTCTCAAATATGATGGAGAGCGGCTCAGCAACCACCCGAGCCAGCTCCTTCAGGACCCTGGGATGCACGCCATCTGGCCCCAAAGAATGATGCTTTGGAGCAAAATAGAATACAGTGTTTCTAAAATTCCCAAATTCCTCTACAAAATAAGGACATTCCCACCAGAAATATCAAGTTGTGTCATAATGTAGAAAACTTTCACACTAATATCCTTGCTTATCTCAGAAATATAAAGGAATCTCATAAGTATCACTAATTATCCTTGCAAAAATTTCATTTTCTTGCCAAAATAATGCTTTTCATTCCTAAAAATAGCATTTTCTAAACAAAATACTGGTTTTCATCCAAAAAAGGTAGACATTATCTCCACAGAATGTTCCTTTGGAGCCTGATAGAATACAGTGTTTCAAGAATTCCTGTAGTCCTCTACAAAATAAGGACATTTCCACCCAAAATATCGATTTCTGTCAAGATTTAGAGAACTTTGACACCAATAGCAGTACTTATCCCAAAAAGAAATAAAAAGTACATTCTTGAGTTTCACTTCTTATCCTTGCCAAAATACATTTTTCTTAACAAATAAAACGCTTTTCAGCCCTAAAAATAGCATTTTCTCCCCAAAATACTGGGTTTCATCCTCAAAAGAAGACAGTTCCTCTAAAAAATGAATATTGGCAGCATAATACGATACATTGTTTACAGAATACCGGAATTCCTTTTTCAAATAAGGACACTTCCCCCCTAAAGATCAATTTCTGTTCTAATTTTTGAAATTTACACATGACTTTCACTACATAGATCAGAAATAATAAGTTCTCTCTAAAGCATCACCATTTATCCTGGCAAATATTTGAGTTTCTTTCGAAAATATGAATTTTCATCACTAAAAATAGCATTTTCTATCCCTAATACCTGTTTTCATAACCAAACGAAGATATTTTCTCTAGAAAATGATGCACTGTAGCATTATAGGATGCATTTCTACCAGAATACCAGTTTTCCTCTACAAACTATGGACATTTCCACCCAAAATGACAATTTCTGATAAAATTCTTACAATTTACACATGAATATCACCGCTTCTTCCAGAAATAAAGTGTCCTCCATTAAGTATCAGTTCATATGCTGGCAAAAATATTTTTTCCTTACCTAAGAAAATGCTTTTCATTCCTAAGAATAGCATATTCTTAACCACATCTGCTTTTCATCGCCAAAAGAAGAAATTTTCCCTACAGAATCACAGAATCACACAGAATCACAGAATTACCCGGGTTGGAAGGGACCTCAAGGATCATGTAGTTCCAACCCCCCTGCCTAGCAGGGCCACCAAACATACACCTTTACTAGATCAGGTTGCCCAGGGCCCTGTCCAACCTGGCCTTGAACACCTCCAAGGACGGGGCATCCACAACCTCACTGGGCAGCCTGTTCCAGGACCTAACCACTCTTCTAGTAAAGAACTTTCCCCTAACATCCAACCTAAATCTTCCCTCCTTCAACTTAAAACCATTTCCCCTAGTCCTGCTATTATCAGCCCTTTCGAAGAGTTTACTCCCTTCCTGGGAGTAAGTTCCCTTCAGGTATTGAAAGGCTGCAATGAGGTCACCCCGCAACCTTCTCTTCTCCAGGCTGAACAAACCCAACTCCCTCAGCCTGTCCTCATAGGGGAGGTGCTCCAGCCCCCTGATCATCTTTGTGGCCCTCCTCTGGACCCTTTCCAAAATCTCCATATCTTTTTTGTACTGAGGGCTCCACACCTGGACACAGTACTCCAGATGGGGCCTCACAAGAGCAGAGTAGAGAGGGACGATCACCTCCCTATCCCTGCTGACCACCCCTCTCCTGATGGAGCCCAGGATCCCATTTGCTTTCCGGGCTGCCAGAGCGCACTGCTGGCTCATGTTAAGTTTCTCATCTATCAGGACCCCTAGGTCTTTTTCTGCCGAGCTGCTCTCAAGGACAACTCCTCCCAGCCTGTACAGGTGCCTGTGGTTCTTCCGGCCCATGTGCAAAACCTTGCACTTTGCCGTGTTGAACCTCATTAGGTTCACCCGAGCCCAGCTTTCCAGCCTGTCAAGGTCCCTCTGAATGGCATCCGTTCCCTCCACCGTATCGACTGCACCACTCAGCTTGGTGTCATCAGCAAACTTGCTGAGCGTGCACTCCATTCCCTCATCGATGTCATTAATAAAGATGTTAAAGAGCACCGGTCCCAAGACAGACCCTTGAGGGACGCCGCTCGTTACCGGCCTCCACCTGGACATAGAGCCATTGACCACCACCCTCTGTCTGCGGCCTTTCAACCAATTGCTTATCCATCTAGTTGTCCACCCATCAAATCCACCTCCCTCCAATTTGGAGATGAGGATGTGATGGGGGACCATGTCAAAGGAATTGCTCAGGTCCAGGTAAATGACATCGGTCACCTTCCCTTCATCCACCAACGCCGTCACTCCATCATAGAAGGCCACAAGATTAGTTAAGCATGACCTTCCCCTGGTGAAGCCATGCTGGCTGTCTCGGATCACATGCTCGTTCTTTATGTGATCAAGCATGTTGTCCAGGAGGATCTGTTCCATAATCTTCCCAGGCACAGAGGTGAGACTCACCGGCCTGTAGTAACCCGGGTCCTCCCTGCTCCCCTTCTTGTAAATGGGAGTGATGTGACCCTTCCTCCAATCATCCGGGACCTCACCTGACAGCCATGACTTCTCAAATATGATGGAGAGCGGCTCAGCAACCACCCCAGCCAGCTCCTTCAGGACCCTGGGATGCACGCCATCTGGCCCCAAAGAATGATGCTTTGGAGCAAAATAGAATACAGTGTTTCTAAAATTCCCAAATTCCTCTACAAAATAAGGACATTCCCACCAGAAATATCAAGTTGTGTCATAATGTAGAAAACTTTCACACTAATATCCTTGCTTATCTCAGAAATATAAAGGAATCTCATAAGTATCACTAATTATCCTTGCAAAAATTTCATTTTCTTGCCAAAATAATGCTTTTCATTCCTAAAAATAGCATTTTCTAAACAAAATACTGGTTTTCATCCAAAAAAGGTAGACATTATCTCCACAGAATGTTCCTTTGGAGCCTGATAGAATACAGTGTTTCAAGAATTCCTGTATTCCTCTACAAAATAAGGACATTTCCACCCAAAATATCGATTTCTGTCAAGATTTAGAGAACTTTGACACCAATAGCAGTACTTATCCCAAAAAGAAATAAAAAGTACATTCTTGAGTTTCACTTCTTATCCTTGCCAAAATACATTTTTCTTAACAAATAAAACGCTTTTCAGCCCTAAAAATAGCATTTTCTCCCCAAAATACTGGGTTTCATCCTCAAAAGAAGACAGTTCCTCTAAAAAATGAATATTGGCAGCATAATACGATACATTGTTTACAGAATACCGGAATTCCTTTTTCAAATAAGGACACTTCCCCCCTAAAGATCAATTTCTGTTCTAATTTTTGAAATTTACACATGACTTTCACTACATAGATCAGAAATAATAAGTTCTCTCTAAAGCATCACCATTTATCCTGGCAAATATTTGAGTTTCTTTCGAAAATATGAATTTTCATCACTAAAAATAGCATTTTCTATCCCTAATACCTGTTTTCATAACCAAACGAAGATATTTTCTCTAGAAAATGATGCACTGTAGCATTATAGGATGCATTTCTACCAGAATACCAGTTTTCCTCTACAAACTATGGACATTTCCACCCAAAATGACAATTTCTGATAAAATTCTTACAATTTACACATGAATATCACCGCTTCTTCCAGAAATAAAGTGTCCTCCATTAAGTATCAGTTCATATGCTGGCAAAAATATTTTTTCCTTACCTAAGAAAATGCTTTTCATTCCTAAGAATAGCATATTCTTAACCACATCTGCTTTTCATCGCCAAAAGAAGAAATTTTCCCTACAGAATCACAGAATCACACAGAATCACAGAATTACCCGGGTTGGAAGGGACCTCAAGGATCATGTAGTTCCAACCCCCCTGCCTAGCAGGGCCACCAAACATACACCTTTACTAGATCAGGTTGCCCAGGGCCCTGTCCAACCTGGCCTTGAACACCTCCAAGGACGGGGCATCCACAACCTCACTGGGCAGCCTGTTCCAGGACCTAACCACTCTTCTAGTAAAGAACTTTCCCCTAACATCCAACCTAAATCTTCCCTCCTTCAACTTAAAACCATTTCCCCTAGTCCTGCTATTATCAGCCCTTTCGAAGAGTTTACTCCCTTCCTGGGAGTAAGTTCCCTTCAGGTATTGAAAGGCTGCAATGAGGTCACCCCGCAACCTTCTCTTCTCCAGGCTGAACAAACCCAACTCCCTCAGCCTGTCCTCATAGGGGAGGTGCTCCAGCCCCCTGATCATCTTTGTGGCCCTCCTCTGGACCCTTTCCAAAATCTCCATATCTTTTTTGTACTGAGGGCTCCACACCTGGACACAGTACTCCAGATGGGGCCTCACAAGAGCAGAGTAGAGAGGGACGATCACCTCCCTATCCCTGCTGACCACCCCTCTCCTGATGGAGCCCAGGATCCCATTTGCTTTCCGGGCTGCCAGAGCGCACTGCTGGCTCATGTTAAGTTTCTCATCTATCAGGACCCCTAGGTCTTTTTCTGCCGAGCTGCTCTCAAGGACAACTCCTCCCAGCCTGTACAGGTGCCTGGGGTTCTTCCAGCCCAAGTGCAAAACCTTGCACTTTGCCGTGTTGAACCTCATTAGGTTCACCCGAGCCCAGCTTTCCAGCCTGTCAAGGTCCCTCTGAATGGCATCCGTTCCCTCCACCGTATCGACTGCACCACTCAGCTTGGTGTCATCAGCAAACTTGCTGAGGGTGCACTCCATTCCCTCATCGATGTCATTAATAAAGATGTTAAAGAGCACCGGTCCCAAGACAGACCCTTGAGGGACGCCGCTCGTTACCGGCCTCCACCTGGACATAGAGCCATTGACCACCACCCTCTGTCTGCGGCCTTTCAACCAATTGCTTATCCATCTAGTTGTCCACCCATCAAATCCACCTCCCTCCAATTTGGAGATGAGGATGTGATGGGGGACCATGTCAAAGGCCTTGCTCAGGTCCAGGTAAATGACATCGGTCACCTTCCCTTCATCCACCAACGCCGTCACTCCATCATAGAAGGCCACAAGATTAGTTAAGCATGACCTTCCCCTGGTGAAGCCATGCTGGCTGTCTCGGATCACATGCTCGTTCTTTATGTGATCAAGCATGTTGTCCAGGAGGATCTGTTCCATAATCTTCCCAGGCACAGAGGTGAGACTCACCGGCCTGTAGTAACCCGGGTCCTCCCTGCTCCCCTTCTTGTAAATGGGAGTGATGTGACCCTTCCTCCAATCATCCGGGACCTCACCTGACAGCCATGACTTCTCAAATATGATGGAGAGCGGCTCAGCAACCACCCGAGCCAGCTCCTTCAGGACCCTGGGATGCACGCCATCTGGCCCCAAAGAATGATGCTTTGGAGCAAAATAGAATACAGTGTTTCTAAAATTCCCAAATTCCTCTACAAAATAAGGACATTCCCACCAGAAATATCAAGTTGTGTCATAATGTAGAAAACTTTCACACTAATATCCTTGCTTATCTCAGAAATATAAAGGAATCTCATAAGTATCACTAATTATCCTTGCAAAAATTTCATTTTCTTGCCAAAATAATGCTTTTCATTCCTAAAAATAGCATTTTCTAAACAAAATACTGGTTTTCATCCAAAAAAGGTAGACATTATCTCCACAGAATGTTCCTTTGGAGCCTGATAGAATACAGTGTTTCAAGAATTCCTGTATTCCTCTACAAAATAAGGACATTTCCACCCAAAATATCGATTTCTGTCAAGATTTAGAGAACTTTGACACCAATAGCAGTACTTATCCCAAAAAGAAATAAAAAGTACATTCTTGAGTTTCACTTCTTATCCTTGCCAAAATACATTTTTCTTAACAAATAAAACGCTTTTCAGCCCTAAAAATAGCATTTTCTCCCCAAAATACTGGGTTTCATCCTCAAAAGAAGACAGTTCCTCTAAAAAATGAATATTGGCAGCATAATACGATACATTGTTTACAGAATACCGGAATTCCTTTTTCAAATAAGGACACTTCCCCCCTAAAGATCAATTTCTGTTCTAATTTTTGAAATTTACACATGACTTTCACTACATAGATCAGAAATAATAAGTTCTCTCTAAAGCATCACCATTTATCCTGGCAAATATTTGAGTTTCTTTCGAAAATATGAATTTTCATCACTAAAAATAGCATTTTCTATCCCTAATACCTGTTTTCATAACCAAACGAAGATATTTTCTCTAGAAAATGATGCACTGTAGCATTATAGGATGCATTTCTACCAGAATACCAGTTTTCCTCTACAAACTATGGACATTTCCACCCAAAATGACAATTTCTGATAAAATTCTTACAATTTACACATGAATATCACCGCTTCTTCCAGAAATAAAGTGTCCTCCATTAAGTATCAGTTCATATGCTGGCAAAAATATTTTTTCCTTACCTAAGAAAATGCTTTTCATTCCTAAGAATAGCATATTCTTAACCACATCTGCTTTTCATCGCCAAAAGAAGAAATTTTCCCTACAGAATCACAGAATCACACAGAATCACAGAATTACCCGGGTTGGAAGGGACCTCAAGGATCATGTAGTTCCAACCCCCCTGCCTAGCAGGGCCACCAAACATACACCTTTACTAGATCAGGTTGCCCAGGGCCCTGTCCAACCTGGCCTTGAACACCTCCAAGGACGGGACATCCACAACCTCACTGGGCAGCCTGTTCCAGGACCTAACCACTCTTCTAGTAAAGAACTTTCCCCTAACATCCAACCTAAATCTTCCCTCCTTCAACTTAAAACCATTTCCCCTAGTCCTGCTATTATCAGCCCTTTCGAAGAGTTTACTCCCTTCCTGGGAGTAAGTTCCCTTCAGGTATTGAAAGGCTGCAATGAGGTCACCCCGCAACCTTCTCTTCTCCAGGCTGAACAAACCCAACTCCCTCAGCCTGTCCTCATAGGGGAGGTGCTCCAGCCCCCTGATCATCTTTGTGGCCCTCCTCTGGACCCTTTCCAAAATCTCCATATCTTTTTTGTACTGAGGGCTCCACACCTGGACACAGTACTCCAGATGGGGCCTCACAAGAGCAGAGTAGAGAGGGACGATCACCTCCCTATCCCTGCTGACCACCCCTCTCCTGATGGAGCCCAGGATCCCATTTGCTTTCCGGGCTGCCAGAGCGCACTGCTGGCTCATGTTAAGTTTCTCATCTATCAGGACCCCTAGGTCTTTTTCTGCCGAGCTGCTCTCAAGGACAACTCCTCCCAGCCTGTACAGGTGCCTGGGGTTCTTCCGGCCCAAGTGCAAAACCTTGCACTTTACCGTGTTGAACCTCATTAGGTTCACCCGAGCCCAGCTTTCCAGCCTGTCAAGGTCCCTCTGAATGGCATCCGTTCCCTCCACCGTATCGACTGCACCACTCAGCTTGGTGTCATCAGCAAACTTGCTGAGGGTGCACTCCATTCCCTCATCGATGTCATTAATAAAGATGTTAAAGAGCACCGGTCCCAAGACAGACCCTTGAGGGACGCCGCTCGTTACCGGCCTCCACCTGGACATAGAGCCATTGACCACCACCCTCTGTCTGCGGCCTTTCAACCAATTGCTTATCCATCTAGTTGTCCACCCATCAAATCCACCTCCCTCCAATTTGGAGATGAGGATGTGATGGGGGACCATGTCAAAGGCCTTGCTCAGGTCCAGGTAAATGACATCGGTCACCTTCCCTTCATCCACCAACGCCGTCACTCCATCATAGAAGGCCACAAGATTAGTTAAGCATGACCTTCCCCTGGTGAAGCCATGCTGGCTGTCTCGGATCACATGCTCGTTCTTTATGTGATCAAGCATGTTGTCCAGGAGGATCTGTTCCATAATCTTCCCAGGCACAGAGGTGAGACTCACCGGCCTGTAGTAACCCGGGTCCTCCCTGCTCCCCTTCTTGTAAATGGGAGTGATGTGACCCTTCCTCCAATCATCCGGGACCTCACCTGACAGCCATGACTTCTCAAATATGATGGAGAGCGGCTCAGCAACCACCCCAGCCAGCTCCTTCAGGACCCTGGGATGCACGCCATCTGGCCCCAAAGAATGATGCTTTGGAGCAAAATAGAATACAGTGTTTCTAAAATTCCCAAATTCCTCTACAAAATAAGGACATTCCCACCAGAAATATCAAGTTGTGTCATAATGTAGAAAACTTTCACACTAATATCCTTGCTTATCTCAGAAATATAAAGGAATCTCATAAGTATCACTAATTATCCTTGCAAAAATTTCATTTTCTTGCCAAAATAATGCTTTTCATTCCTAAAAATAGCATTTTCTAAACAAAATACTGGTTTTCAGCCACAAAGGTAGACATTATCTCCACAGAATGTTCCTTTGGAGCCTGATAGAATACAGTGTTTCAAGAATTCCTGTATTCCTCTACAAAATAAGGACATTTCCACCCAAAATATCGATTTCTGTCAAGATTTAGAGAACTTTGACACCAATAGCAGTACTTATCCCAAAAAGAAATAAAAAGTACATTCTTGAGTTTCACTTCTTATCCTTGCCAAAATACATTTTTCTTAACAAATAAAACGCTTTTCAGCCCTAAAAATAGCATTTTCTCCCCAAAATACTGGGTTTCATCCTCAAAAGAAGACAGTTCCTGTAAAAAATGAATATTGGCAGCATAATACGATACATTGTTTACAGAATACCGGAATTCCTTTTTCAAATAAGGACACTTCCCCCCTAAAGATCAATTTCTGTTCTAATTTTTGAAATTTACACATGACTTTCACTACATAGATCAGAAATAATAAGTTCTCTCTAAAGCATCACCATTTATCCTGGCAAATATTTGAGTTTCTTTCGAAAATACGAATTTTCATCACTAAAAATAGCATTTTCTATCCCTAATACCTGTTTTCATAACCAAACGAAGATATTTTCTCTAGAAAATGATGCACTGTAGCATTATAGGATGCATTTCTACCAGAATACCAGTTTTCCTCTACAAACTATGGACATTTCCACCCAAAATGACAATTTCTGATAAAATTCTTACAATTTACACATGAATATCACCGCTTCTTCCAGAAATAAAGTGTCCTCCATTAAGTATCAGTTCATATGCTGGCAAAAATATTTTTTCCTTACCTAAGAAAATGCTTTTCATTCCTAAGAATAGCATATTCTTAACCACATCTGCTTTTCATCGCCAAAAGAAGAAATTTTCCCTACAGAATCACAGAATCACACAGAATCACAGAATTACCCGGGTTGGAAGGGACCTCAAGGATCATGTAGTTCCAACCCCCCTGCCTAGCAGGGCCACCAAACATACACCTTTACTAGATCAGGTTGCCCAGGGCCCTGTCCAACCTGGCCTTGAACACCTCCAAGGACGGGGCATCCACAACCTCCCTGGGCAGCCTGTTCCAGGACCTAACCACTCTTCTAGTAAAGAACTTTCCCCTAACATCCAACCTAAATCTTCCCTCCTTCAACTTAAAACCATTT
Source organism: Coturnix japonica (assembly GCF_054131305.1). Taxonomy (NCBI): domain Eukaryota; kingdom Metazoa; phylum Chordata; class Aves; order Galliformes; family Phasianidae; genus Coturnix; species Coturnix japonica. The sequence goes on from NW_028188947.1 coordinate 889,778, forward strand.
CCCCTAGTCCTGCTATTATCAGCCCTTTCGAAGAGTTTACTCCCTTCCTGGGAGTAAGTTCCCTTCAGGTATTGAAAGGCTGCAATGAGGTCACCCCGCAACCTTCTCTTCTCCAGGCTGAACAAACCCAACTCCCTCAGCCTGTCCTCATAGGGGAGGTGCTCCAGCCCCCTGATCATCTTTGTGGCCCTCCTCTGGACCCTTTCCAAAATCTCCATATCTTTTTTGTACTGAGGGCTCCACACCTGGACACAGTACTCCAGATGGGGCCTCACAAGAGCAGAGTAGAGAGGGACGATCACCTCCCTATGCCTGCTGACCACCCCTCTCCTGATGGAGCCCAGGATCCCATTTGCTTTCCGGGCTGCCAGAGCGCACTGCTGGCTCATGTTAAGTTTCTCATCTATCAGGACCCCTAGGTCTTTTTCTGCCGAGCTGCTCTCAAGGACAACTCCTCCCAGCCTGTACAGGTGCCTGGGGTTCTTCCGGCCCAAGTGCAAAACCTTGCACTTTGCCGTGTTGAACCTCATTAGGTTCACCCGAGCCCAGCTTTCCAGCCTGTCAAGGTCCCTCTGAATGGCATCCGTTCCCTCCACCGTATCGACTGCACCACTCAGCTTGGTGTCATCAGCAAACTTGCTGAGGGTGCACTCCATTCCCTCATCGATGTCATTAATAAAGATGTTAAAGAGCACCGGTCCCAAGACAGACCCTTGAGGGACGCCGCTCGTTACCGGCCTCCACCTGGACATAGAGCCATTGACCACCACCCTCTGTCTGCGGCCTTTCAACCAATTGCTTATCCATCTAGTTGTCCACCCATCAAATCCACCTCCCTCCAATTTGGAGATGAGGATGTGATGGGGGACCATGTCAAAGGCCTTGCTCAGGTCCAGGTAAATGACATCGGTCACCTTCCCTTCATCCACCAACGCCGTCACTCCATCATAGAAGGCCACAAGATTAGTTAAGCATGACCTTCCCCTGGTGAAGCCATGCTGGCTGTCTCGGATCACATGCTCGTTCTTTATGTGATCAAGCATGTTGTCCAGGAGGATCTGTTCCATAATCTTCCCAGGCACAGAGGTGAGACTCACCGGCCTGTAGTAACCCGGGTCCTCCCTGCTCCCCTTCTTGTAAATGGGAGTGATGTGACCCTTCCTCCAATCGTCCGGGACCTCACCTGACAGCCATGACTTCTCAAATATGATGGAGAGCGGCTCAGCAACCACCTCAGCCAGCTCCTTCAGGACCCTGGGATGCACGCCATCTGGCCCCAAAGAATGATGCTTTGGAGCAAAATAGAATACAGTGTTTCTAAAATTCCCAAATTCCTCTACAAAATAAGGACATTCCCACCAGAAATATCAAGTTGTGTCATAATGTAGAAAACTTTCACACTAATATCCTTGCTTATCTCAGAAATATAAAGGAATCTCATAAGTATCACTAATTATCCTTGCAAAAATTTCATTTTCTTGCCAAAATAATGCTTTTCATTCCTAAAAATAGCATTTTCTAAACAAAATACTGGTTTTCACCCACAAAGGTAGACATTATCTCCACAGAATGTTCCTTTGGAGCCTGATAGAATACAGTGTTTCAAGAATTCCTGTATTCCTCTACAAAATAAGGACATTTCCACCCAAAATATCGATTTCTGTCAAGATTTAGAGAACTTTGACACCAATAGCAGTACTTATCCCAAAAAGAAATAAAAAGTACATTCTTGAGTTTCACTTCTTATCCTTGCCAAAATACATTTTTCTTAACAAATAAAACGCTTTTCAGCCCTAAAAATAGCATTTTCTCCCCAAAATACTGGGTTTCATCCTCAAAAGAAGACAGTTCCTCTAAAAAATGAATATTGGCAGCATAATACGATACATTGTTTACAGAATACCGGAATTCCTTTTTCAAATAAGGACACTTCCCCCCTAAAGATCAATTTCTGTTCTAATTTTTGAAATTTACACATGACTTTCACTACATAGATCAGAAATAATAAGTTCTCTCTAAAGCATCACCATTTATCCTGGCAAATATTTGAGTTTCTTTCGAAAATATGAATTTTCATCACTAAAAATAGCATTTTCTATCCCTAATACCTGTTTTCATAACCAAACGAAGATATTTTCTCTAGAAAATGATGCACTGTAGCATTATAGGATGCATTTCTACCAGAATACCAGTTTTCCTCTACAAACTATGGACATTTCCACCCAAAATGACAATTTCTGATAAAATTTTTACAATTTACACATGAATATCACCGCTTCTTCCAGAAATAAAGTGTCCTCCATTAAGTATCAGTTCATATGCTGGCAAAAATATTTTTTCCTTACCTAAGAAAATGCTTTTCATTCCTAAGAATAGCATATTCTTAACCACATCTGCTTTTCATCGCCAAAAGAAGAAATTTTCCCTACAGAATCACAGAATCACACAGAATCACAGAATTACCCGGGTTGGAAGGGACCTCAAGGATCATGTAGTTCCAACCCCCCTGCCTAGCAGGGCCACCAAACATACACCTTTACTAGATCAGGTTTCCCAGGGCCCTGTCCAACCTGGCCTTGAACACCTCCAAGGACGGGGCATCCACAACCTCACTGGGCAGCCTGTTCCAGGACCTAACCACTCTTCTAGTAAAGAACTTTCCCCTAACATCCAACCTAAATCTTCCCTCCTTCAACTTAAAACCATTTCCCCTAGTCCTGCTATTATCAGCCCTTTCGAAGAGTTTACTCCCTTCCTGGGAGTAAGTTCCCTTCAGGTATTGAAAGGCTGCAATGAGGTCACCCCGCAACCTTCTCTTCTCCAGGCTGAACAAACCCAACTCCCTCAGCCTGTCCTCATAGGGGAGGTGCTCCAGCCCCCTGATCATCTTTGTGGCCCTCCTCTGGACCCTTTCCAAAATCTCCATATCTTTTTTGTACTGAGGGCTCCACACCTGGACACAGTACTCCAGATGGGGCCTCACAAGAGCAGAGTAGAGAGGGACGATCACCTCCCTATCCCTGCTGACCACCCCTCTCCTGATGGAGCCCAGGATCCCATTTGCTTTCCGGGCTGCCAGAGCGCACTGCTGGCTCATGTTAAGTTTCTCATCTATCAGGACCCCTAGGTCTTTTTCTGCCGAGCTGCTCTCAAGGACAACTCCTCCCAGCCTGTACAGGTGCCTGTGGTTCTTCCGGCCCAAGTGCAAAACCTTGCACTTTGCCGTGTTGAACCTCATTAGGTTCACCCGAGCCCAGCTTTCCAGCCTGTCAAGGTCCCTCTGAATGGCATCCGTTCCCTCCACCGTATCGACTGCACCACTCAGCTTGGTGTCATCAGCAAACTTGCTGAGGGTGCACTCCATTCCCTCATCGATGTCATTAATAAAGATGTTAAAGAGCACCGGTCCCAAGACAGACCCTTGAGGGACGCCGCTCGTTACCGGCCTCCACCTGGACATAGAGCCATTGACCACCACCCTCTGTCTGCGGCCTTTCAACCAATTGCTTATCCATCTAGTTGTCCACCCATCAAATCCACCTCCCTCCAATTTGGAGATGAGGATGTGATGGGGGACCATGTCAAAGGCCTTGCTCAGGTCCAGGTAAATGACATCGGTCACCTTCCCTTCATCCACCAACGCCGTCACTCCATCATAGAAGGCCACAAGATTAGTTAAGCATGACCTTCCCCTGGTGAAGCCATGCTGGCTGTCTCGGATCACATGCTCGTTCTTTATGTGATCAAGCATGTTGTCCAGGAGGATCTGTTCCATAATCTTCCCAGGCACAGAGGTGAGACTCACCGGCCTGTAGTAACCCGGGTCCTCCCTGCTCCCCTTCTTGTAAATGGGAGTGATGTGACCCTTCCTCCAATCATCCGGGACCTCACCTGACAGCCATGACTTCTCAAATATGATGGAGAGCGGCTCAGCAACCACCCGAGCCAGCTCCTTCAGGACCCTGGGATGCACGCCATCTGGCCCCAAAGAATGATGCTTTGGAGCAAAATAGAATACAGTGTTTCTAAAATTCCCAAATTCCTCTACAAAATAAGGACATTCCCACCAGAAATATCAAGTTGTGTCATAATGTAGAAAACTTTCACACTAATATCCTTGCTTATCTCAGAAATATAAAGGAATCTCATAAGTATCACTAATTATCCTTGCAAAAATTTCATTTTCTTGCCAAAATAATGCTTTTCATTCCTAAAAATAGCATTTTCTAAACAAAATACTGGTTTTCACCCACAAAGGTAGACATTATCTCCACAGAATGTTCCTTTGGAGCCTGATAGAATACAGTGTTTCAAGAATTCCTGTATTCCTCTACAAAATAAGGACATTTCCACCCAAAATATCGATTTCTGTCAAGATTTAGAGAACTTTGACACCAATAGCAGTACTTATCCCAAAAAGAAATAAAAAGTACATTCTTGAGTTTCACTTCTTATCCTTGCCAAAATACATTTTTCTTAACAAATAAAACGCTTTTCAGCCCTAAAAATAGCATTTTCTCCCCAAAATACTGGGTTTCATCCTCAAAAGAAGACAGTTCCTCTAAAAAATGAATATTGGCAGCATAATACGATACATTGTTTACAGAATACCGGAATTCCTTTTTCAAATAAGGACACTTCCCCCCTAAAGATCAATTTCTGTTCTAATTTTTGAAATTTACACATGACTTTCACTACATAGATCAGAAATAATAAGTTCTCTCTAAAGCATCACCATTTATCCCGGCAAATATTTGAGTTTCTTTCGAAAATACGAATTTTCATCACTAAAAATAGCATTTTCTATCCCTAATACCTGTTTTCATAACCAAACGAAGATATTTTCTCTAGAAAATGATGCACTGTAGCATTATAGGATGCATTTCTACCAGAATACCAGTTTTCCTCTACAAACTATGGACATTTCCACCCAAAATGACAATTTCTGATAAAATTTTTACAATTTACACATGAATATCACCGCTTCTTCCAGAAATAAAGTGTCCTCCATTAAGTATCAGTTCATATGCTGGCAAAAATATTTTTTCCTTACCTAAGAAAATGCTTTTCATTCCTAAGAATAGCATATTCTTAACCACATCTGCTTTTCATCGCCAAAAGAAGAAATTTTCCCTACAGAATCACAGAATCACACAGAATCACAGAATTACCCGGGTTGGAAGGGACCTCAAGGATCATGTAGTTCCAACCCCCCTGCCTAGCAGGGCCACCAAACATACACCTTTACTAGATCAGGTTGCCCAGGGCCCTGTCCAACCTGGCCTTGAACACCTCCAAGGACGGGGCATCCACAACCTCACTGGGCAGCCTGTTCCAGGACCTAACCACCCTTCTAGTAAAGAACTTTCCCCTAACATCCAACCTAAATCTTCCCTCCTTCAACTTAAAACCATTTCCCCTAGTCCTGCTATTATCAGCCCTTTCGAAGAGTTTACTCCCTTCCTGGGAGTAAGTTCCCTTCAGGTATTGAAAGGCTGCAATGAGGTCACCCCGCAACCTTCTCTTCTCCAGGCTGAACAAACCCAACTCCCTCAGCCTGTCCTCATAGGGGAGGTGCTCCAGCCCCCTGATCATCTTTGTGGCCCTCCTCTGGACCCTTTCCAAAATCTCCATATCTTTTTTGTACTGAGGGCTCCACACCTGGACACAGTACTCCAGATGGGGCCTCACAAGAGCAGAGTAGAGAGGGACGATCACCTCCCTATCCCTGCTGACCACCCCTCTCCTGATGGAGCCCAGGATCCCATTTGCTTTCCGGGCTGCCAGAGCGCACTGCTGGCTCATGTTAAGTTTCTCATCTATCAGGACCCCTAGGTCTTTTTCTGCCGAGCTGCTCTCAAGGACAACTCCTCCCAGCCTGTACAGGTGCCTGGGGTTCTTCCGGCCCAAGTGCAAAACCTTGCACTTTGCCGTGTTGAACCTCATTAGGTTCACCCGAGCCCAGCTTTCCAGCCTGTCAAGGTCCCTCTGAATGGCATCCGTTCCCTCCACCGTATCGACTGCACCACTCAGCTTGGTGTCATCAGCAAACTTGCTGAGGGTGCACTCCATTCCCTCATCGATGTCATTAATAAAGATGTTAAAGAGCACCGGTCCCAAGACAGACCCTTGAGGGACGCCGCTCGTTACCGGCCTCCACCTGGACATAGAGCCATTGACCACCACCCTCTGTCTGCGGCCTTTCAACCAATTGCTTATCCATCTAGTTGTCCACCCATCAAATCCACCTCCCTCCAATTTGGAGATGAGGATGTGATGGGGGACCATGTCAAAGGCCTTGCTCAGGTCCAGGTAAATGACATCGGTCACCTTCCCTTCATCCACCAACGCCGTCACTCCATCATAGAAGGCCACAAGATTAGTTAAGCATGACCTTCCCCTGGTGAAGCCATGCTGGCTGTCTCGGATCACATGCTCGTTCTTTATGTGATCAAGCATGTTGTCCAGGAGGATCTGTTCCATAATCTTCCCAGGCACAGAGGTGAGACTCACCGGCCTGTAGTAACCCGGGTCCTCCCTGCTCCCCTTCTTGTAAATGGGAGTGATGTGACCATTCCTCCAATCATCCGGGACCTCACCTGACAGCCATGACTTCTCAAATATGATGGAGAGCGGCTCAGCAACCACCTCAGCCAGCTCCTTCAGGACCCTGGGATGCACGCCATCTGGCCCCAAAGAATGATGCTTTGGAGCAAAATAGAATACAGTGTTTCTAAAATTCCCAAATTCCTCTACAAAATAAGGACATTCCCACCAGAAATATCAAGTTGTGTCATAATGTAGAAAACTTTCACACTAATATCCTTGCTTATCTCAGAAATATAAAGGAATCTCATAAGTATCACTAATTATCCTTGCAAAAATTTCATTTTCTTGCCAAAATAATGCTTTTCATTCCTAAAAATAGCATTTTCTAAACAAAATACTGGTTTTCACCCACAAAGGTAGACATTATCTCCACAGAATGTTCCTTTGGAGCCTGATAGAATACAGTGTTTCAAGAATTCCTGTATTCCTCTACAAAATAAGGACATTTCCACCCAAAATATCGATTTCTGTCAAGATTTAGAGAACTTTGACACCAATAGCAGTACTTATCCCAAAAAGAAATAAAAAGTACATTCTTGAGTTTCACTTCTTATCCTTGCCAAAATACATTTTTCTTAACAAATAAAACGCTTTTCAGCCCTAAAAATAGCATTTTCTCCCCAAAATACTGGGTTTCATCCTCAAAAGAAGACAGTTCCTCTAAAAAATGAATATTGGCAGCATAATACGATACATTGTTTACAGAATACCGGAATTCCTTTTTCAAATAAGGACACTTCCCCCCTAAAGATCAATTTCTGTTCTAATTTTTGAAATTTACACATGACTTTCACTACATAGATCAGAAATAATAAGTTCTCTCTAAAGCATCACCATTTATCCCGGCAAATATTTGAGTTTCTTTCGAAAATACGAATTTTCATCACTAAAAATAGCATTTTCTATCCCTAATACCTGTTTTCATAACCAAACGAAGATATTTTCTCTAGAAAATGATGCACTGTAGCATTATAGGATGCATTTCTACCAGAATACCAGTTTTCCTCTACAAACTATGGACATTTCCACCCAAAATGACAATTTCTGATAAAATTTTTACAATTTACACATGAATATCACCGCTTCTTCCAGAAATAAAGTGTCCTCCATTAAGTATCAGTTCATATGCTGGCAAAAATATTTTTTCCTTACCTAAGAAAATGCTTTTCATTCCTAAGAATAGCATATTCTTAACCACATCTGCTTTTCATCGCCAAAAGAAGAAATTTTCCCTACAGAATCACAGAATCACACAGAATCACAGAATTACCCGGGTTGGAAGGGACCTCAAGGATCATGTAGTTCCAACCCCCCTGCCTAGCAGGGCCACCAAACATACACCTTTACTAGATCAGGTTGCCCAGGGCCCTGTCCAACCTGGCCTTGAACACCTCCAAGGACGGGGCATCCACAACCTCACTGGGCAGCCTGTTCCAGGACCTAACCACCCTTCTAGTAAAGAACTTTCCCCTAACATCCAACCTAAATCTTCCCTCCTTCAACTTAAAACCATTTCCCCTAGTCCTGCTATTATCAGCCCTTTCGAAGAGTTTACTCCCTTCCTGGGAGTAAGTTCCCTTCAGGTATTGAAAGGCTGCAATGAGGTCACCCCGCAACCTTCTCTTCTCCAGGCTGAACAAACCCAACTCCCTCAGCCTGTCCTCATAGGGGAGGTGCTCCAGCCCCCTGATCATCTTTGTGGCCCTCCTCTGGACCCTTTCCAAAATCTCCATATCTTTTTTGTACTGAGGGCTCCACACCTGGACACAGTACTCCAGATGGGGCCTCACAAGAGCAGAGTAGAGAGGGACGATCACCTCCCTATCCCTGCTGACCACCCCTCTCCTGATGGAGCCCAGGATCCCATTTGCTTTCCGGGCTGCCAGAGCGCACTGCTGGCTCATGTTAAGTTTCTCATCTATCAGGACCCCTAGGTCTTTTTCTGCCGAGCTGCTCTCAAGGACAACTCCTCCCAGCCTGTACAGGTGCCTGGGGTTCTTCCGGCCCAAGTGCAAAACCTTGCACTTTGCCGTGTTGAACCTCATTAGGTTTACCCGAGCCCAGCTTTCCAGCCTGTCAAGGTCCCTCTGAATGGCATCTGTTCCCTCCACCGTATCGACTGCACCACTCAGCTTGGTGTCATCAGCAAACTTGCTGAGGGTGCACTCCATTCCCTCATCGATGTCATTAATAAAGATGTTAAAGAGCACCGGTCCCAAGACAGACCCTTGAGGGACGCCGCTCGTTACCGGCCTCCACCTGGACATAGAGCCATTGACCACCACCCTCTGTCTGCGGCCTTTCAACCAATTGCTTATCCATCTAGTTGTCCACCCATCAAATCCACCTCCCTCCAATTTGGAGATGAGGATGTGATGGGGGACCATGTCAAAGGCCTTGCTCAGGTCCAGGTAAATGACATCGGTCACCTTCCCTTCATCCACCAACGCCGTCACTCCATCATAGAAGGCCACAAGATTAGTTAAGCACGACATTCCCCTGGTGAAGCCATGCTGGCTGTCTCGGATCACATGCTCATTCTTTATGTGATCAAGCATGTTGTCCAGGAGGATCTGTTCCATAATCTTCCCAGGCACAGAGGTGAGACTCACCGGCCTGTAGTAACCCGGGTCCTCCCTGCTCCCCTTCTTGTAAATGGGAGTGATGTGACCCTTCCTCCAATCATCCGGGACCTCACCTGACAGCCATGACTTCTCAAATATGATGGAGAGCGGCTCAGCAACCACCTCAGCCAGCTCCTTCAGGACCCTGGGATGCACGCCATCTGGCCCCAAAGAATGATGCTTTGGAGCAAAATAGAATACAGTGTTTCTAAAATTCCCAAATTCCTCTACAAAATAAGGACATTCCCACCAGAAATATCAAGTTGTGTCATAATGTAGAAAACTTTCACACTAATATCCTTGCTTATCTCAGAAATATAAAGGAATCTCATAAGTATCACTAATTATCCTTGCAAAAATTTCATTTTCTTGCCAAAATAATGCTTTTCATTCCTAAAAATAGCATTTTCTAAACAAAATACTGGTTTTCACCCACAAAGGTAGACATTATCTCCACAGAATGTTCCTTTGGAGCCTGATAGAATACAGTGTTTCAAGAATTCCTGTATTCCTCTACAAAATAAGGACATTTCCACCCAAAATATCGATTTCTGTCAAGATTTAGAGAACTTTGACACCAATAGCAGTACTTATCCCAAAAAGAAATAAAAAGTACATTCTTGAGTTTCACTTCTTATCCTTGCCAAAATACATTTTTCTTAACAAATAAAACGCTTTTCAGCCCTAAAAATAGCATTTTCTCCCCAAAATACTGGGTTTCATCCTCAAAAGAAGACAGTTCCTCTAAAAAATGAATATTGGCAGCATAATACGATACATTGTTTACAGAATACCGGAATTCCTTTTTCAAATAAGGACACTTCCCCCCTAAAGATCAATTTCTGTTCTAATTTTTGAAATTTACACATGACTTTCACTACATAGATCAGAAATAATAAGTTCTCTCTAAAGCATCACCATTTATCCCGGCAAATATTTGAGTTTCTTTCGAAAATACGAATTTTCATCACTAAAAATAGCATTTTCTATCCCTAATACCTGTTTTCATAACCAAACGAAGATATTTTCTCTAGAAAATGATGCACTGTAGCATTATAGGATGCATTTCTACCAGAATACCAGTTTTCCTCTACAAACTATGGACATTTCCACCCAAAATGACAATTTCTGATAAAATTTTTACAATTTACACATGAATATCACCGCTTCTTCCAGAAATAAAGTGTCCTCCATTAAGTATCAGTTCATATGCTGGCAAAAATATTTTTTCCTTACCTAAGAAAATGCTTTTCATTCCTAAGAATAGCATATTCTTAACCACATCTGCTTTTCATCGCCAAAAGAAGAAATTTTCCCTACAGAATCACAGAATCACACAGAATCACAGAATTACCCGGGTTGGAAGGGACCTCAAGGATCATGTAGTTCCAACCCCCCTGCCTAGCAGGGCCACCAAACATACACCTTTACTAGATCAGGTTGCCCAGGGCCCTGTCCAACCTGGCCTTGAACACCTCCAAGGACGGGGCATCCACAACCTCACTGGGCAGCCTGTTCCAGGACCTAACCACCCTTCTAGTAAAGAACTTTCCCCTAACATCCAACCTAAATCTTCCCTCCTTCAACTTAAAACCATTTCCCCTAGTCCTGCTATTATCAGCCCTTTCGAAGAGTTTACTCCCTTCCTGGGAGTAAGTTCCCTTCAGGTATTGAAAGGCTGCAATGAGGTCACCCCGCAACCTTCTCTTCTCCAGGCTGAACAAACCCAACTCCCTCAGCCTGTCCTCATAGGGGAGGTGCTCCAGCCCCCTGATCATCTTTGTGGCCCTCCTCTGGACCCTTTCCAAAATCTCCATATCTTTTTTGTACTGAGGGCTCCACACCTGGACACAGTACTCCAGATGGGGCCTCACAAGAGCAGAGTAGAGAGGGACGATCACCTCCCTATCCCTGCTGACCACCCCTCTCCTGATGGAGCCCAGGATCCCATTTGCTTTCCGGGCTGCCAGAGCGCACTGCTGGCTCATGTTAAGTTTCTCATCTATCAGGACCCCTAGGTCTTTTTCTGCCGAGCTGCTCTCAAGGACAACTCCTCCCAGCCTGTACAGGTGCCTGGGGTTCTTCCGGCCCAAGTGCAAAACCTTGCACTTTGCCGTGTTGAACCTCATTAGGTTCACCCGAGCCCAGCTTTCCAGCCTGTCAAGGTCCCTCTGAATGGCATCCGTTCCCTCCACCGTATCGACTGCACCACTCAGCTTGGTGTCATCAGCAAACTTGCTGAGGGTGCACTCCATTCCCTCATCGATGTCATTAATAAAGATGTTAAAGAGCACCGGTCCCAAGACAGACCCTTGAGGGACGCCGCTCGTTACCGGCCTCCACCTGGACATAGAGCCATTGACCACCACCCTCTGTCTGCGGCCTTTCAACCAATTGCTTATCCATCTAGTTGTCCACCCATCAAATCCACCTCCCTCCAATTTGGAGATGAGGATGTGATGGGGGACCATGTCAAAGGCCTTGCTCAGGTCCAGGTAAATGACATCGGTCACCTTCCCTTCATCCACCAACGCCGTCACTCCATCATAGAAGGCCACAAGATTAGTTAAGCATGACCTTCCCCTGGTGAAGCCATGCTGGCTGTCTCGGATCACATGCTCGTTCTTTATGTGATCAAGCATGTTGTCCAGGAGGATCTGTTCCATAATCTTCCCAGGCACAGAGGTGAGACTCACCGGCCTGTAGTAACCCGGGTCCTCCCTGCTCCCCTTCTTGTAAATGGGAGTGATGTGACCCTTCCTCCAATCATCCGGGACCTCACCTGACAGCCATGACTTCTCAAATATGATGGAGAGCGGCTCAGCAACCACCTCAGCCAGCTCCTTCAGGACCCTGGGATGCACGCCATCTGGCCCCAAAGAATGATGCTTTGGAGCAAAATAGAATACAGTGTTTCTAAAATTCCCAAATTCCTCTACAAAATAAGGACATTCCCACCAGAAATATCAAGTTGTGTCATAATGTAGAAAACTTTCACACTAATATCCTTGCTTATCTCAGAAATATAAAGGAATCTCATAAGTATCACTAATTATCCTTGCAAAAATTTCATTTTCTTGCCAAAATAATGCTTTTCATTCCTAAAAATAGCATTTTCTAAACAAAATACTGGTTTTCACCCACAAAGGTAGACATTATCTCCACAGAATGTTCCTTTGGAGCCTGATAGAATACAGTGTTTCAAGAATTCCTGTATTCCTCTACAAAATAAGGACATTTCCACCCAAAATATCGATTTCTGTCAAGATTTAGAGAACTTTGACACCAATAGCAGTACTTATCCCAAAAAGAAATAAAAAGTACATTCTTGAGTTTCACTTCTTATCCTTGCCAAAATACATTTTTCTTAACAAATAAAACGCTTTTCAGCCCTAAAAATAGCATTTTCTCCCCAAAATACTGGGTTTCATCCTCAAAAGAAGACAGTTCCTCTAAAAAATGAATATTGGCAGCATAATACGATACATTGTTTACAGAATACCGGAATTCCTTTTTCAAATAAGGACACTTCCCCCCTAAAGATCAATTTCTGTTCTAATTTTTGAAATTTACACATGACTTTCACTACATAGATCAGAAATAATAAGTTCTCTCTAAAGCATCACCATTTATCCCGGCAAATATTTGAGTTTCTTTCGAAAATACGAATTTTCATCACTAAAAATAGCATTTTCTATCCCTAATACCTGTTTTCATAACCAAACGAAGATATTTTCTCTAGAAAATGATGCACTGTAGCATTATAGGATGCATTTCTACCAGAATACCAGTTTTCCTCTACAAACTATGGACATTTCCACCCAAAATGACAATTTCTGATAAAATTTTTACAATTTACACATGAATATCACCGCTTCTTCCAGAAATAAAGTGTCCTCCATTAAGTATCAGTTCATATGCTGGCAAAAATATTTTTTCCTTACCTAAGAAAATGCTTTTCATTCCTAAGAATAGCATATTCTTAACCACATCTGCTTTTCATCGCCAAAAGAAGAAATTTTCCCTACAGAATCACAGAATCACACAGAATCACAGAATTACCCGGGTTGGAAGGGACCTCAAGGATCATGTAGTTCCAACCCCCCTGCCTAGCAGGGCCACCAAACATACACCTTTACTAGATCAGGTTGCCCAGGGCCCTGTCCAACCTGGCCTTGAACACCTCCAAGGACGGGGCATCCACAACCTCACTGGGCAGCCTGTTCCAGGACCTAACCACCCTTCTAGTAAAGAACTTTCCCCTAACATCCAACCTAAATCTTCCCTCCTTCAACTTAAAACCATTTCCCCTAGTCCTGCTATTATCAGCCCTTTCGAAGAGTTTACTCCCTTCCTGGGAGTAAGTTCCCTTCAGGTATTGAAAGGCTGCAATGAGGTCACCCCGCAACCTTCTCTTCTCCAGGCTGAACAAACCCAACTCCCTCAGCCTGTCCTCATAGGGGAGGTGCTCCAGCCCCCTGATCATCTTTGTGGCCCTCCTCTGGACCCTTTCCAAAATCTCCATATCTTTTTTGTACTGAGGGCTCCACACCTGGACACAGTACTCCAGATGGGGCCTCACAAGAGCAGAGTAGAGAGGGACGATCACCTCCCTATCCCTGCTGACCACCCCTCTCCTGATGGAGCCCAGGATCCCATTTGCTTTCCGGGCTGCCAGAGCGCACTGCTGGCTCATGTTAAGTTTCTCATCTATCAGGACCCCTAGGTCTTTTTCTGCCGAGCTGCTCTCAAGGACAACTCCTCCCAGCCTGTACAGGTGCCTGGGGTTCTTCCGGCCCAAGTGCAAAACCTTGCACTTTGCCGTGTTGAACCTCATTAGGTTCACCCGAGCCCAGCTTTCCAGCCTGTCAAGGTCCCTCTGAATGGCATCCGTTCCCTCCACCGTATCGACTGCACCACTCAGCTTGGTGTCATCAGCAAACTTGCTGAGGGTGCACTCCATTCCCTCATCGATGTCATTAATAAAGATGTTAAAGAGCACCGGTCCCAAGACAGACCCTTGAGGGACGCCGCTCGTTACCGGCCTCCACCTGGACATAGAGCCATTGACCACCACCCTCTGTCTGCGGCCTTTCAACCAATTGCTTATCCATCTAGTTGTCCACCCATCAAATCCACCTCCCTCCAATTTGGAGATGAGGATGTGATGGGGGACCATGTCAAAGGCCTTGCTCAGGTCCAGGTAAATGACATCGGTCACCTTCCCTTCATCCACCAACGCCGTCACTCCATCATAGAAGGCCACAAGATTAGTTAAGCATGACCTTCCCCTGGTGAAGCCATGCTGGCTGTCTCGGATCACATGCTCGTTCTTTATGTGATCAAGCATGTTGTCCAGGAGGATCTGTTCCATAATCTTCCCAGGCACAGAGGTGAGACTCACCGGCCTGTAGTAACCCGGGTCCTCCCTGCTCCCCTTCTTGTAAATGGGAGTGATGTGACCCTTCCTCCAATCATCCGGGACCTCACCTGACAGCCATGACTTCTCAAATATGATGGAGAGCGGCTCAGCAACCACCCCAGCCAGCTCCTTCAGGACCCTGGGATGCACGCCATCTGGCCCCAAAGAATGATGCTTTGGAGCAAAATAGAATACAGTGTTTCTAAAATTCCCAAATTCCTCTACAAAATAAGGACATTCCCACCAGAAATATCAAGTTGTGTCATAATGTAGAAAACTTTCACACTAATATCCTTGCTTATCTCAGAAATATAAAGGAATCTCATAAGTATCACTAATTATCCTTGCAAAAATTTCATTTTCTTGCCAAAATAATGCTTTTCATTCCTAAAAATAGCATTTTCTAAACAAAATACTGGTTTTCAGCCACAAAGGTAGACATTATCTCCACAGAATGTTCCTTTGGAGCCTGATAGAATACAGTGTTTCAAGAATTCCTGTATTCCTCTACAAAATAAGGACATTTCCACCCAAAATATCGATTTCTGTCAAGATTTAGAGAACTTTGACACCAATAGCAGTACTTATCCCAAAAAGAAATAAAAAGTACATTCTTGAGTTTCACTTCTTATCCTTGCCAAAATACATTTTTCTTAACAAATAAAACGCTTTTCAGCCCTAAAAATAGCATTTTCTCCCCAAAATACTGGGTTTCATCCTCAAAAGAAGACAGTTCCTCTAAAAAATGAATATTGGCAGCATAATACGATACATTGTTTACAGAATACCGGAATTCCTTTTTCAAATAAGGACACTTCCCCCCTAAAGATCAATTTCTGTTCTAATTTTTGAAATTTACACATGACTTTCACTACATAGATCAGAAATAATAAGTTCTCTCTAAAGCATCACCATTTATCCCGGCAAATATTTGAGTATCTTTCGAAAATACGAATTTTCATCACTAAAAATAGCATTTTCTATCCCTAATACCTGTTTTCATAACCAAACGAAGATATTTTCTCTAGAAAATGATGCACTGTAGCATTATAGGATGCATTTCTACCAGAATACCAGTTTTCCTCTACAAACTATGGACATTTCCACCCAAAATGACAATTTCTGATAAAATTTTTACAATTTACACATGAATATCACCGCTTCTTCCAGAAATAAAGTGTCCTCCATTAAGTATCAGTTCATATGCTGGCAAAAATATTTTTTCCTTACCTAAGAAAATGCTTTTCATTCCTAAGAATAGCATATTCTTAACCACATCTGCTTTTCATCGCCAAAAGAAGAAATTTTCCCTACAGAATCACAGAATCACACAGAATCACAGAATTACCCGGGTTGGAAGGGACCTCAAGGATCATGTAGTTCCAACCCCCCTGCCTAGCAGGGCCACCAAACATACACCTTTACTAGATCAGGTTGCCCAGGGCCCTGTCCAACCTGGCCTTGAACACCTCCAAGGACGGGGCATCCACAACCTCACTGGGCAGCCTGTTCCAGGACCTAACCACCCTTCTAGTAAAGAACTTTCCCCTAACATCCAACCTAAATCTTCCCTCCTTCAACTTAAAACCATTTCCCCTAGTCCTGCTATTATCAGCCCTTTCGAAGAGTTTACTCCCTTCCTGGGAGTAAGTTCCCTTCAGGTATTGAAAGGCTGCAATGAGGTCACCCCGCAACCTTCTCTTCTCCAGGCTGAACAAACCCAACTCCCTCAGCCTGTCCTCATAGGGGAGGTGCTCCAGCCCCCTGATCATCTTTGTGGCCCTCCTCTGGACCCTTTCCAAAATCTCCATATCTTTTTTGTACTGAGGGCTCCACACCTGGACACAGTACTCCAGATGGGGCCTCACAAGAGCAGAGTAGAGAGGGACGATCACCTCCCTATCCCTGCTGACCACCCCTCTCCTGATGGAGCCCAGGATCCCATTTGCTTTCCGGGCTGCCAGAGCGCACTGCTGGCTCATGTTAAGTTTCTCATCTATCAGGACCCCTAGGTCTTTTTCTGCCGAGCTGCTCTCAAGGACAACTCCTCCCAGCCTGTACAGGTGCCTGGGGTTCTTCCGGCCCAAGTGCAAAACCTTGCACTTTGCCGTGTTGAACCTCATTAGGTTCACCCGAGCCCAGCTTTCCAGCCTGTCAAGGTCCCTCTGAATGGCATCCGTTCCCTCCACCGTATCGACTGCACCACTCAGCTTGGTGTCATCAGCAAACTTGCTGAGGGTGCACTCCATTCCCTCATCGATGTCATTAATAAAGATGTTAAAGAGCACCGGTCCCAAGACAGACCCTTGAGGGACGCCGCTCGTTACCGGCCTCCACCTGGACATAGAGCCATTGACCACCACCCTCTGTCTGCGGCCTTTCAACCAATTGCTTATCCATCTAGTTGTCCACCCATCAAATCCACCTCCCTCCAATTTGGAGATGAGGATGTGATGGGGGACCATGTCAAAGGCCTTGCTCAGGTCCAGGTAAATGACATCGGTCACCTTCCCTTCATCCACCAACGCCGTCACTCCATCATAGAAGGCCACAAGATTAGTTAAGCATGACCTTCCCCTGGTGAAGCCATGCTGGCTGTCTCGGATCACATGCTCGTTCTTTATGTGATCAAGCATGTTGTCCAGGAGGATCTGTTCCATAATCTTCCCAGGCACAGAGGTGAGACTCACCGGCCTGTAGTAACCCGGGTCCTCCCTGCTCCCCTTCTTGTAAATGGGAGTGATGTGACCCTTCCTCCAATCATCCGGGACCTCACCTGACAGCCATGACTTCTCAAATATGATGGAGAGCGGCTCAGCAACCACCTCAGCCAGCTCCTTCAGGACCCTGGGATGCACGCCATCTGGCCCCAAAGAATGATGCTTTGGAGCAAAATAGAATACAGTGTTTCTAAAATTCCCAAATTCCTCTACAAAATAAGGACATTCCCACCAGAAATATCAAGTTGTGTCATAATGTAGAAAACTTTCACACTAATATCCTTGCTTATCTCAGAAATATAAAGGAATCTCATAAGTATCACTAATTATCCTTGCAAAAATTTCATTTTCTTGCCAAAATAATGCTTTTCATTCCTAAAAATAGCATTTTCTAAACAAAATACTGGTTTTCACCCACAAAGGTAGACATTATCTCCACAGAATGTTCCTTTGGAGCCTGATAGAATACAGTGTTTCAAGAATTCCTGTATTCCTCTACAAAATAAGGACATTTCCACCCAAAATATCGATTTCTGTCAAGATTTAGAGAACTTTGACACCAATAGCAGTACTTATCCCAAAAAGAAATAAAAAGTACATTCTTGAGTTTCACTTCTTATCCTTGCCAAAATACATTTTTCTTAACAAATAAAACGCTTTTCAGCCCTAAAAATAGCATTTTCTCCCCAAAATACTGGGTTTCATCCTCAAAAGAAGACAGTTCCTCTAAAAAATGAATATTGGCAGCATAATACGATACATTGTTTACAGAATACCGGAATTCCTTTTTCAAATAAGGACACTTCCCCCCTAAAGATCAATTTCTGTTCTAATTTTTGAAATTTACACATGACTTTCACTACATAGATCAGAAATAATAAGTTCTCTCTAAAGCATCACCATTTATCCTGGCAAATATTTGAGTTTCTTTCGAAAATATGAATTTTCATCACTAAAAATAGCATTTTCTATCCCTAATACCTGTTTTCATAACCAAACGAAGATATTTTCTCTAGAAAATGATGCACTGTAGCATTATAGGATGCATTTCTACCAGAATACCAGTTTTCCTCTACAAACTATGGACATTTCCACCCAAAATGACAATTTCTGATAAAATTCTTACAATTTACACATGAATATCACCGCTTCTTCCAGAAATAAAGTGTCCTCCATTAAGTATCAGTTCATATGCTGGCAAAAATATTTTTTCCTTACCTAAGAAAATGCTTTTCATTCCTAAGAATAGCATATTCTTAACCACATCTGCTTTTCATCGCCAAAAGAAGAAATTTTCCCTACAGAATGATGCTTTGGAGCAAAATAGAATACAATGTTTCTAATATTCCCAAATTCCTCTACAAAATAAGGACATTCCCACCAGAAATATCAAGTTGTGTCATAATGTAGAAAACTTTCACACTAATATCCTTGCTTATCTCAGAAATATAAAGGAATCTCATAAGTATCACTAATTATCCTTGCAAAATTTCATTTTCTTGCCAAAATAATTCTTTTCATTCCTAAAAATAGCATTTTCTAAACAAAATACTGGTTTTCATCCACAAAGGTAGACATTATCTCTACAAAATGATGCTTTGGAGCATAACATGGTAGATTGTTTCCAGAATTCCTGTATTCCTCTACAAAATAAGGACATTTCCACCCGAAATATTGATTTCTGTCAAGATATAGAGAACTTTGACACCAATAGCTGTACTTATCTCTGAAAGAAATAAAAAGTTCATTCTTGAGTATCACTCTTTATCCTTGCAAAAATACATTTTTCTTACCAAATAAAATGATTTTCATCCCTAAAAATTGCATTTTCTAAACCAAATAATGGTTTTCATCCCCAAAGAAGACATTTTCTTTACTGAATGTTGGTTTGTTGGATAAGAGAATCCATTGTTTCAAGAATTCCTCTTTTCCTCTACAAAATAAAGACATTTCTACCCCAGTTATCTGTCTCCAGATGCAGGTCAACCCAATGCTGCCATGACTTGAGCAGGTTGCCCTCCCTTTGCTGCTTAACCCAGTGCTGCCATGCCATGTGCAGGGTGCTCTCCATCCAGCAGCAGCTCAACCCAATGCTGCCATGCTATGTGCAGGGTGCCCTCCAGATGCAGCTCAACCCAGTACTGCTATGCCATGTGCAGGTTGCCCTCCATCCAGCTGCAGCTCAACCCAATGCTGCTTGTCCATTCGTTGCTCACCTGCTTCTGCTCCTGCAGCAGCTTCAGACACTGCAGCGCTGTTAATGTTCCGCTGGCAAATTGGGCCCGCATTGCTGCACCGCTCACACAGCTCCTTGCAGGACCTGAGCCAATTGCAGAATGGGGCCGGTGGGTTCCGTGCTGCCCCACTGCCCCTGCCCCACCCTGGGTGGCTTCTATGAGGTCAGAGTGTCATTGTGACACACCAGCACTGGAGGGTCCTTGAAGGTCACAGACGCAGAGCATGGTTTGTGATGGAAGAGTCCTTGAAGGTCATTAAGAACCAGGGAATGGTTTGGGATGGCATGATCTCCTTGGGAGGCTCCTTGATGGCCCTCCTCTGGACCCTTTCCAAAATCTCTATGTCTTTCTTGTACTGAGGGCTCCACACCTGGACACAATACTCCAGATGGGGCCTCACAAGAGCTGAGTAGAGAGGGACAATCACCTCCCTATCCCTGCTGACCACCCCTCTCCTGATGGAGCCCAGGATCCCATTTGCTTTCCGGGCTGCCAGAGCGCACTGCTGGCTCATGTTAAGTCTCCTGTCCATCAGGACCCCCAGGTCCTTCTCTGCCGAGCTGCTCTCAAGGACAACTCCTCCCAGCCTGTACAGGTGCCTGGGGTTCTTCTGGCCCAAGTGCAAAACCTTGCACTTTGCCATGTTGAAACTCATTAGGTTCACACAAGCCCAGCTTTCTAGTCTGTTGAGGTTCCTCTGAATGGCACCCCTTCCTTCCAACGTATCGACCGCACCACTCAGCTTGGTGTCATCAGCAAACTTGCTGAGGGTGCACTCCATTCCCTTATCAATGTCATTAATAAAGATGTTAAAGAGCACCGGTCCCATGACAGACCCTTGAGGGACACCGCTCGTTACTGGCCTCCACCTGGACATAGAGCCATTGACCACCACCCTCTGTCTGCGGCCTTTCAACCAATTGCTTATCCATCTAGTTGTCCACCCATCACATCCACTTCCCTCCAATTCGGAGATGAGGATGTGGTGGGGGACCATGTCAAAGGCCTTGCTCAGGTCCAGGTAAATGACATCAGTCACCTTCCCTTCGTCCACCAACACCGTCACTCCATCATAGAAGGCCACAAGATTAGTTAAGCATGACCTTCCCATGATGAAGTCGTGCTGGCTGTCTCGGATCACATGCTCACTCTTTATGTAATGGAGCATGTTGTCCAGGACGATCTGTTCCATGATATTCCCAGGCACGGAGGTGAGACTCACCAGCCTGTAGTTCCCCGGGTCCTCCCTGCTCCCCTTCTTGTATATGTGAGTGACATGACACATCCAGCAGCAGCTCAACCCAATGCTGCCATGCTATGTGCAGGGTGCCCTCCAGCTGCAGCTCAACCCAGTGCTGCCATGCCATGTGCAGGTTGCCCTCCATCCAGCTGCAGCTCAACCCAATGCTGCTCGTCCATTCGTTGCTCACCTGCTTCTGCTCCTGCAGCAGCTTCAGACACTGCAGCGCTGTTAATGTTCCGCTGGCAAATTGGGCCCGCATTGCTGCACCGCTCACACAGCTCCTTGCAGGACCTGAACCAATTGCAGAATGGGGCCGGTGGGTTCCGTGCTGCCCCACTGCCCCTGCCCCACCCTGGGTGGCTTCTATGAGGTAAGAGTGTCATTGTGACACACCAGCACAGGAGGGTCCTTGAAGGTCACAGTGGGTTTGTGTCTATGTTGGGTTTGGGTTTGAGGATTGGGTTTGGGGTAGGGTTGGTTTTAGCTTTGGAGTTTGGTTTTGTGTCTATGTTGGGTTTAGGTTTGGGGTTTGGGTTTGGGGCAGCTGTGGTTTTAGCTTTGTGGTTTGCGTTTGGGGCAGGGTTGGTTTTAGGTTTGGGGTTTGGGTTTGGGATAGGATTGGTTTTAGGTTTGGGGTTTGGGTTCAGGGTAGGGTTGGTTTTAGGTTTGGGGTTTGGGTTTGGGGTAGGGTTGGTTTTGGGTTGGGTTTGGAGTAGGGTAGGATTTAGGTTTGGGGTTTGGGTTTGGGGTAGGGTTGATTTTAGCTTTGGGGTTTGGTTTTGTGTCTATGTTGGGTTTAGGTTTGGGGTTTGGGGTAGCTGTGGTTTTAGCTTTGGGGTTTGCATTTGGGGCAGGGTTGGTTTTAGGTTTGGGGTTTGGGTTTGGGGTAGGGTTGGTTTTGGGTTGGGTTTGGGGTAGGGTTGGTTTTAGATTTGGATTAGGGTTTGTGTCTATGTTCGGTTTGGGATAGGATTGGTTTTAGGTTTGGGGTTTGGGTTTGTGTCTATGTTGGGTTTGGGGTAGGGTTGCTTTTAGGTTTGGGGTTTGGGTTTGTGTCTATGTTGGTTTTGGGGTAGGGTTGGTTTTAGGTTTGGGGTTTGGGTTTGTGTCTGTGCTCAGTTTGGGGTAGCTGTGGTTTTAGCTTTGGGGTTTGCATTTGGGGCAGGGTTGGTTTTAGGTTTGGGGTTTGGGTTTGGGGTAGGGTTGGTTTTGGGTTTGGGCTTTTGGTTTGGGGTAGGGTTGGTTTTAGATTTGGATTTGGTTTCAGAGTAGGGTTGGTTTTAGATTTGGATTAGGGTTTAGGGTAGGGTTGGTTTTATCTTTGGGGTTGGGTTTGTGTCTATGTTGGGTTTGGGTTTGGGGTAGGGTTGCTTTTAGGTTTTAGGTTTGGGGTTTGGGGCAGGGTTGGTTTTCGATTTGGATTTGGCTTCAGGGTAGGGTTGGTTTTAGATTTGGATTAGGGTTCAGGGTAGGGTTGGGTTTAGCTTTGGGGTTTGGGTTTGTGTCTATGTTGGGTTTGGGGTTTCAGTTTGGGGTAGGGTTTGTTTTAGATTTGTGGTTTGCGTTTGTATCTATGCGGGGTTTGGGTTAGGGGTACAGTTGGTTTTAGGTTTGGGGTTTGGGTTTGTGTCTATGTTGAGTTTGGGTTTGTGTCTATGTTGGTTTATGGTTAGGCTTTGGCACTGGATTAGGGTAGGGTTGGGTTTGGGTTAGGCTTCGGCCTTGGATTAGGGTTCGGTTTTGGTTTAGGGTTTGGGATGGCGTTTGGGTCAGAGTTAGGGTTGTGAATCATGCACAACTTAAGCAGATCCAACCTGAAGGACAAAGGCGCTGGAGTAAATGTCAGCTCAGGAACAGAACTGGGAGTGGGCCGCAGAGTTTGCTTTCAAGGGAAGATTGGACAGATGTGCTGCTGTTGAAAATAAGATTGCAGATGTGCTGGTGTTGAAGATAAGATGGCAGAATAGATGACTCAGCTGGACGTAGCATCAACAGGAACCAGTTTGGGCACCCCCCCTTAGAGAGTTGGGCATTTATAGTGAGAATGGCTATTAGCCTTCATCCCACCACCACCAGAGATGTTCATTAATGCTTGGAATCTCTGCCCATGTCATTGGGATTAATGACCATGTATAGGCTATGCCTATCAATGGGTAGTCGCTGCAGTGATCCCCACGCACCCAGTGCTGCAATAAAGGGAACAGAACTCATTGGCGTGTCACATTCCTGTCTTGATTTCCTTGGCTTCACCATGGCCACGGCTTATAGGACTGGTCATAGATCAGCTTCCAAAGCCCCTTATTTTAAAGGAGATGCCACAAAGCTGTATTGCCTGGTGGTGTTGTTGATCACGTAGTAGAGAGCATTCAAAAGGCTCCAAATGATGCATTATAGAAAGCTGCAGCCACATCATGAATCCCTTCCCCTGCCCCCATCCCCAAATCCATCACCAATCAACCCCTCCATCCACGGCCCCAAATCCCCCCCTTCCATTTATAGGAACCAATGAAGCTACATTGTGTGCCTCCGGTGGCACAGTGGTTAAGGACGCCACTTTGCAACACCAGAGGCCCGGGTTCAAATCCCCCCTGTGTCGCAAGTGGTAGAAGTGCCGCTCTGCTACACAGGAGGCTCAAATCCTGGGGGTTGGACTCGATGATCTCTAAGGTCCCTTCCAACCCGCACGAGACTGTGATACTCTGATACATCCATGGCCCCAGATCCATCTCCAATGAACCCCTTTATCCACAGCCCCAAATCCATCTCCAATGTACCTCCACCCATGACCCCAAACCCATCACCAATGAACCTTCATCCACCACCCCAAATCCATCTCTTCCATTTATAGGAACCAACGAACCCCTTCATTGATGGCCCCAAATCCTTCCCTTCCATTTATAGGATCCAATTAACCCCTCCATCCCATCCTCAACCCCCCACCTCCCCCTTCAGCCTCAACGCACAGAACTGACACATTGTGGGCCTAAAAATGAACCCAAAATCCAAACCCTAAATAAACAGGCCCAAAACGATGCAAAATGAACCCAAAACCAGACCCCAAATTAAGCCGTGGGGCTTCCAAACTCCACCTCAGCACCTTCCCACCTTTGGCTGCTTGATGCCCCCCATGGCGGCAGCTCTCCTGCCCTGCTGCAGCCTGTAGAGCATCTCCCCCCAGTTCCTCCTCATCTTTTCCTCATAGCTTCGGCCCTTTAAGGTCACGACGTCGCCATATTCCTCCTTCAGCTTCTTCATCACAGCCTTCAGTTCCCCTTCGTACCTCGTGAGCTCTGCGTTCAGCTGTTGCCGTGTCTCACCAGCCCATGATGGGAGCCCATGTTGGCCTTGGAAGCCATTGGGGTTGGAGTCTGGGATCCCACATTGACCTATAAAGAAGCCATTGGGGTTGGAGTCACGGCCACCCAGGAGGGGGGTTGAAGGCAGAGCACAGATGAGGGTCCTGCATCCTGAAGGAGCATCTGGTACAGAGCAGACACATCTGAAGGATGAGCTCCAGCATGGCTGGCACCAACAAGGAGCAACCCAGGATGAGCAAGAACGGCCCCAGGGTGGGAACTGCCTCTGGACAGACATGCAGTGACACTGAAGGTACACGTGCCCACAGCCACCAAGGGAGCGGTGCTGCAGCCAGTCTTGGGATGGAAATGGCACTTTCCATCTGCCACCTCCATCCTGCCCAGCAGTGGGAGGGGTGCCAGGAAGCAGCAGATGCAGAGTGTGACCTGCTTTTATTTTAATCTCCAGAGCGAGTTGCCGTCTGGGATGCGGTCGCCGCCTTTGTATGAGAGAATCATGGAACGATTGGAGCAGGAAGGAACCCCAAAAGGGCACCCGGTCCCACCGCCCTGCGGGGAACAGGGACACCTACCTCCAGATGAGGTTGCTCTGAGCCTGGTCCAGCCAGGCCTTGAAAGCCTGTCTGGGCACCCACCACCTCTCTGGGCAAGACATCCCAGTGCCTCACCACCCTCCAGCCAAATCCTTCTTCCTCCCATCCAAAGCCAATCTTCCCTCTTTCTGCCTGAAATTGTTTCCCCTCCTCCTATCCCAAGTGACCCTGCTAACAGCTTTAGAAAGCCTTCATGCAGCATGAAAACATGCCTGTGAGCAAACAAGCAGAGAGAGCAGCAAGGATTGCTGTTGCACTGCCTCACGCCGCTCACTGCCCTCTCCTCCCTTACCAACCCCCCAAAATAAAGCGAACCCCCCAAAATAAAGCCCCCCCCCCGCCCTTCAATATATACTCAATAATAACACACACACCCTTTATATAGAAACCCGGAACGCAGCGTTGGGTGCGGCGCAGCGCCGGGGCTGGAAGCGCTGATGATGGGAGGGGGGGGCCATATACACTCATATGGGCCCGCCCCTAAGCTCTGCCCCCCTGCACGGAAGGACACAAAGTTCCCCTGTCGTGGCTGTGGGTGAACACTAGGGGGCGCCGTAGGCATAAAGATTGCCCCCCACGCCCCTTCCCCTTCAACCCAATTTGGTTCCAAAGAGACCCCCCCGCCCCCTGTTATGGTTTTGCAATTTGGTTGGTGTTGGTATTCCACATCAGAACACCATGCTAATAATGGGAGTAAAGGGGACAAGTTTTTTTCTGTGACTGCCTTAATGGGCATGTGGGGAGGGGCACTGGAAGGGAAGTGAGGAAGGGGATGGGGTTGCTGGACCGGCTCCCTGCGAGGAGACAATGTGGTCAGAGCTTCCTGCCTTCCACAGCTGCATCGGTGAGATTTGGGACTTGGTATTCTCTTTGTTGAAACTCTCTTGTTGTTGTTTAGTGTTATTAGGTTATTAAACTGCCATTCGTTCTCAGATCACCTTTTTCCTCCCTCATTTTTTTGTTAGACCTAATCGCAATCTCCCTTCCCTTCCCCGTCTCCCTAAACGCACGTGGCCGGGCCGTGCCGGGCCGCGCCGCCGTGCCGCTAGAGAAAAGGGGGGGGGCTTTTGTTCCTGCTGCCCTGGGTTTGTGCCCACTGTCCCGGAGTGAGCTCTAGAGAGAACTCCGTGACATTTTTGGTGGAGAATGCGGGCAGAGCTCAGGGCAATGTTTTGGACAGTAATTAGTTGGTTTTTTTCAGCAGCCCTGTATGTAGGACTGATAGTCCGCAGGTTCCTGTGGTCCTGGCTTAAGGACTTCCTGATGTTGGGGGTAGGGGTAGATTTATTAAGCCGATGGCTGGCAGGGATAGAGATATCTGCCTGGCTCCCTTCCAGACTAACGAACATCACAAACACCGTGCTTGAACTGGCTCACAAATGCTCTGAATTCCTTAAGTATGACTGGGGTGTCAATTGGAATACTGTGTTGTTAGTCTCTCTAATTGTAGTAGTTTACTATAAATTGCAGAGAGACTTGCAAAGAATAGCGCAGAGAGACTCAGGAAAAGGTCCAGAAGCATCGGGACCCCCAGTATCAGGAAATCTCACCCCTGAACACCAGAGGGACCTTGGGAAATTAATAGAACCCCTGAGTGAGTGTGGGAGATCAGGGGGATCTCAGATCGAATGGCTTATGAAAAAGATAGAGAGTCTCGAGAATGAGATCCAAACCCTAAGGGGAATGCAACAAGTTAATCCCAGCTGACCACAGGAAGCACCAGCATCAGTGTCAGTCGCCCCAGTGGAAGGCCAGAGATGGGAACGTGTGTCCTCACGTCTGGAACGGATGGAGGAAGTAGAGGAAGATCCGGGCGAGGGACCCTCCCCAAAACCACCAAGGAAGGCAACTCAGAAGACTAACAGACATGGAGAAGATAGTGACGATGAAGGCCAGAGATGGGAACGTGTGCCCTCACGTCTGGAATGGATGGAGGAAGTAGAGGAAGATCCTGGTGAGGGACCCTCCCCAAAACCACCGAGAAAGGCAACCCAGAAGACTAACAGACGCGGAGAAGATAGTGATGATGAGGGAAAAGTCACTGCTTCCTCTACTCGTAAACCTCTGAAAATTACTGAAATCCAAAGTGCGAGAAAGGAGTTTGCCCGACTCCCAGGTGAACGCCTTGTCACTTGGCTGCTCCGGTGTTGGGACAATGGGGCCTCCTGCATGTCCCTAAGCTGCGATGAGGCTCGTCAATTAGGAAACATTGCTCGAGACTCATCTATTGATAGAGGGATCAGCAGATGTCTCGATGGGGCCACCAATCTCTGGGAGAGGATTCTATCAGCTGTAAAGGCAACCTGTCTTCTCAAAAGTGATTTGGAGCCTGTACTGGAAAAATGGAGTACAGCTGAGGAAGGTATCCAGTACCTGAGAGAAATGGCTGTGGCAGAAATGCTGTTCGATCCCACGTTTGTCCCTGGGGACCCAGAGGATTACCATGACCCAGAAAAGGTGAGCGGTACTCCGGAAATATGCAAGAAACTCATACGGTCAGCACCAGTGAAGTATTCCAGTGTACTATTAACGAACTCTAACAGGTATGATGAGCTGGATAGGAGACCTGAAATTTTTGAGCTCATCCTTTCACTGCAAAATATCGAATACTCACTACTGCCACACCGTACCACCATCGCAGCCATCTGTAAAATGGTGGATAGAATGGACCAAATGGAGAGAAGACAGGACAACATGCAGAAGAGCTGGTCTGCGGCAAGGAACCACAGTGAACCTGTGGCAGTCTCAGCTGTCAGACGCAAACGCACACCTGTCCGAGTGAAGGACCGCAGTGAGCCTATGTCACGTGGTGCCATGTGGAACTACCTGCGTGACCATGGAGAGGATATGAAGAAGTGGCATGACGAACCCAATTTTGTACTGCGAGCTCGGGTAAGAAAATTACAAAAGAGGTCAGCCACTACTGAGGTTGCCTCTACCGCCTCAGACAACCAATAGAGGGGCCCTGCCCTCAGCCAGGGGGGGGAGAGGGATAATAGAGTGTATTGGACTGTGTGGATTCGGTGGCCTGGCACATCAGAACCACAAAAATATAAAGCACTGGTGGATACCGGTGCACAGTGCACTCTGATACCCTCAGGTTTCGAAGGGACAGAACGGATACATATACATGGGGTGACTGGGGGTTCGCAGGAACTGTCTGTATTGGAGGCCGAGATAAGCCTCACTGGTAGAGACTGGCAGAAACATCGTATAGTGACTGGCCAGGGGGCTCCTTGCATACCTGGAGGGGTGTTCAGTACACTTGGAATCGTTTGCCCCAGGGGTGGAAACACAGCCCGACCATCTGCCATGGGCTGATCCAAGCCACGTTGGAACAGGGCGGTGCTCCAGAGCACCTGCAGTATATAGATGATATCGTTGTGTGGGGTGATACAGCGACGGAGGTTTTTAAAAAAGGAGAACGGATAATCCAAATCCTCCTGTCTGCTGGTTTCGCTATTAAGCGAGACAAAGTGAAGGGCCCTGCCCAAGAAATCCAGTTTCTAGGGGTGAAATGGCAAGATGGGCGTCGCCATAGAGTGGATCTATCACATCCCCTATCACGCACCAGCCGCTGGTAAGATCGAGCGCCACAATGGCTTGCTGAAAACCACGCTGAAAGCGATGGGTGGTGGAACATTTAAGAACTGGGAGAAACATCTAGCAGAAGCCACCTGGCTGGTAAACACCCGAGGATCAGCCAACCGAGACGGCCCTACACAGTCCAACTCCCTGCGTACCGTGGAGGGAGACAAGGTTCCTGTGGTGCATGTAAAGAATATGCTGGGAAAAGCGGTTTGGGTCCTTCCAGCCTCCGGAAAGGGGAGGCCCCTCCGTGGAACTGTCTTTGCACAGGGACCTGGGTGCACCTGGTGGATGATGCAGAAGGATGGGGATGTTCAGTGTGTGCCACAGGGAAATTTGATGCTGGGGGAGTACAGCCTGTGATTCCATGTGTGTATATATATCTATATATATATCTGTATGTACATATGTAATGCATGTTAACTACTGTTCTGTTTATATGTTGATAAAAGTTAGGCATGATGTGATGATGTGTAATAAGGGGTGGAATGCTATGGTTTTGCAATTTGGTTGGTGTTGGTATTCCACATCAGAACACCATGCTAATAATGGGTGTAAAGGGGACAAGTTTTTTTTCTGTGACTGCCTTAATGGGCATGTGGGGAGGGGCACTGGAAGGGAAGTGAGGAAGGGGACGGGGTTGCTGGACCGGCTCCCTGCGAGGAGACAACGTGGTCAGAGCTTCCTGCCTTCCACAGCTCCATCGGTGAGATTTGGGACTTGGTATTCTCTTTGTTGAAACTCTCTTGTTGTTGTTTAGTGTTATTAGGTTATTAAACTGCCATTCGTTCTCAGATCACCTTTTTCCTCCCTCACTTTTTTGTTAGACCTAATCGCAATCTCCCTTCCCTTCCCCGTCTCCCTAAACGCACGTGGCCGGGCCGCGCCGGGCCGCGCCGCCGTGCCGCTAGAGAAAAGGGGGGGGGCTTTTGTTCCTGCTGCCCCGGGTTTGTGCCCACTGTCCCGGAGTGAGCTCTAGAGAGAACTCCGTGACACCCCCCCATTAAACTGGGGTCTTAGAGTGCCCCCACTGACTCCAAATACCTCCCCCAACCCACCCTATAGACCCCAAACCCACCCCACTGCACCCTAATCCCACCCCACAGCCCCCTAACGCCCCCCAAACCCACCTTAAAACCCCCAAAGTCCACCCCATAACCCCCGGATACCCCCCAAACCCACCCTATGGACCCGAAATCCACCCCTTAGCCCCCAAATACCCCCTAAAACCTACACTATAGACCCCAAACCCACCCCACTGCACCCTAATCCCACCCCACAGCCCCCAAACTTCCCGTATCACTTTAAAACCATTCCCCTTGTCCTATCACTATCCACCCTCGTAAACAGCCATTCCCCTGCCTGTTTATATGCTCCTTTCAAATACTAGAAGGCCACAGTGAGGTTTCCCTGGAACCTTCTCTTTTCCAAGCACAACAAGCCCAGTTCCCTCAACCTGTCCTCACAGGAAAGGTGCTCCAGCCCTCTGATCATCTTACTGGCCCCCCTTAGCATTATTTGCAATTCTCTTTTGCCTTCCTGCAAGCACACCTGCTTCAGGGCACATTTCATCCCACTGTGAGGCCTTGTAAGAAGCACTATGGCAAGTCCATATGCAGAAAACACTGGCATTCCATTCACTAACAGAGAAACTATTCTGCCCTTGCTCCTGACTCTTGTCCCTGCTTCCTCCAGCACTGGGCAGTTTGTGGGCAATGAAAGAAATACCCACATTCTGGAAAATACAGACAAAAAAGAAACAGGCAGAAAAGCGGCACTAATACTTTGTCACTGGTGGGAATCTCCACAGAAAGTGCTGTGCTAAAGGTGTGAGGTTAAGGGATCATCACTGTCACGATAAAAGTCACAGCATGGAAGATTTAGCGATGGCGTGCTGACTAGAAGGAAAAAACAACACTTACCTTGGAGCTTGTTCATTTTCTCTCCTATCATCGGATATCTTCTCATCATCTACGTAGCTCTGAGGTTGGCCAAAGCCTGTTGCCATGAGCTTTGCTAAACGCAACAGTGCTGTGGCTCAGAGGTATTACACCGGCACATAGCATAGGAGAACTCCATAACCCAAGTGTCGAGGGAAGAAGAAAGGGGAACTGTTACAATTAATTACGTTCACTAAATTGATAATTGTAGGCTTCTTGTCACACACTACTGCCTACAGCAAAACAGCACAGATGTTGACAAACGTGACAGGGATTTCTGCATACAAGCAACCACTCAAGGCTGAGCACTCTCTCCTGTCCCTTTGCCATGTCTAGAAAGACCCAGAAGAGCTCAGTGTTCTCTTGCTGTTAGTTTAGATCCTCCAAGCACTTCCAAAGGCACGCTGCTCTGTAGAAAAAGCTGAGCTGCCCAGAAAGTTTGTGCAGGAACAAGGCAGCAGTATCAGTGCACGTCATCCTGGGGGATCTGAAAGCATTTGTGAAGAGAACAGGGAAAGAAGAGGGAAGAGAGCAAAACCAACAGGCACTAGCACTGCTGCCCACAGGGGGCGGGGCTTGAGGCAGGGCCTGTGCCAGAGGGGGGCCTGGCACAGTTAGGGCCAGCTCAGGGCCCAGAGCAGAGGGGGAGCAGGCAGAGGCAGGGCCTTGGGGCCCAGGATGGAGGAGGACCAGGCACAGCTGGGGCCAGCTCAGGGCCCAGAGCAGAGGGGGACCAGGCACAGCTGAGGCCACTGCAGGGCCCAGGTGAGAGGGGAACCCAGCACAGTCGGGGCTGCTTTGGGGCCCGGCACAGCCAGGGCCTATCCCCCTTTTTTGCACATATGAAATGCTCCCAGCTGTGCTGCACAGCAGAACATCTTTCAATGGAGATGAAAGCCTGTGAAATGAAAGAATCCTTTCTTATTTCTTTCACGTTTGTGTTTGTTGACTGCAGTTCCAACCAGGTGGACTCGCAGTGTCTTGCAAGTGACACCTGGAAGCAGGTACAGACTGGAGACACAGCACCCTCAATGTCCAGGTGAGTAACAGCAGCCAAGGAGGCCTTTGGGCTCTGCAGGGTCCAAGTGTGGAGCATTACACACAGGAACAGCTGAGTATAAAGACAGTGGCAGAGCTGCAGAGCTTGCCATAGTAGGGAGGCACAGTGGCTCAGCTCATTTCCCACAGTAACACAGGAAATAAGAGCCATGAGGGAAATGCAGATGCCTTCTGCCCCCATCAGAGGGGAGGAATGAGCTGCACTTCCACAGAGACATTCCTCTCACAGCCACTCACACCTCAGGTGTGGAGGGACGAGCTGGGGCTGCTGGTGGCAGCTGTGGAACACTGCTATCTGTGGTGCTCCATCCTGCCCTGGAGGGGCATGTAGAGCTGAGGACCTTTGTCACTGCACAAATGACTGCAAGCAGAGATGTAGCAGAGGGAACACAAAGCATTTAATAACTTATCATACAAAGCAATGAGTAATAGAAATGACAATATTTCCAACAAATATCCCCCATCCTAACAGTCATATCTGATCTCTACAATCCCACCCAAACAATTTCCCAGCCCCCTCCAATTCCTCCTCACTATCCCACCCCTGAACTTCCCTCCTCCCAGACCACAACCCCATCAGCTGCTGGAGCAGCATCATCCCTGTCATTGGGGGATGTTGCCAGTGGTGGACAGGGACACAGGGAGAAGCCACACCTTGGTGTAGCTCTGATCTGCTCATGTCCAGTCCAATCCTCTATAGCACTTTCCATCTTCTGTCCTTTGTTCTTAACCGTATCCTTCCTTCTCTTCTGCTCTTTTCCTTTCTTTTAGGTGTCTTACCTGTATCTGCTTTTCCCCTCTTCTGTTCTTTTACTGCTCTGGTCAGCATCCAGTGTCTGCACCGCAACTCTAGGTTTTGGGATGGAGAAAGGTACACAGGGCATAGATTTGTACAAGAAAAGCTCTCTTGCTGTGCCCAACAGATGACAAAAAGCCCTCAGGACCACAAAGGCAGCTTGTTTCTCCAAAGGCCACAGCGTAAGCTTGTGTAACTGGGAAGGACTCTGTTATACATCTCCTAAAAGTGCCTTTGAATTAATAATTTTCTGGTCTTGTTTCCAATTGTTGCTCAGAGAAAATGAGGTTTTTATCCTTGTATCTTTGCAGGAAGACAGAGAGGAGGGAACCTGTCTGGTGAAATGCTCAGGTGCTGTTTCCTTCCGTGCACCAACAGCCTGTTTGTGTCCACACGATGCCAGTTGTCCTCCTGACAGTTTCTACCGGTCCTTCTCCGAGTCCTTCTGCTAAGCACTGCTATTTCTGTATCCTCGGGGCCCTGTTAGGACTAAAAAGAGGAGCGGATAACAGACGGAAGGATCTGGCCTTCTGCTGGGTGATAGCCGCCTGCATGTCCTGTTCCTGCTTTCTCTTTTCCCCAGGTGGCATTGTGCTTCCCAAGGAGCATATGGACCTTTTAGATGGGAGTGCGCAGCAAGGAACACATGGGGTCTCAGCTTCCTCCCTGCTCTACATCTGAGTGAGGGACACTGTGACCTGCTCAGGAGGCAAGATGTCATGTCAGGGAGGTGTGTTTTCCTTGTTGTTTTTTATCGTCTGTGCTTTGCTTTGCTGTGTGATTTTTTTTCCTTTGCAGTTCTATGGTTTTCTTTCCTATTTGGTGTTTTCTATGTCGTGTTTTTTTTTTTGTTTGTTTGTTTGTTTTAAATAAGTTTTTTTCTGTTTTTGTCTTACTTTTTTTCTTTTGTTTGATTTATTATTTTTTCTTTGCTTTTATTATTATTATTTTTTTTTTAAATTCTTTGTTATTTCCTAGAATCCTTCATGGTTTATTTGTTGTTGTGTTTTTCATCTATGCTTTGCTATTTTTCTTTAGATACGCTGTATGAGAACTGTTGAATCACAGTCTGAGCCACTGATTATCACCTAGGGAAGGGACCTGGTCAGCCCTGGTTAGTGCAGGTGATGGCACTGCAGCTGAGTGACTGGAAGGGATGGAGCCTGGCTGCACCTCTCTTACAGCTCATTTTTGAAGGCTGACTGCCCCTGGGTGGAATTTTTTCTGATGGTTTCTCCTCTGTGGAGTTTGTTCTGTGCACTTCCATCCTCAGTGATGGGTGAGCCATTTTTTTATTACCTTTGTAGTATATTCACACTGTGCTAGTCTTTCTGCTGTTACAGATAGTATGTGTTTTTTTTCTATTTGTTTTCTGTGTTTTTTTTAAACTTTGATTCCCTGGTCTTTGGCTTGCTTTTTTTCTTTATATTTCTTTGTATTGCTTTTTTTTTTTTTTTTTCCTTTTTTTTTTTTTTTTTTTTTTTTCGTTTGCTTTGTCCTGTTCTGCTTTACGGTGACATTTGCAAGAGACTGTGAATTCTCCTGGTTCAAATTGCAGTTGGCTTAATCAAATGTGTAAGAAATATATAAGGGCTGCTGAGGCCAGGCTGGAGTTGCATTTCTTTATGAACTGGGGTGTTGCTGCGGATGCGTTTCTCTCCTGTTTTGTCTCTTTTATGGCTGTTCAAGAATATTTGAACGTGCTATGTCAGTGTTTGTTGCCATCCTGCTTTCTCTTCTCTGTCTTGCAGGTCAGCTCGTGCTAGAAGTCAGTGGTATCACTGTATGAATGGAGGTCAGTTTAGGAGCAGCTGCTGATGGAAGGAATCAAGACCAGGCTAATAAATGGAAGCATCTCCTGGTAAGGTGTCAGAGGTGGCAGTAATGATGTCTGTCATCGTTACAACCAGAGGGCAGGCTCATCCGAGTGCTTGCTGACTGATACTTCGGAGTATCTCGTTCTTCAGCTGAACGATAAGAAAGCTAAACATGCTGAGCCGTTACAGCTTGTGCTGAAGTTGTGAAGTGCCCCCAGATGTTTCCTTTAGTGGTAAATCATGTTCGGGCACTGTGGTAGTCCTATCTCTGTCATGATCTGGAGCACCGTGTCTTGTTGCGAGCCTTGTGTGCCTGTTTCCATGAGCCTTGCTTTCTTTCTCTCTTCAGAGTAAGGGCAGGGTGCTTCCTTGCTTTTGGTGGATTCATCCAGGAAGCTGTTAGAAGGCCAAATGCAATGTTCATTACATGGAGGGACAGGATGGGAATGGACTGTCGTTGCCACCAGGCAAAAGTGAGTTTCTTATGTCATGAATGATATAATTTTGATTATTCTGAGCAGTTGCAGTGTGGTAGAGGATGTCACGAAACCATTTATTTGGGAGCGCAGGGAAGAGTCATGAGAACCGAAACCGTAGTTTCTGTTTTGGCTGTCAAAATGGTGGAGTTTCTTTGGGAGGGCAATAGCTGGGGTTCCTGTTAGCAGGCCCCCTCTGAAAGATTGGGCTTTGCTTGCTGCTTTGCTGTGCCTACCTGCCTGCTCCCTGTGCTTGTTCCTTTTACCTTTCCGCGCTTCTTTTCCCTTGCTTTGATGCTTTCCCTTTCAGGGCTCCTTTTCTCTTTCAGTGCTTTGCCCTTTTTGTACTCCTTTTCCCTATCAGTGTTGCTTTATGCTGTTCCTTTCCCTTTCAGGTCTCTTTTTCCCTTTCGCGGCTGCTTTTCCCTTTCAGGGCTGCTTTTCTTTATCAGTTCTGCTTCTCCCATTCAGGGCTCCTTCTCCCTTTCAGGGCTGCATTTTCTTGTTCCTTTTCCCTTTCACTGCTGCTTTTCTGTGCTACTTTTCCCTTTCACTGCCGCTTTTCCCTTTTAGTCTTGCTTTTCCCTTTCGCTGCTGCTTTTCCCTTTCACTGCTGCTTTTCCATTTTAGTCTTGCTTTTCCCTTTCGCTGCTGCTTTTCCCTTTCGCTGCTGCTTTTCCCTTTCACTGCTGCTTTTCCATTTTAGTCTTGCTTTTCCCTTTCGCTGCTGCTTTTCCCTTTTAATCTTGCTTTTCCCTTTTAGTCTTGCTTTTCCCTTTCACTGCTGCTTTTCCCTTTCCCTGCTGCTTTTCCCTTTCACTGCTGCTTTTCCCTTTCACTGCTGCTTTTCCCTTTTAGTCTTGCTTTTCCTTTTTAGTCTTGCTTTTCCCATTTAGTCTTGCTTTTCCATTTTAGTCTTGCTTTTCCCTTTCAGTCCTGATTTTCCATTTTAGTCTTGCTTTTCCCTTTCAGTCCTGATTTTCCATTTTAGTCTTGCTTTTCCCTTTCATTGTGGATTTTCCCTTTCACAACTGCTTTTCCCTTTTAGACTTGCTTTTCCCTTCTGGTCTTGCTTTTCCCTTTCAGTCTTGCTTTTCCCTTTCAGTCTTGCTTTTCCCTTTCAGTCTTGCTTTTCCATTTTAGTCTTGCTTTTCCCTTTTAGTCTTGCTTTTTCCTTTTATTCTTGCTTCACCCTTTCACTGCTGCTTTTCCCTTTTAGTCTTGGTTTTCCCTTTTAGTCTGTCTTTTCACTTTCCCTGCTGCTTTTCCCTTTGACTGCTGATTTTCCCTTTTAGTCTTGCTCTTCTCGTTTAGTCTTGCTTTTCCCTTTTAGTCTTGCTTTTCCCTTTTAGTCTTGCTTTCCCTTTTAGTCTTGCTTTTCCCTTTCACTGCTGCTTTTCCCTTTCAGTCTTGATTTTCCCTTTTAGTTTTTCTTTTCCCTTTTCGTCTTGCTTTTCCCTTTTAGTCTTGTTTTTCCCTTTCCCTGGTGCTTTTCCCTTTCACTGCTGCTTTTCCCTTTCACTGTTGCTTTTCCCTTTTAGTCTTGCTTTTCCCTTTTACTCTGTCTTTTCCCATTCACTGCTGCTTTTCCCTTTTGATTTTGCTTTTCCCTTTTAGTCTTGCTTTTCCCTTTCATTGCTGCTTTTCCCTTTCAGTCATGCTTTTTTCTTTCAGTCTTGCTTTTCCCTTTCACTGCTTCTTTTCCCTTTCTCTGCTTCTTTTCCCTTTCACTGACACTTTTCCCTTTTAGTCTTGCTTTTCCCTTTGACTGATGCTTTTCCCTTTCACTGCTGCTTTTCCCTTTCACTGCTGCTTTTCCCTTTCACTGCCGCTTTTCTCTTTTGATTTTGCTTTTCCCTTTTCGTCTTGCTTTTCCCTTTCACTGCTGCTTTTCCCTTTCACTGCTGCTTTTCCCTTTCACTGCTGCTTTTCCCTTTCTCTGCTGCTTTTCCCTTTTAGTCTTTCTTTTCCCTTTTAGTCTTTCTTTTCCCTTTTAGTCTTGCTTTTCCCTTTTAGTCTTGCTTTTCCCTTTTAGTCTTGCTTTTCCCTTTTAGTCTTGCTTTTCCCTTTTTGTCTTGCTTTTCCCTTTTAGTCTTGCTTTTCCCTTTTTGTCTTCCTTTTCTCTTTTAGTCTTGCTTTTCCCTTTTAGTCTTGCTTTTCCTATTCACTGCTGCTTTTCTCTTTAATCTTTCTTTTCGCTTTCACTGCTGCTTTTCTCTTTTAGTCTTGTTTTTCCCTTTCTGTAGAGAGTGTTTTTTACAGCTAGTTAGCTGAGAAGGGTTGTAATCACGGTGCAGCTAGGCAAGCAGCTATAACACCTGCAAGGACAGCAAGAATAACAAGATGCCTTGGGATGGTGAGAAACTAGCCATGGTTCTGGGAACTCAGCAAGGGAGTAGGTTTCAGTTGATAACAACAAGCTGTTAAGATACTCGGGGATAGTATGTAATTGGGAACCAATGATGAGCTGCACTTTTGCAATATGTATGAGCTAATTATCCGTATTATAAAGGTACACGCAGCCAAGGGTTAAATGAGATTCGCTGATCATATGTCAATGACAGGTGTGGTCGTCTGCTTTTCTCCCGCCGTTCTGCAACAAACACCTATATACAAATTTAAGAACACAACGGAGTAACTGTTACTGTTTATTAACAACCAGTTTTAATAATACGATAAAAGTATGTCCTGAGAAAGGGGAACAAACATGCTTCTTCAAGGTTTTTTAGCTGTTCTGGATCTCAGCCGTCGCTTGATGATCAGATGATCACTTTCCTTCTTTTGTTCCTCAGATTCCTGAAGAAAACATTTCAAAAGTTACTCATCTTTTCACACAAGACTGACAAGCTCTTCTTGACCCACGCAAACATATTTATTCCCCTAAATGGATTTCAGAATGGCATTTGCTTATTATATTTTATTCAGAAAACTATGGGATACCGAGATCATTTTAATGCAGCTTAATCACTCCGCCAGCTTTCTCTGCTCCATATGTGCGCGTAGCAGTACCTGCTAAAGGAGCGCTGCCTCAACACCACGTGCGTGAAGGCCAAGCACAAACAGACATTTTCTGTTGGGGTGACCTTCAGTGAGAACTGACAACTGAGGAGGAGTGAGAGCGAGAGCAAACCCGGGCTCTGTGGGAAAGCATCTGGCGTGAGTCTCTGCTGCCAGCCTGCACTGCAGCAAGCACAGCCGTGGCTGCCAACTCTCACAGAGGGTGGATTAGGGATTAGAAAGTGCAGGAAGAGAAGACAAAGGCAAGGGCTGTGTGCTTGCAAGCCCTTGCTGCCTGCTAGGGTGCAGTCTTGTGTAACTTAAGTCTTGTGATTGGAATAACACCCACTACAGAGGGGTGTAAGATCTAGGAATATAAAGGTATGCTAAAGGATTCAGTAACTTTCTAGAATGAGAAATATGAGTGCAGACAATCAGCATTTCTCTCTAATTTAGATAGGTGATCTGACCTGTCCTTTATCTGGCATGTAAGGCCATGAGAGGTAGCACAGTGGATTTTGCTGAAGAAATGGGCCAAATTTGGTTGGCTGCTCCGCCTTTTATCTGTGAATTGCACGCATAGCAAGGCAAGAGACCCCAAAAGATGGGCAAAGAAGGAAGACGGACATCAGTTTTTATGTTGGTGCGCCAAGCCTTCACATGGGATTCTTGCACTTTCCCAGCGTCTGAACGGGAGTCTTGATTTCCAGACATGGGAGCAGATTTCCCATGGACATGTGGCTCACGGCTGACAGAAAGGCTGGTGTCCATGCGAGGATGAGCTTTGCTACAGAGGCTCAAGGAGATGCGGCAGTAATGGCATGGCCCACCTCTTGTTCCCCTCTTGGCAGGCTCTCTGCCCTCTGATGAGATTTCTTTGGCTGAGGAACTGCACAATCACTTCTTCCTTACCCAGACGCTCTCCCAGAACTGGTTGCATCTGGCTATCTGTGGAACTTCCAACTTTGCTGGCAAATACATTCAAAGCTTCAGGAGGTAGGAGGGAATGCATATACGAACATACACTTATGTATATCCATTTGCTACCTTGCAGGACAGTATCATCACAAGTGCTGTTTCTATGGAAACAAGACTAAAAATACAGAATAACAGAAATTAGAGTCTCATCTAACAAGTATTTTCTATCCTGGACAAGGTTATTCTCATTTATATACTGTGCCTGCACATGTTTGCATGGAGACGGGGTTTCATTTTGTTTTGTTGGTGCTCTCGATTGCTCTTACATGCAGAGCCCCTCAGCAATAGTCCTGCTGTTATTTCTTCTGAAAAGAAATGCTGCATTGCATCAATATGTGCTGCTGAAGCACCTCAATGAGATCAAGAATTGACGTTAAGGATTCTTCCCCATCTCAGCTGCTTTGCAGCTGCGTCTCC
Organism: Coturnix japonica; assembly: GCF_054131305.1. Taxonomy (NCBI): domain Eukaryota; kingdom Metazoa; phylum Chordata; class Aves; order Galliformes; family Phasianidae; genus Coturnix; species Coturnix japonica. Next base: position 928,611 of record NW_028188947.1, read on the forward strand.
AGGGCACTATAGCAGGTGCCCAAAGCAGGCAGCTTTTGCCCTTTGGCTCAGGGCAGCCACCTGCTTTGCTCCAGTGCTGGTGGTGTCGGAAGGGCACTGCAGGCACTGATCTGCCCTCACCTCACAGCTTTCCCAAACAGGCCTTTGGGGCAGCAAAGCACTGAAGCACCAACAGTGTGTTGTGTGAACCCCGTGCCCTTCCCCACTTGAGCTGCCCGGGCCCACTAAAAGCTTTAAAAACCCATGAAAGTGCTCTTGCAATTTGCATATAAGCAAGACTGCACTTCAGAAAATCTTACATTTTACTTCATAAACATAGGCATCTGCTGCTAATTAAAGTAGCAGCATATAATTATACCCTTTCTTATTAGTAGATATAGAGTCTGACAGTTGCTTAGATACAAAATAAGCGACCACGGATTGTCTTCTGCACTTTAACAAGCAGAGAGAGCAGGAACAATAGAAATGTAAACTTATTCTATATTATCTCTGGTAAGTGCGCCTGGGAAAAATGTTTAATCTCATTGGTAGCTTGTAATTTTAGCTGTAAGGTTCTTCAGCAACCCCTCTGTTTTCCACAGTAAAATACCAACCAGTTGGTTCCTTGCCCCATCCTTGGAGGTGTTCAAGACCAGGTTGGACGGGGCCCTGGGCAACCTGATCTAGTAAATGTGTATGTTTGGTGGCCCTGTTAGGCAGGGGGGTTGGAACTACATGATCCTTGAGGTCCCTTCCAACCCGGGTCATTCTGTGATTCTGTGGTTCCTCTGGGGAGAGCAGTGAAGCTCCTTGGGGAAGGTGTCGGGCAGAAGGAGTGATAGTGGAGCTAGTAGACACCATTTTTCAGAGACCCCATCTTCTGGCTTTTTATTCCCAGGGAAGTAATGTCTGCTTCCTGATTAAAATAAAACCAGTGCAATCCAGGATTGTCACTGTAGACAGAGGCAGATAAACAGGAGCAAAGTGAACTGTGTGCAGAGCGTAGGTAAGGTTTTTAAAAGGCGGTGATGTTGCCAAATGTGGTTGCCTTATTTTCTAATGGGTTAAGTTTGCAGCCAAAGCAGCCCGGATGTGACAAGATGGATCTTCAAAGTCCTTACTGCTTCTCGTCAAAATACTCATGACGCTGTAGTGAAAAATCACTTCCCTGCCCCACTGAATATGTCAGCTGCATCCTGAGAGGCACATTGCAGTGTGTGACCTTTTCTTTCCTCTTGTTCTGCTAATAACCCCCAACTTTCCTTGCTCGCAAATCTAAAACTCTGTTGATACACCTACAGTCTAAGTGCTCTTGTTATTAAACTGTAGGGAAGGTAATCAGAGCAGCTAATGCCACGATAATCCCCCTAATCCATACTGTTATCTTTGGAGATATCAGAAATGATGCTGCCTGTAAAAGCGATGATGTATGTTCTGGTTAATTCTGCACTGGGAAACATTTGAAGCTAACCTTCAGAGTGTTACATGCTGGAGGCTGCAATGGGATTTCAATTGCCTTTCTTATTGACTAACAAAAAGTGCAATATTTCTCAGCAGAAACCACTGGCTTATTTCTAAAAAGTCATAGTGATAATAAGAAAGTTCATTTTGGGAAAGGTCCTTCTTCCCTCTGCAGCACTGTGACACCTAGGCAAAAGGCCAAGGCTCATAGGGATGGGCAGCAGCCTCCCTTCCTTCTCCCTGTGTGGGGCGTTAGGAGTTGAAGAGAGACATGAAGCTTCCCTTTGCGATGTCAGCTGGAGCAGAATTTTGGGTATGGCTTCCCGTGCTCTGAAGACAGATTTGGTGGGCTGTTGCTGTTCTCTCTTTTCTGAAGCATCACCAGTTTTAGGTTCTGCGTTACTGTTTTGGCAATGATGCCAAGGAGATGGCACAAACACTTTGCCAGCCTACTTGGTGCTTTCCAAGCTGGCCAGATCTACAGCATGGGCATTGCTGGCACACCTTCTGGTTCAAAGTTTTTCTGCTATGGCAGCACTGGGATGCCAGTAGAGAAAGGCCAAGGCAACTCTTTCTCTCGCTGTGCCAGTCCCTGGAAACCACCTTGCCACCTCCTCCCAGCCTGCACACAAACCAATTGATTTGCTCCACTCTCTGAGCCTCCTGGCAGCCCACTGTGAGCTGACACAAAGGAAGACCCACAGATCAAAAGAAACCAGCACAGAGACAAGGGGAAAGCATTACAGGAAAGCAAAGTGCTGCAGTGAAGTTCTCTTAGCATCTTTTTCCATCTCTGTTTTTGTTACTGGGCGATTTCCTTTTCATTCCCAGTGTGATAGAAACTTTATCATCCCAGTAACATTAATTTGCTAGATCCACCCCTCTCTGAAAGACTCCTGACAAGAGGACTGCATGGCAAACTCCTGTGCTCTCTGCTTCCCCATCGAGTTTCTCAAATATTCTGATGTTGTCTCAGAAGTGCCTTTCTTCTGCTGTTTTTGTTTCTCAGCATGAACTTTATGGTCCCCAGAGGTAGATTCAGAGCTTAAAGGTAAGTGAAATGCAATGTCACTGGGTGTGCTTCAGGCTCTTCCGCATGAAACGCAGAAACAACAATCTCTTCACCTCCTTCCAAGCATAACTAAAGCCCTATTTTCAGTAGAACAAACTCATGCAAAAATTCCATAAGGTTCTTAATAGAGCCAGCTGAGTTTGCTGCTCACCCTTTCAATCCGTGGGCATTTGACAATTGTGAGATGATGTTATTTTAGCGAGTATCTGACAAAGCATCTGGTAAATTTTGCCCCCCTATTTTTCAGGAAACCAGATTTCAAGGTAAGGTGATCTTAGAGGTTGCCTATTGCAGCCGTGCTTGACATTTTGGCTGCAGGCAAGACATGCAAGTGCACGGCTGTGCTGTGCCAAAAAGGTATTTCTCTTTTGTTCTTGGTGTGAAGTCTCATCTAACTCAAGTACAGGTGAAGAGGTTACCCAGTGTTAACAACAGTGGGCTTTCTCCGTGCCTGCTTGCAGGTATAGATTCTACTAACAAACCATGGGAGACTCACATGTGGTAAGAAAAGCAACCTCCAATGAGCTTGCATAGTTTCTCTGTTCCTTACTATCCCGTTTTTTTCATGCACTTTTCATTACAGCTCCTTTTTTTGTACTTCACTGATCCCTCATTCTTTTTAGAAAGACTTTTTTTTTTTAAAATAGCTTTTAAAAATACAGCTTTCTTATAAGATGGGCTCCTCAGGCAGCACGCCTCCCTCGAGACAACAAAGTAGGCATCTCACACAGAGCCCTGAGAGGCTGTGGATGTCCTGCCCATCAGTTCACTGTTTGCTTTCCCATCACCCTGCTGAGGATTCTGCTACTTCAGTGATGCTACAGCAGCAAATAGACTTCGTCTGTTTTAGGCCTTCGCAGGGCAAAGGGTGACAGCTCCCAGCTGTCTGCACAGGGCTGCAGGAGGAGGCTCTTCATATGAGCAAGTGCTGCCCATGGATCAGCTGGTGCAGAAACATTGCTTCCACAGGTCCATGAGCTCTCTGTGCTGGCCAGTGTCTGTGTGGGCTGAGGAAAGGGGCCCAGGGGAGAGAGGCTGTAAGGTGGTTCAGTACCAGAATAGGAAGGGACGTCAGGGAGCATAATTTTGGCTGCACCTGGGGGCTCCTGTGTGGGCTGGTATAGGGCTGATACCACTTCACCACATGAAGGGGCTAGGCTGAGAGCCCCCACAGCAGATGTCTCTCCTTACATACACATTACAAGTTGCTGTAGATCCAGGAATGAGTTCCTAGTGCAATGTGTATGGTCTGGGAAGGAAGGTATCTGAGAGGTGGAAATGTAATCCTCCAGCAAGAGTGGAGGTAAAACATCAGTGTACCAAAGGGGTTTTGTACATCCCCATATATGCTGAAGCAATATTTAATTTGTGCTCTCACGAATGCACAGAGCTCATCAAAGCTGTAAATGCAATCAGCTTTTGTAAACTGACTCACAAGAAAGGAGGAAAACTGGGGACCTGTGAACTGCTCTGGAGACTCGGCATATCATCTCGATAAACTGCCGTTACCATCAGTGCATCAGAGAGCCTAGAGCAGGGTCCTGTTGGCAGTGTTTCTCTATTGGCTATGGGATATCTAAGAGCTACAGCTAACTGATTCCTTGCTGTACCTCAGTGTATCTAGCATCTCCAGCATTAGCAGTATGTCTGCTAAAAGGCGACTTGGAACAATCTGAAATACAATAAGTGCTGTTGTACAGAAAGCTGTTTTTGTGTCTGCAGTCCAGGCAAAATGGGTAAACACCTATACTGTCACAATGGGGTCATGTTGTTCCCTCAATAAAAAATAGGGTTTTCGCAGCATAGGTTGCTAAAATTTGCTAGTCACAGCATATTTGAAAAAGAGCCTCCAATTTCCCTGTTAGCTAGTGCTCTTTCTCTGCCATAAACAGTAATGCTCGATCAAACATCTTGATGCTGTTATAATGAGCTGTACCTAATACCTTAACGAAAACATCTGTGTAGGCTAAAAGGGAGAACAGACTTTCTGGCTCTCAGCAGATTTAGAGCTCTGTATCTGATGCAGTCCAGCCAGATAGTCTCTGTTCATATCTTTCCCTGTTGGCTTTCTTCTTTTCCTACATCTGCTCAGGTAGCACTGGGTGTCCACGACCAGTCACAAGTCACCAACCTATACAGATGTTCTGCTTAGGGCTGTGCCACCTGTGGAGAGGAAATCCAGCAGTGATGGGAGTTAGTGGTTTCTTTGCAAGCCCACCCCATGTGCCATGTCGTCCTGTTTTCCCCTTGAGTAGACCTTTGATTTCTCTTTTTTGCAGGCTGCTTTCAATATTCTGTTTCTCCAGATACTGGTGCCCTTCTCTTGCATTCTCTGTGTACCCCCATGCATGTAGTACCTCATGTAGTAGCACGTAATACCTCATTCATAAAATTTCCCAGGCACGCTTCTAGACCCAGATAGCAAGGGCATTTGTTAACTGAGACAGGATTTCAACCTGTGTGATGCAGTATCTGTGGAGTTGACAGAGCCTGCGGAAAGCTGACAAGAGATGATTTCATTGAACTGTGAAGCCTTGAACCATGAAGATCGCAGCGCTGCTCATCCTTTCAGAGCACTGTCATCATTTGATAGATTAATCAGGGTTACTTAGCAGGGATGCTTACCTGGCAAGGCAATTCCTTAGCTTTTGTACCCCTTGAGTAAAAAACTCAAGAGCAATGAGCAGCTGCATCTGGCTCCAGCAGCACTATTAAACTCCAATACCAATGGGGTATTCAGTGAAGGGTATGAGGGCTCCATGTCTTACAGTTGATTTTTTTCTCCCTTGAAGATACCTCTGTATTTTGTCTTCGGTGAGGTGAAAATTTCACTGTAACCCGCATTGTTGCATCTGATAATATTTACAGAGCTTTCTGCCTTAGTAGCCTTGAAGAAATTCCTGTCTCTGGTTTATATTTGCTATGAGCAGACCAGTGCGCGTTACCATTGTTGTTTAAAGGATATTTGTGCTTCAAGACCTTTTGTGTAGCATCTCTTTCCAGCTTTGGAGTCAGACTTTCTGCTCCTCCCCTGCAGGTCTTCATGCTTCCTAAAGCGTGCCCGTGGGCACAAGATGAAGCACACACGTACCAGTGTCCTGAGGCTCAAATGCTTTCTGTCCTCAGGAAAGATCCTGAAAAGCCTTTTCCTAAGTGAAGCTCTGGCCCTTGTTTGGGTTGGCTATGAGCTGGCAGAGACAAGATCCTTAATGCTACCTGCATGCATGCTTAGATTGGATTTTATGGCTTGTGAGCCTTCCTGCAGCCCTCTGTGTGGCAGCCTGACATTTAGGCTTCTTTCTTCTTCCATCTTAAAGAGGGGTCAAAAGCAAGTTAGCTTTCTGCCTTCTTTCTTATCTGATCTGGTCTTTGTACCATGATCTGAGCTTTTGTCACCTGCGTGGACAGCTTATATTAACACTGATTTTAGTTTCCAGCCTTTGATCTGCTCTCTTCTAGCTATTAATCGTCTTATCTCGTTCATCAGTAAGACTGCTTTTCCCCTGAGGGGAGATATTCTCTTCCTCTGCCCTGTTTTCCTTTATATTACTGCTACAGCATGTTTGCAGTGCCTGAACTTGGCTCTGCATTGTATTTTCTCTAACTTCTTGCTTACAGATGCAGATTATCAAATAACATTCCATCTGCAAATGGACTCTTAAATTAAGCTTCATAGTATCTGAATATCACCACGCTGCAATCACATCAAGACTGAAGGGAGAAACACGTTTTGCAGAATGGCAGTGTTGTATTTCAGATTGGAGTCAGCCTCTTGTGAAAGCAGCCAACACTTTTGCTCCAACTGGAGCATACTGATGCTTCTCTTCTGTGACTCACTTGAGGCTGCAAATCTAGCTCAGTAACATCTTATTCTTGGTAACAGTGATCTTCAGAATCCCTCCAGTTTTGGAAGGCTTGTATCACATTTTTTTTTCCCCAAGGACTGAGCCATAGGTGGGCTATGGCTTCTAGGCTGCAGACCTTGTGTATGTTTTTATAAACCTAAAGGAAAGAACTAATATCTTTCCTAAACAACTTAGTACAAGCTGTGCTACGTTACTTGAATACCCTTTCCAATTAAAATCTTCTGTGTACAATTCTTGAACGGCCACTAATTTGTGTTTGCTCCATTTTAGTGTAGCACTGTTTAAGACATCAGTTTATTCATTTAATTATTTTAGCCACAGCAGTGGCACTCCCAAATATACTTTTGTTCCACTGTCCAGGTAGCTTGTCAATGTGCATATTGTTAATGCTTTTGTTTTCTTCTTTGCTTTCCCTTCTTTTTTTTCCCTCCTGCAGTTCTGCTGCAGTCAGCCCTAGAAATATCTTGAAGCATAGATTTCTTCTCTGTGCTAATTCTTTAAATGCCAAAAAGTCTTCCTGCTTCCATATGGAGGCTTTTAAGCTTTTTCTTATGCAGAAAACAAACATTTTCTGACAGCTGCAGAGGAATTCAGCCTGCTCTGGCATTTCAATACAGACACCTTTTTGCTTGCTAGATAACCACTTTGGGATGAGAGGTAGTCTTAAAAGTAGAATTTTATCGAGTATTTCCTTCCTTTCTCATAACAAAATTCAAAGCCTTTGGTCTACAAATACATATGACTTGTACCTGCCTCACTGCTTCTGGGTGTTAGCAGCAGGGTGCAATGAAGCCCTGTTTTCCTGAGTTACAGAAGGTCTTCTCCACCTGCACAGAGGCTTTTTCACCTCCCGCTAGTGCTGTGCAGTGGGAATCAGGGCTCATTTGGAGCAAGTGTAGGTGACCTCTGGGTGCTCACAATGCAATGAAAATACAGTAACCCCAAATACAGAGCTTGCTGTACCTAACACATTTACTTTGCAGATCCCTTTGTTCAGATTCCTGTTGCACAGAGTGATATGCTTTATCCTGCATAAAGATGGGTCACGCTGCTCTTGGGAGTGCAGGCTGTACAACTTTCCACTCTCTTCTGAGAGCATCGTGCCTGACAAGTCTCTCTTCGATCTCGCTAGACCCTCAGTAGCTTCCAGATATCCAGACAAGAATAAATGCCAGGATGTTCTTTCATTCTTCATTGTCAGAAAGGATTGCAAGATCATTTTTTCTACAGACTGACTGAACTTGCTCTATCTATCCAAGCCTTTTCCATCTTCATATTAAATTACTTCCTCATATTTCTACATCGGGCTATGATGAGTACAGCATATGGGAAAGTTAATAATGAAAAAGCAAAGAAGTTAAAAGTAAATCTGGAGTTTTAAATTTATTCACGTTAAAAAGCCAAGTGCTACTTTAAAAATTATTTCCTATGTTTTCACAGTGTTATTTCAAAAAATATCTCCACTAAGAAAGCTAAAAATCAAATGTGAGTTGAAACTTTTTTAGTTTCATATGATGTTAATGAAGAATCTGGGCAAAACAACAAACTCTGAACCCAGATTGCAAAGTCTGTACAACCAAAGGAAACAAGGGGGGGTACCTACTGGGGGTGATGGCTGACAGGCAAACCGAGAAGAACGTGAACCCCAAGTACTTCAGCCAATAGGAAAAGGGGGAAGGGCTCACTACTGTTGGGGTATAATGATAAAATAGAGGCTGTGTCCCTCGGTACTTTGAGACATTCCACAGGGGAATGCCCCAGTGAATTCAAAATGAGAGAGCTGAAGATTCGCCTCTGTCTCTTTTTGGGATGATTGAATAAGCCTGCTGGAGCAGAAATTTTCCAAACAACTGGTTCAATGGTTCACCCACAGGTCTTAGGAGAATGGGAGGAAACTGGGGAGAGGCTTATGCATTTCTTTCTGCCTTTCTCTTGCCTGTGACACAGAGGTAGTACTGCAGCATGCAGAAAGGCTGCTCTGCTGAAGAGTGCTGAGCACACTGCCAGCTGCAAAAAATGTCATAGTGTGAGATTTAAACAAGAAAAAACAAATTAGTTCTCCTCACCCTATCTTGGAATTTTGAGGTGTCTGTGGGACTATTTTCTAAGGGCTGGAGGGCTGGAGGTTTGTGTTCTCTTCTCTCCTTTTGCTTTTTAAAAGATAGCTAAATTTCCTGTGGGATTATGTGGCTTAAAAAGCCGTAAGAGAGGGAAGTCTGAATCCTCGGGAGCAGTCATTGCCCTGCACAATGCAGAATGTGCAGGCAGGTGGGTAGGAAGGCTGTTAGTGTACAAAGATTTGTCTTCGTGCATTTTCATCCTGTGAGGACTGTTCAAAAGCTGCTCTTGTTTAAGGCAATTGCAGAGATTATCATTGATGAAGAGTGATTTAACAGTTCGTAGGTGCCATACATTCACTGTGCTGGCAATCCGGGCTCTCCAACAGCCTCCCCAAGGGCGGGCCTACAGCTGGTAAGGACATGCTTAGAGGCGGCATTTTTTCTGACTACTAACTTGAAAAAGTGGTGAACTACTCCTTGGTGTGAGCAAAGGAGGGACATCAGAGAGTGAGGGTGGCTGCAAGACCCCTCCCAGTGCCACGCTGGCCCCTCTGCCCCAACAGCTGTGTGAGGCCTCACCTGTGGCCTTTACCCACCCCTGCCCAGGCCCTGTTTCAGCCCTTCTGAGATCTGCACCAAAGGATAGCTGCTACAGATCATGCAGGTATGTGTATGTATGCTGTTTTGGTGGGTACCTAGCTCTGTTTAACACAAGTTTGGTTGGCAAAAGATGTCTGGGTGCCTCCTCTCTCCTGCTCCACCATGCAAGACTTGCGCTATGCAGGACACATGGCTGGAACTTGCCTGCTTGATGTGCTAAAGCTAGCCAAGTCTCTGTTGTGTCAGCTTTACAAGTCAAGAGGAGCTCCACCTGAGGCTTTCTTTTCCTTTCTCTGGCCAAGATATCTCAGCCCTGGAGCTGCCAGCTGGGGTGTGGGTGGTAGCCGGTGTGCAGGACTCCACCAGAGCTCGCTGCTTGCTTTTCCCAATGTTAGCAGGGTGAGCTGAAGAGTTTGAAAGGAAAGAGGATAACTTCCTCAGTTGGAAACTAGGGGTGTTGGTAACTCTGGGAGTCCTTTCTAGCCTCGTATTTCCCATCCCCTTCCCCTGTGGGAAACCTGAAGGAGCAAAAGTAATCTACTTCCCGCTGCTTAGCTGTATTTATTTTCCACTGCCTGCCTCTCTGCCTGCAGCACCACTAATGTTCCCAAAGCACCTGAAGTCATTTATTTTCTACCTCTGCCTATGGCAGTGGTATTGCACCCTAGAAGGTTTTTCTTGAAGCCTTCTGGGCTTTGTTGGGTGCGCTCTAGGCATGTGAGAAAATAAACGGGCATAGAAGCAGTATGTGTTAAATCCACAGCGGGTGTCTAGACTGCCAAGGCTTGTATATGTTTTCACTTTTAATAAGTGTACATAGATATATTACTAAGTATCTAGTAGACAAACATACTCTAGATGCTGGAAACTTGCTGCTCCTATGGTCCTCACAGGAGCAGTTTGAACAGCATCATCTTCCCTTTATAAACACTGTAACATTTCTCTAAGAACTTAGATTACTTTTGATGCTCTCCATTTAATTAGGAAAATCTCTGCTTGTTTTACAAGCTTTTCTGGGTCATCCAAAGCCCTGTGTGAGAAAAGATGCTTGGATGTTGCTGGGGTTGTGCAGGTCTCCCTGCTCTGAACTGAGCTATGCATGAATAGACCAAGGTTCAGCATTTTGGTTAAGAGGAAAGGAGCCAGTCAGCTGCTTTTTCAAAGAATGATGAGGTTTAGAGTGATTAAATGTCTACAAGCTTCTAAGGTAACAAGGCTTCAATTCTTCTGTGATTAAAAATGGCTGAGAGTCAAAATGGGACTATTTATTTCCATGAGTGACTGCGTAGGAAGTGCCTAGTTCATGCTGTGAATAACTTGAGTTTTTCTTCTTCTTCATTCCCTCGGCTTCTGATGGTCTCTTGCAGACGAACTTAGACACATTTCTATTAGCTGTCCCCAGCTGGTGTCACTGGCATCTCCTAGATCTACACCAGCAGTTTTTTGGCCTCAGTCATTAAAAAATACATGAGTAAAAATACAAGTCACTGGCTCCAAGGTGGACATAGTGAGCTAGGCTGCTTTCCCCAGTATCTAGCCAGTCTGCATCTAATGGTGAGCCTGCAACCAATAAAGTCCTGAGGAAGGCACATAAGATGTAAAGCCTTTCCCCTCTTATTTCCCTTGGACTGTTTTTCCCATCTTTCCTCATGTGTTTTGCTAGCAGAAGCACCTGTTGTTTGTCAGACAGCTACTTAAGACTTAGGCTGGAACAGGCACATGATACAGTCAAAACTTTTGTAATTTGAACTCCTATGTAACTTTCCTACTTACCACAGGGGAGATAAATCCTCTTACCCACCTGTCAGGTAGGCCCAACAGAGCAGCTGGAAAGAAGAAAACAAGCTGTGCATGACCATCCAATCCCTGCTGACCATTGCGGGTGTTGCTGGGAGCATGCTTTGCTTTCTCCTGTGTAGGAGATATTACCTGGAGCTTTACCTCTGGGGTCTTCCTAGGCACTCTGGTGCTGAAAAGTCCATTCTGCTCAGCAAAGTCATCAGAGGTGAAAAAAGCAGTTTGAGCAATTGATAGAGCTTAAAGTTACAGATGAAAAGGGAACTTCTCATCAAAGGCTTCAACTTTTTCTATAATGTTGCTGCCCCCAGGCTTGCTCTGCTGTTGGCCTGTGCTCCTTGGGGTCATAGGAAAACTGCTTTGTCTGTTGAAGATGGGGGTGGAGGAGGAGAAAATAATAAGTTGGTCTTTCTTTTTTCTTATTTTTTTCCTCTCTGGAATTGAAAAACATGCAGTTTTAGAAGACATTATGTCAGTCTGTTCCTGCTATGGAGCAAGATTAGTGTTGTATACAAATGGAGATGTTAGGAGAAAAATGTAATGCAAAACAATGTCTTGTTCCCATGCAAGCTAGAGTGGCTGCATAATAAATACAAGGCATCCAGTCTGTGTTTAACATGCTTTTTTGAAGCCATGAAAAAACCTTCAGTAAAAGTCTCCTAAAAAGCTGTGAAATGAAAAAGTAGCAGCTGATTCTTACAAATGTTTCTTCCTGGAGGTTTATGTTTATCTTCAGTATTTTTGTTTAGGATTGTTTGACCCTCACACAGCCCTGTGCAGAGGGCATATATAAAATCAGAACAGCTCCATTTTGAAACACGTGGGGTGGCTTCTGAGCTCACTGGCTCTGCTGTAACTAACACTCCAGCACCTCTCTATCTCTCTCTTAAAACTGAGACATCAAAAATGTTTTCTCCAGCCTCCTCCTCCTGGCCACACTTCACCAACATGTACCTTGCAGAAGATGAGGGATAGCAATCCATGAACTTTACGGCTTCAGTGCTGGGGTTGTTCCTGGGCCAGCTGCTCCTCTGGGTCCTGCTGATGGTCAAGGTATGCATCTCTGGAAAAAGCTGGCTTCTGAAGCAAGAGGTATAGCATTGAGACCTATTTGAGATCAGTTCAAGTGCACTGATGAGCTGCAAAGCAATAAGGCATCCAGTAGGAACACGTAAGGTGGTATTTCAGCACTTGCCAAGGAAGGGCATTTATCTGCTATTAAGTCAGCACCCATCAGGATAACAACTAATTGAAACCAAAGGGACCGCTCACAGCGTAATATACCAGGCAACGTGAATAATGATAATACTATTTGGCCCTCAGTTAGTCATCTACAGTTTCCTTCTAGAGCTAGAGAGCTCTGGCTGTATCTCCTGCTGCTGCACGTGGGCTCTGTGTGGATTAATTTGTGCCTCTGAAGAGGGGTGACTGCTGCTTATGTCTGCAGGTGTTTGGCCCAATCTTACCCCTTCCATTTAAGAACTGAAAAATCAGTTATTTTTTTCTTCCTCCTTTACCACAAACTATCTGGGGTCTCTCAAGTGTCTCAAATAAATCTTTCTGATTTCTCTTTGTGCCTGCTAAATTATGGCATCTTTACTGCAGGATAACAAGCCTGGCTGCCTCCCAGCTGGTTTCTTTGCTGGTTGCCCAGCTGTTAGCCTGACCAGAAAGGTGACATGGATGTCTATCACAACGCAGGGTTTGCCTTTTCTTTCACATTACTTATGTTGCTGTAAGTATACTTGATGAGGTTCAAACACATGAAGTCTGTGGGAATGAAAATTCCTTGTTATTGCCCATTAACATCTATGCAGGGAGACTGGTACTCAACAGTACCAGTGGATGGGGATTTTTTTTTCTTACTGCTGGGCTTGTTTCTTTTTGTAATATATCTTCCTGGAAACTGATTTTGGTTCTCCCGTTGCTGTCTGTGAACTTTAACAAGTAGGCAGACTACTGTGATGGCTGCTGCTGCTGCTGAACAATATTGGATGAGCAGACAGGGTTAGTGCTAAGTTTTGGAACACACTCAGCATGTGCCCCTTGAAGTCTGGATTCTTTCCTGGGACTTGAGGTCCTTCTGTGGACTGCTGCTGTGGCATTGCCTCTGCTCATTAGATTTGATACTTCTGTAAGTATAGAAAGGTGGCTTACTGTTAATAAGCTTCTCTGTTAATCTCAAGCATGTCCCCTTACTGTGTAAAAGCTCCTTGCAAACATAGACTCCGAATCTCATCTTGGCTGTGCTTCTTCGTTTCTGTTTGTGCCATGCATTGCAGTAACGTATCATTTTCTGAATCCTGCCAGGAAGAATGTCTGCTATTCTTCATAGTCTTCTTTATAAGATGGCTTCTGTAGTGTTAGTCCTTGCCTGCTCTGGGAAACAAATACTTTGCTGACAGTGTTTTTCACTGATACATCTTGCTGTACTATTTTTGAAACCTGGTCTCGTCTTTGCACTTGGGCAATTCTCCCTTTAGAAAATGTGACAATGAAACCCATGTGGCACCTTTTGTTTTTCGCCATAGCTGCTGATGAGTCATTGGTAGGAGACGCTCTCAATGAATTTTAAGTTTGCACAGCACCAAATGAAAGTACTTATTTGGACACTTCCAGTCGATGTTGTGCTCAAGCACAATAGCAGCGATTAACTTGAATGTGATTATTGTGAGGTCTGGTTTTGATCCCACCAAAGATGTCCTCAAACACATCCTGCACTGTGAGCTACCAGATCTGAGGGTGGGAGGGCAAAGCACAAGGATGTGTATTTTGGCCACTTCTGAAAACAGAAGCATCTGGATGTAGATTCTGTCTAAAGGTCTCACCCTGCAAAAATGTCAGCCATCATAGTACCAGATTAGATCTTCACTTAGCTCCAGTATGTTTATCAAACTGCAAGGTTTTGCTTCCCCCATTCCCCTGCTTCTGCAGTCTAAAGCTGCTGAGGAGTTTCATAAGAATATGTAGCTGTAGTTCCTGTAAATGGGTGAGAAAAATGAACTGCCAACAGTCGTATACTTTATCAATTAGCAGACTGGAGCTGGAAAAAAGAATTATGCCCACCTGTCCTCAACAGTTTCCTGTTTACTGGATTTATTGAGCCCATTCATCTTGACTGAAACATACATCTGGATATGCAGGACTGCTGCTTAATATGTGTGAAGCGGGGGATTTAAAAATCAATCATATTGAGGAGCAACTATTTTCAGTCCTTCACTCTTTCACATTTCTGCCTTTTCATTGTGTTCTCCAAGCTGTGAAAGCTTTTAATTTCAGTGTGTTTGACTGACACCCCAGAGGATGTGACTCATGAGTTAAGGGATGGACAGGAAGTGTTCAGTGGTTTCTCAGTAGGGATACATCTGTCCTGAGGCAATTCTCCTTTTTAAGTGGCAGGGGGCTTTAGTGGGAAGAAAGGAGGTTTTGACTAGGAATTATAAAGGGTATCTAGTAGAGGCTTCTAAGAAAAATGCTCACATAAATTCTTTTAATTCTGTGCTAATAGGGACTTGTCAGTGAGCATCCAAAGGTAAAGTTTGGCCAAGTTTGATCAGCACAGAGAGCAGAAAAGGATGTGGCAGCCCAGAGTGCTTTCTTTCCCCAAGTTTCTCTGGTTGGAAGAGCCACTTCTCTGGTCTTGACAAGAGGTCTAGAAAGAAAAAGACAGATTCTGCCTACACTAGAAATAAAGCTATGCAATATGCCTACGTTCTGACACAGAGCTCCATGGGCAGTTTTCTGTGGGCAATTTCTTATTCTTTCCTTGCTTCCTTATGCTGTTCTCTTTGTCATGGTGTCAAGATGTCCTGTGGATTTTATGACTTGAATTAGCTCATGCTAAGTAATTTACCTGAATGTTAACTATATAATAACACAGGGGAGGTTCAGGTTGGATATCAGGAAAAGGCTTCAGCCATGGGGAGGCTGGGCACTGGAACAGGCTCCCCAGGTCAGTGGTCATGGCTCCAGACTGCCAGAGTCTTAAAAAGGTCTATTGGTCAGTTTAATCCTACAGCCTAAGCTGACTAGAACAAGATATGTTGCAACTATAATGAGTCTATTTATTTCAGTGTATTCTTATTTATTTATCTTTCTGTTCCATGGGTTCAAACTCAGCTATAGCCCTAATCTATTTTATATATGGTTTTCCCTGGCTTCAAAGTTTTGGTTCAGACCCCTAGGAAAGTGCAGAGAGTTTCTCCAGACAGAAATCCGTTCACCTTTCTGATGTGTCATGGAAAGACTTTTTTTGGGTGCTCATATGTGGAGCCAGTGAAGCGTTTTGAAGCGTCCCTCACCTGCAGACCACTCTTCTGACTGCTTTGTGAGGGAGACGCTGGGTAAGGGATCTGTGAAAAGTAAAGCAGCTTGAAGCTTTTCTTGTGATCTTGCCAAGCGGGATAAATGGCTTCCCCATTTAAACAGGTCAGCCTCTAGGAGGTTTCTTTTCCAATTGGCTGCTGTGTTAGGGCACTCTGGGAAGACATTCTGTGATGTCTCAGAAAAGTTCAGAAAATGCATATAATGTTTCTCAGTCTTAAATTCTTTCATTACCATTGAAGGAACTTCTGGGATTTTGCTTTTTTATTAAAGAAGACTACGGGTGTGTAGGAATCAAACTTCATAAGCTTATGAACTTGAAGCAAATGAACGCATTTCCTCCAGTTTCCTATGGCTCTAATCTCAATAGGCTTTGATAATATAAGAACAGGGAAAGGACAGCTTGTGGTGATTGACAGTTTAATCTCACCTGCCTGCTGTGAAATACACTGGTCAATCTAGAGAACTGCAAAGTATAAATTGCCTTTTTAATACTGATAAACAATAAAGGGGTAAACAAAAACTTAAGGAAATATTACATCCTAATTGTAGTTATCTGCTGGGATCAACAAATCTGGTTCATCCCACAGCTTCTGCTGTTTATTGAGTCTCTCAGCCCCACAGTAATTATTTCCTTAGCCCTTAGTTTGTTTGTGCTGTAACAATGGCTTGAGGATGAGAAATTCTGTCCATGTTTATTATGCAACCAAAGCAGCTGACCAGCTAAGTATCTGTCTGATTTTTTTTTATCAAGGAGTTTGTAAGCAAACTTATAATCTAAATGATGCCCTGATGTAATGTAAAGAAAGGGAGGTGATGGATAATCCTCTACCCCTCTCCATCCCATTCCTTACAAGTCAATAAGCTGCATTCCGTGCTACTTCAGGCTGTTTGCATGGAAAAGAGGTAAAGAGGGAATAGACTGAAATTATGTAACTTGTTTAATCGTAGAATTATAGGGCTGGCAGCAATGCTTCAAGTCTCCCTCACACCCAGCCTTTACTTGTGCCCTCGGAAGAAGCAGGATCCTTTCAGAAACTCCGAGCTGAGTCTCGCCTCTCTATCACAAGGCAGAGATGGATCTTACCAGATTTTCAGGCTGATCTGATGAAAGAGAGATGGAAAAATGCTACATCCTGTCAGTTTACAATCAGGCAGCCTCCAGGTGCCACAGCTTGGGAGTACAAACACCATGAAGAGCATCTGTTTGAGAAGATCTAACACAGGGAAAGAGAATGAAATTGAGACTGGGCAGAATATCAGAGCAATGTTTCACAGCAGTGAGGACTACTGAGTATGACTGGGAAAACAGCAGAAATGATCTTAAGAGTGGGGTGATAACTATGAACCAACCCATGCACACTGCCCTGTAAAGGAGGAGGAGCTTGTTATCTGCCTGGTGGGGAAACTGTACATCAATTGGTTGTTTGCAGTCTAATGAAGGATCCAAGTGTGCTGCCCAAAGGTGGACATTTTCACTGATTTATGCCAGAGGAAGACTCCTGGTAGCACTTCAGCTCAGTCTGATTTCAGTGTGTTGCATTCATGTCTTATTCTAGTGAATTAGGCCAGAGTGGAGTCCTTTGTTAACATAGGGTGGTCAATTGTATTTTGCCTGTAAAGCTTTATTTTTTATGCCTTTTTCTCCTTTTGCTTCAGGATCCCAAGTCCCGAAGCATTTAGAAGAGCGGGCTCAGTTACAAGCACTGTAAGGGCGGTGGAGATGTGTGGCTGCTTACAACTGTCATGGACAGATGTCATGGGAGCTCAGCATTTTGAACAAGAGACAGGCAGAGCTGTGCTGTCATGTCTAAGGAATATGATCCCCGTAAGAGGAATGATATCTGCTATCCTGTAGGGCATCATGTTGATGGGTGATGTTAGCCTCTGAACTGCTTTTCATGACACTTGAGTGGGTCACTGGTAGCTCCCCAAAGAATTAACTGCTGTGGTGAGGTGGGAAAAGATGTCTGACTTTGGATAGCTGGCCTTTGTGCCTCAAGCACAGCAGCTGGTGCCCTCCCTCTGCAATTGTTTTGTGGGAGTCTGGGAGGGCAGGCAGGCAGGCATGGAGACATCCCTTTCACAGAGCAGAAAGGGGCTTGTCTGGCTGTGCTTGTATGCTTGAAACGTGGAATGAACTTAAATATCCCCTTTAACTTTCTTAGAAGAAATCCCATTTGCATGTTACACCATTATTAGCAGAGACAATGGGACAAACACTGGTATCCTGTTAATTATGGGCATGCTAATGATATATACTTCTGCAGTCAAATAGCTCTGTAATTCTATTTCCTGTCTTAATTTTGTGCTTTGCTGTTTGAAATGTTAATGAAGCCAGAATTCTCAAAGGTCATCCTCTGAATATATCGGCTTTTTTATTTTTTTATTTTTAATTTTGTTTCAGAACAATTTAAATGAGGTTTTGTTTTTAATGTTGCTAACAATGTTAACTTTTCTGTTTAATTAATGAAGGTGTAGGAATATGCCTTGGCCCTGGTCAGCGAGCTAAATGAGAACAGCTCTGTGTTCTTCTCTAAACCATTCCCTGCCATTTTCTGCCCTGATATGTGTCCTGTTGCCCT
Organism: Coturnix japonica; assembly: GCF_054131305.1. NCBI lineage: Eukaryota > Metazoa > Chordata > Aves > Galliformes > Phasianidae > Coturnix > Coturnix japonica. The sequence goes on from NW_028188947.1 coordinate 946,354, forward strand.
GTTTCCCCCAGCAGCCCCTGCCTCTTTCTCTTCAAAGATGACATGGAAGAATAGATAAAGGAAAAAAGAAAAAGAAAAAACAAGAACAAAAAAAAACCAACAGAAAAGTGCAAATTTAGCAGAACTGAGCATTGCATTTTCCACGAGGCCATTTATCATCCTCAGAAAGTTTAGGTTCTTCACAAATAATAAAGCAAAGAACTGGTAATTGCAGTTTTCGGCTAATTGGCAGAACTGTGTCATGCAAAAAGGAGAATTTCTACACTGCCTTTGCTGACGATACTTGAAGGTTGTTTTAAACTTTCTACTAAATTAAGTGATCGTCCCTTGTCCGGGTTCAATGTTAATCCAACAGGTGGGGTTTTCATTTGTTTTTAATACTCTTAGATGACGGGGAAGTGGCAAGTGTAAGAGGTTGTTTCCACCAACTCGATTTGTGTGATAAAGCTCTCCAGGTCTGTTGTATGCACCTTCATATTGTAAGCTAGGTTCTGCTTTCTTTTTCACTGGAAAGCAAATGGAAGCTCTGGGTTATTTGGTGCTTTTGTACATGACCATACAGCTTTTTGGTGCCTTAAATACCTCTCATGCAGCCAAAGCTTCTCAGTGGTTAGAAAATGCAGGAGCCGTTTGTCTGGCTTTTTTTCAGTCTGAACTGCTGACAGTTTCCAGCTTTAGGAAGCTCTCACCTGGCTCCCAGTGTTTAAGTCTCTGATACAGTGGGGCTGAAAAGGAACTGGCCAGGGGGAGGATATGCAGGTATTTGTTTCTAATGAATTAATCGAAACTGGATCAGAAGGGAGTGGTGGAATTTTTAGCTAGCTAATCTATCAGCTGTACTTGCATGTACCTACAAATCTGTGCATGAGAGGCAAGCCAAGAGCTTCTGCAGTAAACTTGCTATTTTTCACATATTTAGATAGCGTGATCATCCTGCATGTGGAGGGCAAATGTGTGAGTGGAATTTTACCTGCTTCTAATATAATCAACAGAGAGTTTGCTTACTTCTCTCATACAACGTGAAGGTGACTTTGGTCTACCTCTTACATTTCTCATTTTACAACTGAGATTGTCAGTGTCTTTTAGCTTCACTGCCTAGGGCTGGATAGTTCCTCAAATATTATTTTACAGCAAGTGTTTCCACCTACAGCGCTGAATTTGCATGTTAGAGCACTTCAAGGGCAGCTTCCCAGCCTACAGACCCTGCTGTTCAGGTAGATAGAGGACAGTTAATCAAGTGTCTGAATGGAGTTCAGCAAGCTTTGCACAGGTATTCCTGGTGTGTCTCAGTGTCAAAATGGGGCAGTATTTACCCTGTGGTGAACAACCCTGGATGCAGATATAACAGCTGCTTGAGGAGGAGTCTGTGGCATTTGTAGCTCAAGAACACCCACTAGCTTAAAACCAGGGTTGTGGCCACATAAACTTCTAATCTAACACAACTGGAGAGACTATAAGCCTCTTAAACCAGCTTTTCCTGGTTTGTGGACATCACTTGTCCATCAGCCATGGTAGTAGAACTGCCCCAAAACTGGGGAGGAGAACCATGCTACTGGTTAATGTCTCCTGCAACACTGCTGTTCTGGGGGGTGAGGCAGTTCGATTATCTGAATGCTTACTACACTGATATTGCCAACTTTTCTTTTTTTCCTCCACTATTATAGATCTAATCATAAAGTCCAGCTTGTACCCAAAGCACTAGCACATCCATCAAGACGCTTTATGTTCTCTAGGGCTTTTTATTTTTATTTATTTATTTTAAATAAAGACTGTATATTTGGCATTATATAAGAAATCAGTTTTGAGAGAAGATTGATTTTTTCAGCAGATTTTGGTATTTTATGATATTTACAAAGCCCAGAGAAGTGCAGAGGGAGAAAAATATGACTAACTTTTCTTGAGTACTCCAAATAGTTAAATTGAAGTGAAGCTCTTTGTTGTTCCCCAGCAAAACAAAAACAAAAGTCTCTTTTGTTTTGTGTGGTAATTATGGATTTTCATGAGCACTCCCTGGTAATCAGGTTTAATGACACCAAACCCAAATCACATTATAGTCATTTTCCAAGGCTGTGTTGGAGACATGCCACATTAACCCAAAAGAACAAAGCTTTCGACGACAAGAAGAGTAAAAAGACAAAGGGAAGCAGCAAAGAAGTAAGATTTTTCTTACCTGTGACTGTACCCTTTGCACAATGTGATGCTGCACTAGAGGAATAAGCACTGATAAAAATATTGTAGAAATAATGTTGTCCTTGGATATCTTGGGAATCTAAGGGATAAACTTGTGTAAGGATTTACTCTTAATTTTATCTTCTTTACTATCATGTCTATTTGATTAAGCTAATAAAAAAACCGTGCTGCAGGTTGCATTATGTTATTTTAATATGCTCTTTTTCTTCTTGCTTGCTAAGCCTGACTTAGCTCAGTTGTCGAGTGCCAAGGGTTATGGGTTAGACTGTTCTGTGAGCTCATGAGCTGCAGAAAAAGGTTGGGGCTTGGTGGGTTGGAGGAACTTTCTATAGGAAACTAATGGGGGAATCTCATGTCTGCTGTGATGAGTAATGCTTTAGCAGATGCGCATGAAATGATGGAAATAGATCAACTGTACCACCACATTGAGCACTGAAAATAATTTTGGAAAGCCTGTCTATCCAGGCTATTCAAATAAAAACTTGATAGGAATTTCATTGCTGAGCTGAGGAGGGGATGTGGTCAAGAAGTAGGTAACTTAAAATTCATACAGGGAGCATGCTTTAACATAAATGCATGTTTTGAGTTCTGGTAAGATATGAAGTGTGCACACTGGCACACTTGTATCCATTTTTCTATTATGTCATATGCACTTATTAGTGAAAACCTCCATGTAATTTTTAATATGTGCTGAGTGAGTAAGATAACTCTCAGTGTGAATTTTCCTGCACTATAACTTTTGCTTTCTGGCTTCCACAAAGCACTGTAAGGACTTCATCTGTAATTAGTGAGTTGTTCGCATTGCTGTAAAGTGGTAACCTGCTGTAGCTATTGTCTTCTTGGCTGTACACAACTTTCAAAAATATGGTCTAGGATGTCATTATTCTTTTCTTTGTGGTTCAGAAAAGGAATCCATTTTCTTTGATAAAAGACCCACTGATCTTTGTGATCTATAAATCATTCTTTCAAAAGAAGCCCTTTGAAATATCAATTCAAGGTATTCTCACAGAATATAACTTTATAGCTTTTTCTAGTGATGGAAGATAATCCTTGCGCCTATCAAAAAGGAAAATCCATACTATTTTTCATTGAATTTTGTGACTTTAGTTGAAGCTTTCTGAAGGCCCAACATTACCATCTCTAGCCTTGTATACCATATGAAGTCAAAGCCTTTGTGTCAAAACAGCATTTCCTTACCTCCAGCAGAGCTTGAGATAATTGAATTAAAAACAGGACTGTACGAAACAGCACTCCTTGCAGCACTGCAAAGGCTTAGCACCTTTCATGAGGAACACTTGTGCTGTGTGTGATTTCTTCCTATTTCTATTTTTATTTTATTTTATTTTATTTTATTTTATTTTATTTTATTTTATTTTATTTTATTTTATTTTATTTTATTTTATTTTATTTTATTTTATTTTATTTTATTTTATTTTCTTTTAAGGAACTGGTTTTCCATTACTGTAAACTGCTTTTAGGAGCCCTGGTAAACTCTCTCCATAGGATGCGTTTCTTAGATGCCAGCTTGAAAGTGTCTTACATCCAGTGGAAATACCTGATCTTGCATAAACCTGTCCTGGACAAATCTGCCTCTACCAAGGCTACAGGCCAGGGTCTGCTAAGACTGTCGTATTTGGTGAAACAACTGGAGGGGAGGTGGTGAGTGAGTGGTGTCATCATGCTCTCACACCAGCTGTCAGTCCTGTAGCTATCAAGTTTTTTGGCATAAGGGTGCATTCATGTTTCTCCTTATGCAATAAAGGACTGAGACTTTTCTTTGTATAATCTGAAAACCATGGCCACATCTTCAAGGAAAGAACAATGTACGATAACAATGCTGGCTCTATTGCTAGTGGAGGCTAGAGAGCGGGCCTGGGGTGGCTGCCTTTCAGTGCTATAAGTAATGAGCAGTCCTTAATTGAACAGTTTAGAATTCCTCAGAGACGTTCAGAAACCTGCTGCACAAACCAAGGAATAAACGCAATGCAGCTCTTTTACATAAATAATCCTTTCTGCTTCTAATCTTCTGATTTATTCCCGTGGTGGCATATTGTTTGCGGTGTTTATCTCAAGGGATTGCTATTGATCTCTATTGAAGTGCTGAGGAAATGCATTTATCTGCATGAACCTGTGTCACTGTAGAGGCGCTCTGTGTCTGAGTGTACAGTTCTCCTCTTCGTGGTGATCACGCCTTATCTTTATTTCTCTTTTCCCTCCTCAGTTTATCTTTTGGGTGGCTGGCGCAGAGCAGTGGAATGCTTGGTGTGGTTTGTGAAACTGATTTAGGAAGTCAGCAGTGCTTCTAGTCCAGATCTTACCTCTTCAGTCTGTGACCTGACTGTGGATATAATGTGATTTGGTTTGGTTTTTTTTTAATAACTTTCTCACAGAGACATCTATACTTCAAGCATGTTCAGTGAAATTGGGGCACTCAGTAGAGGAGGGGAGAAGATGGTAGTGAGGAAATACTACCCAAACTGCATCCTTATTGAAGCTAAATAGGGTATTCCCAAAGGTTGAGAAAAGGACCAAGATCTGAAAGTAGCTGGAGTGCCATGCAGAAGGGGGAGGATTTTGTAGCAAATGTGTCCCTCTGTCTGTATTCTCCTCTGAGAATGTGAGGTCTGAAGGATTCTTCAAAGAGCAGAGCCTTCATCACAGGGTTGTCTCGTCTAAAACTGCAGAATAGAGTGAGAAACCTCTTAGGTCTGGTCCTCAAATGAGAAGTTTAAAGAGAAAACCACACTTCTATTTTTGTTCATTTGTCCTTCAACATTAGAAACAAGGCAAATGTTAGATTTCTGTTAATTTTTTTTTTTCCTGTTATTTTTTTTTTTAACCTGGCTTGTATTATAGGAAATGTCAAGGTAACTGACCAAAGCTTTGGTATCATTCCTATGGGTTTTCCTGCCCCTTGAAAAAGGCAACTGAGCAGTTTTTGTGAGACCTAACATCCTGAAGATCCAGATCCAGAGCAATCAGATATGTCTTTGCCCCATTGCACAGGCTGTCACAGCAGCTGGCTTCAGGGCCTTAGGCAAAAAAATCTCCTTGGTCTTCAGCAGGATGCTGTGGAAGGAGTCTGAACTCAGATGAGTTCCTTAAAATCACCCGTAGAGTTCTCCTTCACATTTCTGTAAGGAGTTCAGATGCCATTTCACTGTCTTCCTTGGGATAAGTCAGCTTTGCTGTGGAAATCAGTGAGGCAGGCCATATCCTTGCTAGTTGTTCTGCAGAACCAACCTGCTTGTTCCTGTTGGCTGGGTGAATGGGATTTTGGAAAGATGCTTAATGTCTTTGAAGTATTTTTCTGGTTAAATATTGTTAATCGTCAGAACTATTCAGTTCTTAAGGTAATTTGTGGGTTTCTTTTTTTCTTTCTTTTTTATTTTTTATTTTCTTTAAATCCATTAAAGGCATGAAATGGAAAAAATTCTTTGGTTCAAGATTATTCAATGTAATTAGAACAGTGTCACTCATCTTAGTAAAATCCTCTATAAAAGTGTTTTTTTTTCCCCCGCTCTCGTTAAAACTTAAATCCATGATACATAGGAAAAGATACAAGTTATTGTTCATTTACTCTGTACCTCGCCATATAATATATTCCTAGAAATAGGAGGCTCTTGGTTTTAGTTTTATAAGTTGAATGCAGCTACTGCTACTATAGGTTGCTGCATGTATGGGAGGCCTGGAAGTGCTTTCTGCTGGTATCGGATTAACTACCTCTGTAATGTATGAAATCCTCATGTAAAGGATGGCTGTGCAAGAAGTGTGGCTGGGATGTGAAATATGGATTCACTGGACACCATTAGGCAAGGCAAGCTGCAACGTTATTATCTGCTTGTAGATTGTCTTTAATACCGGAATACATGTTGAGCATCCTTCTGGCCATCAACCAGATGCTGATTGTGACTTGTTGATTTCTCGATTCCAGCTTCAGCCATGACATTCCAGGCTATGAGGAATAAGTTACTCTTACTACCAGTGCTCGGGATGATAAAGAAACTGTTATTGTTTTTCTTCTTCTCTGCTTTTGTCTTTAATTTGATTGCATAAAACCTTATTTTTCATTTTCTATTTTGTTCCTGTAGATCTCATGGTTCAGTGGAAAAGAAATCATGGGATGCTGCTTCCTTCTGCAAGCTCATCACTTTAAATTTTGATCATTCGAGTTAGTATTATTTCAAGGACTGTTCATTAATTAGGATTTGGATTGCCAAATGTGACATTGTGCCTTGTGTAATCATGTATCAACATATCAATGACTGTGCTGTTCAGCAAACTCTAATAGCCATTTTGGGCAGATAAAAATTACAATAGAAATTAAAAGCAGATTTAAGTAGTTTTATGCTTATGCTTTATGCTTATGGCTGCATATATCTAAATTTTCCAAGTGTTTCATTTGATTATTCTGGACTCATCTATTATTATTGAAAGATTTTTCCCCCCTTTTCTATGCTTCTCATGACTTTTTTTTTTTTTTTTAAGTATCACCATTTGTTCCTCTCTCTCTGTGATGAAGAGACCTCCTCCTAGTTTTCTTCACAAAAGTTTGGCTTGCTCTCCACTTGAATCCTAGGAATGAATTTCATTTGTAGCCTGAAGATCCATAATCATTCTTTGTCTACATAGCTCACACCCTGTCAGAGGCTGCTGTTTCTTACAAATTGCTGAATACCTGCAGTGTTTTGCCTTCTTTCTGTTTGTAATGATTGTGTAACAGCTTCCACCATTCCCTAAGTGCTATTACTGTAGTCTGTTCTCAGTTTGCTGTGCTCAGTCTTGCACTTCAGCAAGCCTTTGATATTTCCAGTTGTCCCATGTGAAGTCTCCAACAGGCCTGATTTTACCTACCAAATACCCATTTTCCTTGGCTTTGTGAGTTACCACTCATCTGACAGTCTCTTAGATGGAACTCTATCCCTGTTCCTTAGTGAGGTTGGTGCACCTGGCTGGATTGCCAAAGAAGTTTAAAATGAAACTGTTATTTGGAGACATTTCTCCCGCTGTGCCATAAACTGAGGTTTCCCGTGAGCCCATGAGAGGTTATTAACAACAGGCAGTCATGGAAAAGTCTGTTTCGCAGGACACAAATAAGTTCTATGAAATATAGTCCAGTACATTATTATTACTGTGGAGCAAAGGAATCAGGTTTTATTTGTATGATCTGGAAGCTTTGGTTTTTGGCTGGATAGAATGACTGGAAGATACTGGGAGAAGCTAAATACCAGTAATAAACACTCTTCTTTAGTGCTTCGAGCTTGTATTATATTTTTCTGTATGTTTGTCGGTTTGATATGATTGTCATAACTCAAATCCATTTGTTCTTAGGTGTTTAGGAACTGCTGTGAGCAGCTACAAGTATCATCCATTTATTTGCTCTCCTACAGGAAGATGTGTAAGAATACGAAGTTGCCTGAAAGAGACCTTTCCTGAAGTACTGATTTTGGTTCTCACTCTACAATGTGACAAAGCCACCTTCCTAAGACCTTCATCTACAGGTAATATAACATCAGCTGAGTCCATGGTGCTGCTGTTAGATGCAGCCAAATTGAAAATGTATCATAACTAACAATGCACATTGTACATCAGCATACTGAATACATGCATATGACACAGTCTGTAGCTTGGGATCTCTGAATTCCACAGATTGGAGTATTGGGCACCATCACAGGTTGTTTACTCACCTGTATGTAATGTATGCTCACTATTTAGCAAATATGATAAATCTGGTATCAAGTTCAATGATATGGTTGGTTGAGGGAATCAGGCTCAAAGAAGAAGAAATGGTATCAAAACCAGCTGTATTCTGAAGTGCTTTTGGGGTCCTACAGTTGATAGTTTCTGAAGTGCCCAAGCAGCAGGTTGTTTTTGTTTACTTTAAAGCTTGTTGCCTTCTGATTATTTTCTTTCTCTGGTCACTTTTTCTTAAAGGGAAATAATCTGAGTACCAGGTTTACCCACTGTATTTGTTTGTGCGTAGCTTCTTTGCCTTGTTCATGTTTTTGCTTGAGGGGAATGTTGTCTTTGGACTGACTAGGTACTTAGATATTTCTCCTATGTTAGATGAAATATTGTATCCTTTACAGGGTGGGGAGTGCTACCATTTAAGACGATGGAATCAGTCTGTTCCAAAACTGTTTTATATGCATTAGGATCAAGTTAAAGAAGTTTTTTTTTCTGTTGCTATGACCAAACTGTTTCGGTAGCTTTGGACCATTTGCATCCTCATCTTTGTATATTGTCATTCTGAAGTCAGTGTTTTCTACTGCAACACTGGAGCTTTTACAGATTTTGTATTGAGAAACTCTTCCTCAGTCTGGGAACGTATTTCTTGTACAGTCCAAATTATATTCACAAATAACTTGCCTTTGTGCGAGCCCCTACCACCTCCGTGCCTCAGCATGCACCGTACTTTTACAGGATGAATACATTAAAATGCTTAGGCATTCACGGCTGACATTTGTTCTGTTTAATTGAAATAATTTCATCACCTTCTAAACTAAGCTTTTATGACACATCAAAACTTTGGAACATTCTCTTTTCAATTATTTATAAGCCTTACAATATATTTCTAAATTTCTAGTTTAGTTGTCTCAAATCATGTTTTTATGTTTTCTCATAACAGCCTGCTCTTCATCTTAAGAATGCTGTCTAACCTCTAGCTTTCTAGAAAATGTGTCTCCTATGAGCTGTAGGATGAATACACAACACAATCCACTCCATTAAAATGCACACACCATAACAATGCTAAGCTTTTGATGCAAGAGTGCTTTCAAGAAACCCGTGTTTCTTTGTGCTATAACATGTCCATTGCTGAAAGTGGTCTAGTACCTAGAGCTGCCTAAATGAAGATTGTGTTGTAGCTCGACTATATTACAATGACAGTAAATGAAGGACATATCTTGTATTCACTTACCGTGGTTTTTTTTCCAATTTACTGAAATCATGGAAGTATTTATGGTTAGGTTACCTTAACTGAATGGTATATAAGCCCACTATATGGTGGTACATCTATTCTAAGAGTCTGTAATTGAATAAAGTAGGAAAACAGGGTAAGAGTTTATTGACAGAAGAGTGGTTCTGTGTTCACAGACTTCTGCACCATCTTGTCTTATTAACTGAAATGTTGTTTCCCTAGCATATAGCTGTTCTATGGTTGTCTTAATCATTTTGCTCTGTAGCCTCTAACAGCACCCTCAATGTGCTATTAGCAGCAGGGTCGTTCTGTAAATGAATAAGACAAAATATCTGTTTTTTTTCCTTTTTCCGGTGAAATTTCTCTGCCTACACAAGTTCTGTGTCCCTGGGAGCTGCAAGGAGTCAATCTTTGGTTCAGGTTGGGAGGAGTTTTATTTCTTTTTTTTTCTTCCTCCTTTTTAAATGTAGTTCAGCCAGCCACTTGGAAGGTGAAGATAAGATAGCACTGAGGTTGTCTGCAGACTCAAGTCACGAGGACTTGTAGGCTTCTCTCTCTGCTCACAATATAGTGTTGCAGCGGGCACTTCTTGGGATCCATGATGGTGTATATTTGATTCTAGTTTCAGTGCTTTTCTCTTGGTTTCTGAAGCTGTGTTCTTGCTAAGCAGGAAGGTGTTTTTGTAGTGTTAGAATTAGCAATCAGTGTTGGAACTAATACCTTTGCTGTGAGCTGGGCAAGAGCGCTTCAGAAATAGCGCATGGTTGTCATTAAATGCAGTGAAATGCGGCAGGGTCTTCTAAAAAAATTAACTTCCAGGATTTCCTGTGGAGCTGACTATTTTCTTGATCTTCATGTAAGTGCTCAGAATTAGTGCTCATAAAAAGATTTTAGTACTAATCCTCCTGTAGGTTCCTTTGAAATACAGTGTTAACTTTTTTTTTCTTTACTCCCGTAAAAGTTCTTAATGTGCCTCCTACGCTTCTTTCAGTGAACACACAGCCTCTGATTTATTAATGCACAACGTGTCCCAGAAATCAGTTTAACTGATTCCCATCCATCATTCAGCACCATTTCTTCTATTATGTTGCAGAGCAGGTGTCTTTGAAGCCCTATTTTGTATACACTGGGTGATAGTTCCATCTAACTTTTCTGAAAAAGAGATAGAACTCACCAGTTTTATTATTTATGATTGAAGGGTGCATTAGTAAGAGCAGAGCCAGAAACCTACTTTCCATAAAAATGTTGAATACTGTTTTTCAGAAGCTGCCTTTCATTTACGCTTCTTAAGTTTTAGGAAATAAATTTAATGATCAAGAAAGGACTGACAGCACCAGTTCAAACAATGTTTAAGGCCAGGTCTGTGTACAAAAGCAAGGTCTGCAATCATACATTGTGCATTACGAATTAATCTAAACTGGAAATGTTATTTCTTGAAGGCCTGGAGCAAAGATGATATTTATTCCAGGCAAGTACCTTCTGTTCTGCCATGTTGTGTCTGTCCATTGCTCTTAGCTGCCTGTCATCTCTGCTGAATGCAAAATACATTGATTGTCACTTCTGCCCTCTGACATTATTGAAGCCTAAATAGAAGGATGTAGAGCTAGTATTTGTTATGCTACATCAGCCATAACATACTTCCTGTACCAAAACAGTCTCGTAGTCTCTGATGTTCAAAAGTAAGCAATGTCAGGGAAACAAAGACAAGCCCATCACTTGGGGACTTGTTTTATTAGCCTCCTCTAGCTAAATACTCCCTGACCTACATCTGGAGCTTGTCTGCAATTAGGAAATAACTATGTCTGCTGTGTTGAGCAAATCAGGAGAGAAGCTCTCAAAACAAGTGAGCAGTGGGTTATGCCTAAGCTGGGGATATTTAAGGCAGAATCCTGAAGTTCACATTCAAGCACGGAAAGTGAGTGACGTGGTAACTTTCTGGTGCGCAATCCTACACCCTGGTCAGAAAGGTGACTGAAAGCAGCCCTCTGTGGGTTTGCTGATGGAAAAGCTGAGTTACCAGACTTTGATCCATAATCAGCACCATTATTCACTGAGACGGTTGGGATGGCCCATGTTAGAGTCAGGCAGTCTCTAATCTTTAAGTAGGAAGTTTGCAAAGCCTTGGATCAGTTACATTCTGAGTAGGAATAAGCTCTGTTTTTTTGTGGGGATTGAATATCAGTAAGACTCCACCAGCAGGGCTCCCCTTTGCTCCCACAGTGAGGTGGTGTCCACAGCTCTGTACCTTTTCCCACATTTCATGGTGTCAGTGTGGAGTTTTTAACAATCAGCAGCACTTAAGTTAGCTAAGAGGCAGGCAGTGTGTTGGCACTGCCAAGAATGTCAGCAAGCAGTTTGTGGCCACCCCACATAATTGACACATCAGTGCGTTATTCAGAGTTTGCTCCGTACAAACTGTTAAACAATGAGTTAGGATTGCCAGCAAGGATAGTCAGTTTGGGAGTATGAAAATGTGTGCATCAGCATCTCTAAAATAAGAGAAGAAGAAGCAGCTTTGAGTCTGGGAAAGATTTACAGGTAGGCAGCACCCACTTGCTTTAATTAAGACTGAAAGAGAAGAGCTGAAGGTGACCTGTAGGGGTATAAATGAAGCTGGTGTGTGTAGTAGCAGAACAGGGATTAAAAGACCTGAGGAAGGGAACTGACTATCAGTGTTTGCTAGTGAGGAAGAGGAACCTGCAGCTTTTGGATGAGTACAGAGCTCTTCACTATTCAGTAAGAACCCAAACAGATTGAATGCAGTTTCCTCCTTTCTGGCTAAACAAAGACTGATGGAATATTACAATAAACTTCAGCCTTTTACTGCTTTAGTCAGTATAAAATTATAGAGAACAGGTCAGCCCTGTGAGTGCAGAGGAAATAGGTCAGGGGTAAAGCATATGAACAATAGCATCTCCATTTTCATAAGATATATTATTCCTGTTTTGAGGCAGATTCTGGTCTTTGTGAAGTGCCAGAGGGCATGTGTTGTGAACTCTGGAACAGGTAGATGAATGGTGGCTGAATTTAACTAATATAAGGAAGCCTTCATTAACTAATGAACTGAATAAGTACAAAGAGAAACTGAGCTTGAATAACTCAGCTTCTCCTCTGAAAAGAAGAACAATGGCATGGAAATCAAATAACATACTCCTTACGTGGGAATAAATTTCTGGCCAATCAGTCCTTGATTTGTTTTCCAGGTTGTACCCGTGCTGGCAAGCTTCATTTCTCATGAGTTGCTGGTAGTTGCTGGCTCTGGGATTCGTGGGTGGTTTATGCCAGAAGGTGAGTCCCAGTCTTGGCATTTGAGCTCTGTGTTCCACATGCAATGTAGTTGTCAGCATTTGGGCTCATGACCTTATTCTGACTGACATATCCTGTCCTATGCCCTGGAAAACCCATATGTGCACAATCCACTGTCAAACAGAGTTCATAGAGAGGACACGTTATTCATATAAACCTTGTTTTGAAATCTTTGGTCTTTGCCCTTTACCTGTTTATCTGTAAGTTTATTTACAAGACTGCTCTGTGTCCATTTGTGTCTAGATGATAAGTGACAAAATCAGATCTCACTTAAGGCTTACACTTGTTTACTTCTAGAAGATGGTGTGATATAGGTGCTAGGAGAGGTGAATCTATTGCAAAACAAAACAAAAATATTTCATTCAAAATTGAGCTTAGATACTTTCTTCTTGTAGTTCAGACTCTTTTACAAGGAATACAAATATGCAATCAGGTAATAGTGCAATCAGTGTCTTAATCAAAGTCAGGGGTCACTTGCTAGATGATCTCTTCGTTTGACACAAGTAGTAGGTGGCCAGATAGATAGTAGAGGACAGACAATTGCTATAGATAAAGAAACAATACAACCAAAATCAATTCAAACTTTTTTACTCTTATGACAGCAATATGAGTCATGCTGAAAAAACCTTCACAGCACACCTTTGTTTGTTTTTTTTTTCCCTGGTAAATGTTTCAAAGGCTGAATATGAAATTTGGGTACAATTATTATTCCATTAAAAATAAAGATGTACTGCATCTGATTTCACTGTGTATCCAAACAGTTTTTAACTTTTTTTTTTTTTTTTTCCAGAACAAAATTGCACCAAGTAAATTTGTGCTAGAAACTTGCACTTAACACAGGAAAGAAACATTATTTTCTGGGCTGAGTGTACAGATGCTGCTGCTTTGGTACACGTGAAGTTCTTTTGTGTTTTATAGTCAAGTGTGTGATTTTTTTTTTTTCCACGTGGATGTACTTTTCTTTTGAAATGCCATAAAAATGTATTTTCTCCGCTTCCAAACAAAGATCAACAAGTATGTGATGCACTGACATGTCAGCAGTTACACAGGATAATTTTCCATGAAAAGGATGCTAATTAAACTTGAATCAAAATGAATTTGAACTAGAACTTGCCTTCTGGTGGGTGAAGCATGTAACAAAAGTAATAGCCTATGAAAAAATGGGACACGTGTATGAAGGTTTTTCTTTTGTGGTGTGGCACTCAGGAAAATACTCTTCATGTTGTGGAATTTCACGGTGCAGTGGTTGGTAAGTTTCTCTCTATTTCATTCCCCATAGATACTCTTGAAGCAGAACTGCTGAGTCACAGCCTGCACCAGTGACGGAGCTCCTGGTGGGAAGGCAGGGCCTACCCAGGGGAGCTTAAGTGCGTGTAATGTGTCTGAGTGATTGGAAGGGCTGGAGCCAAGATCTACCCTTTCCAACACCTCATTTGAGGGTTGGTGGTGAAGGTGAGGATATCTTGTTGGAGATTCCTGTATACCTGAGGCCTTCTCAAAGTAAGTAGCTACTTTTCTTTATTTCTGTGTCTGCTGTGTTTGAGCAAATCCTCACTTGTTGCAGCCTGTGATCTTGCTCCTCTGCTGTTGTAGTTGTGCTTTCTGTTGTGTTACAGCCCTAAATTGTGCTCTTAGTCTGTGGTAGCTCTATGGGCTTTTTCCAGACCTTATTTAAAAACAAATGGAAAATGGGCAAAGTGGGTGTGAGAGTCAGACGAAAAAGTTTGGGTTTCACAGTGTCAACAACATGTATTGCCTCCTTTGGATTCCTTGACAGGTGACAAAAGATCAGAATTTCTATATTCTTCGCTGCACTATTTGTTACAAGGCTATACTACAAAAGGAGAACTGTGGTTTCTTTTTCCTATTTCCATTTCTTTTCTTCCTGTTCATTAAACTTCTCTTTGTAGAACATAGTTTATCAAGTGGATGTATATGAAAGGATGCAGCCTTTTCAGCCAGAAATTTGACTCAAGCACTGCTGTTGAGAGGAGAATGCCAGTTGTGCTTGACAACTTAGTACTCTGTTGAGTGTGGAGTAGCTTTTGATTAGTTTTAGTTTTAATGTAGGCATTCTGCAGGTGAGAGGAGGTTCATGTAGAATCAAGGTAAATGTTTTTGAAAGGCTGTTTCATTTGCTCAAGCAGCAATAATAAACTTGCAATTGTTGCATATATATTTCTAGGCAAGTCAGTAATTTGCTTCCAAAGTGATTTGGTTATGTTTGGCCACTCATAATGAAAAGCCTTATTCTGATTAATCTACAGCACATGTCAATTAATCTCTTGTGTAAGACTGAACTATAGTGCCTAATGTGGTTCTTCAAAGTGATAACCCTCTTATGCTTTGCTAAAAAAGTACTTGTCTTTGCAGTTCTGAAATAGATTAAATTAAATTTCACATTGTTGCTGTGAAGAGAGGAGGTAGGAAGAGCCCAGTCTCATAGAATCATAACTGGAAAGCAGTTTTGCTCTTCATGAACACTCTTGTAACCTCACTGTACTAACCTATGGGCAGAACCTAAAGGAAATGACATAAAATCCAATTTAACTTCAGACTCTTTCATTTTATAAGCAAGAAGAATTTGTGAATCTGCATAGATGCAATTGAACAAAATATGTAATGCAAGCCCTTTTTCATTGACTTAATTTAACCAATTTCAGCCACGTGTCAAATCACATGAGGGGGATGCTCTAGAAACTAGTAAAGTCACAAACCTCTTAACTAATCTTGTTGATGCTAATTTAAATTCTTGTAATAAATTTCTATTATAAAAATATCAGAGGGAAATAGGAAATGCTGGTACATAATGCTCAGGAGATATGAAAACTAGTCTGATTGGCTGGGAAACTTGTGCCTTTCAAAATTCCACACTTACGAGCAGTCCTATGAATGTTTTGGTCAGTTGCTGGCATTTAATGAAACCTGCAGAATTCATGGCATCTGTAAGAGTCCCACATTGCTTTAGTTGATGATGGGGCTTGGGCCAACAGGCTCAGTGTCTCTGGATGATGGATCTCAGGTTGAAAATCACTGTGCTCGCTCACCCTTCTGATCATCCTGGACGTCAGATTCATGGGAAATCAAAGTTGCTTTGTTATGCTCATTTCTGAATGGAAACGCTTTGCATGCCTCTCATGTCTACATCTGGGCTTTGGGTCAGATGCTTTGCACACTCAAGATTTCATTCAGTAGCTGTGGCAGAGTGCATCATGTTAGGTTTTCATTCGTCAGTCCTGGGTGCTTGAAACTGTAAGGAAGAGCCATTCTCACAATATGAGTGAGAAACCTGAAGTTGTGGGGTCCTCAGCGCATCAGCTGCAGCTGACTAGCTAGTTAAAGATAATCTGGTCTTTCTAATTTAAAAATGTAGTGTAAGATGATAAGTTAAAGGGAACACTGTTACGGTTGTACATGACGCTAGAATAGATTTGTCCTAAGTGCTGTTACAAAACAAGTCTCCACAAACAAATTTTAGTGTCTCATTAAAGACTGCTTTATTGAGAGCATAGTGAACAATGGATATTTAAGGTTATTTTTTGAGAGCAGAAATAATTTACGTTTAAAGAAAACTTTGACTTTATTTCTTGACCATCTTAAGCTATAAATCTTAAGCTGTGTTTTACTTGCTCTGTTATTACCAGAAATGCAGTGTAGTAAAACATGAAGTACTCAAAAAAAACCCCGCAAACATTATTGAAGTCTTATATGGGCACTTAATGTTGAAACATCTTTACTACCAGTTTATAGACACTTAAAATATCATTGTCCTATAAGGTCAATTGCTCTTGCAACTTCACTAATGGCAGTTACACTGCCTACCCTGTATTGCATTAAATCTTCGTGTACTTATTTAGAGTCATGTGCTTCTTCCACTTTCAATGCTCTTACATATGTTATAGGAATCAGAACTTTTAAAGCAGGCTTTTAAAAATCGGATGTAACTTTTAAATCATATGTGCCTTCCTTTTGTTTATTTCTAGAGCTGTTAGAGACACAAATGAAAATGCTTTTGTAATATAATTGATGTCTGACTATAACATGAATCTTGTCATATTCAACTTTTACCTCTGTTCTTGTACTTGTATCATTCTGCTCTTTTAGCAGAATTGAAGAGGATAGTGTCTGGTCTTGATAGCTTGGGATACAAAAAGGGATCTATGGCGAGTCCTAAATGAAATCATTTATCTGCTTTAAAACTATACTTCAAGGACTGTTATGCCTTCAGCAGAGATTTGCAGGGGAGGGGAAGAGATCAGAAGGAAAAACTGAAGCGATGGGTCATCATGACATACTTGCGTACAAGCATCAATAAATACACTTCTTAGGGGCAGCTGCTGGTACGTCTTCCTCCCAAATATGAGTACAGAGGTATGGTGTCTGCCAGCACCCACTGGGCAGCTCAACACACAGCTACATGCCACACACACTCAGGAGAATGCACAAAAGGTAATTTGTGTAGGCATAAATATATGTACCGAGAATATAATTCCTTAGGAGCAGGCAAGCTGATTGTTTGATTCAAATTGTTTCTTAATTGAAACACAAAACAGCTCCTCTTTAATCTTCAGAGTACTTGAAATCATGTCTAGCTGGGAATATATGAACAACAGTATATGAACTGCATCTTTGAGGAATGATGTCTCTACTTTTTTCCAGTAACAGATGCCATTTGGATTAACAAATAGGGATTCTCCTCACAGCAGCAGTATCTGATGGGGTTATCAAATTCTCTGAAACTAAAGAGAATGTGACAGTGACATCAATCAGATGTTATTGCTGCACATACAAATTCATTTGCTAGCCCAAGTGGTAGTTCATTTTTGTGCAGCTGGGAAATTCCTTTCAAGATTTGGTAATAGCTCAGCAGTGTGTATGAGTGGATTTGTATACATAAATGACATATATGGGTGCTGTGGCAGCAGTACAAAGCCATACAAATCTGGAGCTGTTTGTTCCTGATTTGAGGCTTTCCATCATCAGAGCTTTGTCTTTTTGGCCTGTGTTAAACATGGGGCGCATAACATCAAGTTGAAACTTGCCGTGGTAGATTCACAGATGTTTCACCTATGTATTTGTTAAATTAAATGTAGGTCTGTAGTGACAAATTTCAGTCTTGATTAAACCTACGTCGGATTATAGTCTGGTGCTGCAGTTTTCACGTTCATTTTGTAGTGGAGTAGGTATCAGGCTTAAAACCTTAACCATAATATTTAGAGGATGTTCAACACTAGACTTCTGTTATAACATTGCCTTTATGGTTTTAAATGGTAATTGCCCTAGTGGCTATTTTATGCACTCAAGTATAAGTGCTCTATATGTGTATAATACCTGGATTTAACAGTTGTCTTTGTTCAGAGCCATATCAGGCATAGCAACAGCTCCTGTGGGTCAAAAGCTTTTGCCTTTTGAATACCCTCCGTGCCTCTCTGAGTTGACCTTCTCTTAGGAAATAGGTTCACAATAGGGCTGAAACGTCCTGCATGCATTTCTCATTTCGTAGTGGAGCATTGCAACTGCTATGTCCTCTTGGGCTTTGAGCTTTGAAGAGCTCCTCTTCCTTATGGCTGCTTTTAGACAAGAAAAAATATGCCAGCAGACTCTATATCTGTGCGTTAGCACTCCATGTACTGCATTCCCTTTCTGGGCTGTTGCATTAATTTCACAGTGTTTTCCAATATCTAGTAGCTCTGAATCAAAAGAATCTTGGTCTTTTCTGTTTCTAGCAGTTCTGGATTTAGAACAGTCTAGAAATTAAACGATGTCCTAATCTTTCCTTAGTGGCAAATGAGGGAAGAGTACTTGTCTGTGTGGGCATGGCCAAATTGTGGCACTGGGACTTACAGTCCTGATGTTAATCCATGGAGAGAACATCCTCCTATCCACACTGTTATTGGGCCATGAGAAATTAGTTTATTATGAACAGGATTTAGGAAAAAAAATTAATGAAGTGTCATTAAAAAAAAAAAAATATATATATATATACACATATATATTTTTTCTTAAAGCACCCTGTAAAGTAAAAGCATGAATTCAGTTTGTTTGTGGAGTCAGAGGCATCTCGATATGTATTCGCACTTGTTAATGAAGGGGGACAGCTGCCTGGAGATGCAGAAATTGTAGTTGAAAGGAACTCTGAGAAACACTTATAAGTGTATGTCTATGTATTTTTATAGTCTTTTGTACAGATTTGTATCTATTCACTGTAAGAGAAACGCTATCCTTTTACAGTCTCCATTGAGTGGTATTGGCTTT
Organism: Coturnix japonica; assembly: GCF_054131305.1. NCBI lineage: Eukaryota > Metazoa > Chordata > Aves > Galliformes > Phasianidae > Coturnix > Coturnix japonica. The sequence continues at coordinate 965,024 of NW_028188947.1, forward strand.
GAAAGGTATATTCCACCCCTGCTTTGTTCACATATGCACATTATTTCTATTTTAAGGTTTGCTGTGAGTAAAAGCAATCACTGGGTAGGATTCATCTCCTTACAACTATGTCTCTTTAGAGTCAGTGGAGATCACATCAGGACAGTCAGTAGATTCTCGAGTGCAATTCCTGCTATCTTAAAGCAACACTTAAATAGGTCAGATTAATTGTGCCTGAGAGGTTTATTTCTTTCCACTGATTATGGAGGGAGAGTAGATGTTTGTATCACAGTCATCAGCTCTGAAGCTCAGTGATGTGCATCCCACCTGTGGTGTCAGCACAGAGTGGTTCCTGCAGTGAGGTGCTTCCCATCTACTGGCCTCCCGCTCTGCATTTCTGTGGTTCTGCTTTCCTGCACACCAGTATGATTTTTGCCTTGACATTAGAGTTCATAGATGTGAAAATGTAGTCTCCAGATGTTTTAATTCTGCCTGTCAGCACAAGAACCACATTCTAAAACACTTCGTTTGACATAATGCATAGGAGAGAAGTGGAGGTGCTGTAGGAGACTTTGTCAAATGGGTCCTTTGCTGTTACAACTAGGGCAAGTTAGCCCTGTTTTGAGCATGGTTGGATTATGCAACCTCCAAAAGCCTCTTCCAGTCTGGTTAATTCTATGACTCTTCATCCAGAGTTTTTCAAATTCATGGTTATTAGTGGCAGGTTTTAAGTTGGGCAATCTGTCTTTTAACAGGTCATAACATAGCAGCCAGTCTTGGGCCTGTACCTTGCTATCCGACCTATTCCTGGGGCTGGATGAGGAGAGCTGCCTGGATTTTCTCCATGAAGTTAGGCAGGATCTTCTGTAGGTACTCAGCAGAGCATTGCTTGGCAAACTTTTTTTCCCCTTTCCTTCCTCTACAAAGAATAAGTATATAGAATAAAGTGAAAGAAGATATTTTTCTGTTCTGCTAAGGCAATTTTGTAAGACTTGGCGTGAGTATCCTGGGAGTCTAAGCTAAAGATGGTGAACATATAGGAAAGCCCAGGAGGAAGCACAGAGTTTTAGTTTTCAAACCTTACTCTTGGATTGCTACAGTAATGTAATGAAAGGACATTAAATGAGCTGAAGTTATTAAACCCTAAAGGTTACAGAGTCCTATTGGGGGCCACATTCAAAATGTAATTAAACCAAGTCCAGATATTTTAATTTCTAGCTGGAGATTTACACAACATAAGTAGATTCTTCTTCCAATTCTAAACTTTATTGAAAATAAGCTTGTTAACTTGTTTATTTCTCTCTAGCAGTAACTGAATAGACATTGTTTAGAGCCACTTGGCTCTAGTAAAACAGTAGGTACCAGTATCAAAGAGTCATGGTTCAAATCAGATCATGTATCTGGGAAAACAGATGCTTGCACTCTGCTATTAAAGTCTCACTCCCCCAAAACCATGTAGTCTGCAAATGGTTATCCATTCTGATCCTCCAAGGCTCTCCCTGCCTGTTGTTCCAGATGGTCCATTGCTGGTATAATGCTCTCCATTACAGTGTGTGAGAGAACAATGGTCCTAGAACTGTTAATTCTGCTTATTAGGAATATAGGATTACACTTATAAGAGGTTGTTTCCATCTAAAACATTCCGATTTCATTGTAAAATGAACTTGAGTGAGTTTAACTCTTCAAGAACACTATCTTTAAAAAACAAAACACAAGAACAACAACAACAAAAAGTTCACCAAACATGAACACCACCGAGAAAAATCCTTAAAACAAGCCAAAATCCAAAACCAAGGACATATCTTTATGGATTTGACTTGGCTTCCTATTGCTGGATTGGCTCAGCTTTTAGTAGTCCCTTCTCTCCTTCTGTCTGACTAGCTGCTCTTCTCTGAAGGAGTCGGATTGGCTCTGCTATCTATTTTCCTCAGGGAGAAAGCTGGCATGTGGTTCAGGTGCCTTGTGCTGCAGTTTGCAGGTCTGTGCTGGAAAGCTGACTCTTGAGATGACCTGGGTGAAAAAGAAGACGTCACTCCCTCTGCCCCACATCAGTTTATTTCTTGGACTAATTCTGTGACCTGTTTGGGCATTGTGACTCCAAACAAGTTTATTCATGAAACACATCTTGAGTGTGTCCTGTGACTGCCTTGGAGCTGGGAAGATGATTTGAGGGGGCAAGAAGCCAGCAGTCTGCCTTGGTGAGTTGTGCGCACACTAGCTAGGGTTTGAGTGACCTGGAATAATCAGGCACTGGCAAGGTATACCTGGGTGCTGTGAAAAGGTGTGGATTAGAATTCTTAAGGTGAGGGGAGACTCAGTCCTAAAACTCGCTCCTTGGTTGTTTGTCTTGACTGTTGGAGGCAACGGGCTGGCACTGAAAAAATGCTTAAGTTTTAAATTCAGAACAAAAACCTGCAGCAAGCCAAATCACCTTATTTAGAACTTACTAATTGCTTATAACTTTGCTACATCAGTGAAGACATTAGTTAGAAGCAATTGTGGGGCAAGGAGGAAGATAAGAACATGTTTTTAAGACTGTCTTAATATTCAGTCGTACTAAACAAGGTTGCTATGCTTGAGACAACAAGAGTAGAGGAGAACTGCTGAGAGTTGCTCTCCTGCTGGAAGGTGTTTGTGTTTGGAAGTACAAGCACTCTGCCCAAGAGACAGCGGGCTGCAGGCTGGCGTAAAAGCTGCTTCAAGGACAGAATCCAGTGAGAATGGTTTGTATGCAGGTGGAGGAGAACATGAACCTTGGGCACCACTCTCCCTTTTTTGTTTTGTTTCTCTACTCTGATAGGGTTGTGTAGGGCTGGGCTTCTTAGAGGAGTAACTGTATTAAAGACAGCAATTCCTGAAAAGGTCAATTTAGGATACCTTCGTCTTGATCGGTAAACAGACAAAAAAATAGATGTGTGAGTTTTGCACTTGAATCTCGATGAGCAGGAGGCATGTGGTAATGTGTGAGAAGAGCCTCAATGTGCAGAGCAGCCCAGAGAGACCAGTTCAGCAGCAGATCTGGATGTGGGAGTCAGACAACGCTCCCACATTAACTAATGAGGTGAGGAAAGAAATAGAATCACGTGTTTTCCAAGTTTGTTCTCCAGAGAAGATTTATCTGGAAAAGCTTCTGTGTTGATTTAATGGAGATGTGCACACTATGAGGTGTTTGTATGAACAGTTCTGAGCTATTTGGATGCATGTCCCAAAAGCAGAGTAGGGCAAGCGGTGAGAAACTTCTCCCCTGCTTTTTTATTTGCTTACCTTATTTCTCACTGAACGAAGGTGCATTGGGTCTGAGGGCAGTGTCTGAGCCAGTTATTCCTCTGTCCTTCCGGGGTACAGTGCCAGTCCCTGCCTGTTCCCTGCCGGGTGTTTCCTGAGGGAAAACTGAATGAGGAGTGGGGAGTGAAGAACCTGTTTCCCCCAGGAGAGCAGCTCAGGGATTTGTATTGAAACAGGCCAGTGATTGAGCTTAGTCCTTAACCAAAGTGTTAATGCTGGCAGCTTGCCTGCACAGTATAAAAAAAGAAGTAAAAAAAAAGGTAGGGGGAAGGATGAGGGTGAAGATGTGGATGGAAAAGAAAACACAGCAGCCTGTACAACCCATGCAAAAGAGACAAAATGAATGTGCTACAAGGAAGGCAAGCTTCCTGGGTGAGGTCAGAATGGAGAGGGGAGCAGGTCACAGGCACAAGCTTGAGAAGGTTAGCTTTGAAAAGCACTCCAATGGCTTTTTTCTGTGCTAGGGAGCAGCAGCTGTTGGTTGTGCCTCTGCTGAGGTTGAATTTTGATCTACTTCAAGCTGCAGTAAAAAAGATGCAATATCCTCTGCAAAATGCCTGCTGAGCACAGAGCTGGGTTTGCAGGGATTGCATGGGTAGATCAGTCTATTGGCTTATTAGCTAAAATGATCAGGAATTGCATCACAATGGACTATCGATGTCCCATAGCAGCTGATGGCTCTGAATTCTCATCTCTTTTCTTTGAATATCTATTTTATGTATTTATGAAGAAACTTAAATTTATATTTATATACATGTATGTATATTTATGAAGAAACTTAAATTTATATTTATATACATGTATATATATATATATACATACATACATGTATATAAATATAAATTTAAGTTTCTTCATAAATTTTTAGGATACAGTGCACTCGTACCTTGTAACAATTGTATCTTCTGAGATAATTGTGCCCTTAATTTTTTCTGCTGGTTCTTTCTTCTAGGCTTGCCATCTGTGGGACTGGCAGTCCTCAGTGGCTTCAAACATCGCAGTGAAATTTGATCTTTCCTTTTTCTTTGTCTAAACAAGCATGGTCTAAACTAGTTGGTTCAGGGTGCGTGGCACACAGAGCATGCTTGACTGAGAGTTTCCAGGCAGGGTGAGGATCCTTATGAGGAAAATCCATTCTCTTCAGTGAAAGCTGCCTTCAGAGCCTGGGAGCCCTGGGACAACTGCAGCCGTGCCTTGCAGTAATCTGGTAAGCAAGAGAAAGATGAGGCTGATTGGAAAATAAACCGAAATGATACAATATTTGCAATGGATAGCTTTCCTCCTGTCTCTGCATATATTGAAAGTTTGTGCTATTTCATGATGCCTCTCCTTTCCCTACCAAATGTTTTACTGTTTTGCTGCTTGCTCTGAAGCTCTAGCAGAGACCTGCTGTGGTACCTAACTTCTAATCTGAGGGTCAGCAGGTTGGGCTCATTCAACAGCAAACTCTGTGGTCACTAAAGTGTCACTGATGCCATGTCCCGAGATACATCCCAGTAAGGTTTTCCAGAAGTGAAAAGATGACAGTTCTGACAAAGGCCAATGAAGTGGGAATTATCAAAGCAATGTAAAAGGGGAGTGTGTTCAATGAAGAAAAGAGAAGTTTCCTTTTGGGATTGGGGGAAAGGACTGAAATGAAACGAAGCTTTCTTGTAAATATTATAGAGAAACTCTTTGCTGGCTTGGCTGAAAGACAAAGTTAGCATGAAGTAAACCGGACAATGAATTGTACAGACAGTTGGATAGGCAGGCCTTGGATTTCTTCATAAAGACCATTTCCTGTGTGTTGTTAATCCTGTTGATTTAAAAACAAAACAACAACAAAAGGTTTCCTTAATTGTCCAGAAGTTTGCTGGACCCAAACCTTGATGGTTATTACGTATTTTCCACAGATTGCACAAATCTAAGTTTAGTTTGGATGTCATTCTAGCTGACTCTTTTTCAGCCATGCAGTGGAATTTGAATGTGGGTTATTATAGTGGGTCCCTTTTTCCTTTACTGACAATTTTCCCAGCGGTGTAATCAGTCTGTGATAAGTTTTGATTCTGCGTTAACTCTTGTGAGATTGTTTTTATGGATTCATAACGAATCAGACCTTTGGAACCTGCGTTAGCAGAACAGAAAAACTTTTCCTCTTGTCCTCTGGATGCAGAAACGTCGTGTCACCTAGAAAAAGTGACACAGTAATCACAAGCTGAATGTGAATTTGCAGAAGAGGGCTGTTGTATGGTCCTTAGCTTAGAACTGCATGATGCTTCTTTAGAAGGGAGACCCTGAAGAGGCGTTCAAAATGGAGTACTTGATATGCTTCATGTAAAAACCAATGCCTTAGTGGAAATCATGTGTTGCATTTTAATATTTCTGGTTTTGCTAAGGGAGAGGAGAAAAAAATAATCCAGGTTGCTATTTCTAAATGAGTTCTAGCAGTGACCCATACAGTCCACCTTCTTCTTTTACACGGGCACACAAGGGATCTCTCACAGTAAAGAGTGCTAAGTTTGCATGCTTAAATTTAAAATCCTGCTTAAATAGAGTTTAACTAAGACCTTAACTCTCTTGACATTAGACCTAATAATTATTAGGCAAAGCAAGTACTGTCTTTTATTAAACTAATGGGTAGAGTTGGAAGGAAAAAAAAGACAAGCTCCTGGGTGTAAAAGAATTTGTCTTTTTTTTTTTTTTCCCCCCAACATCTCTTAGCAAGAGGTGGGGAGAATGAAGTATTTTCTCTTTCCATTCAGTGCTTTTCTTGCCCATGTCCTTGATTGACCATAACTCTGTTATATACTACATTATGAACTATTGCTGTTCTGTGGTTGTGTGATTAAAAATGAGAGAGGTCCTATTGGGGGAAGCTGCAGTCTGACTGGGACTAGACTCCATGGTGAGGTGCAGTAAGCAAAGGAGCAGCATCAGGAAGAGACAGTGAAAAAAGCATGTTTACAAAGGTCAGTTCTCCATGTGGTTTTGGTTTTGAAGACCAAGTACGTAATGCAGTAAGCTTCAGAAGCTATCAGCAGCTTCTCCTAGCTGACAATTCAGGTACTGGGGATAAAAGAAGTGATTTTGAAGGAACTGATGAAACTTGTGAGGTTACATGTTAACATCCAGTAGATGTGAGCTCCCAATTGCCAAGCTGGCCTCTGTGTTCTTTCATTTTTTGAGGCCTGTGGCAGATGTAGGAAAACATGAGGAATTCTGACCTGTGAATTAGGCTGGGATCTTTAATTAGGCAGGGAACACTTAGGAAAAAAATTGGCCTGAATGGGGATTTTTGAGCAATGAGCTGATTTGAGAGGTTCAGGTTTGATATCCTGCCAACTAAAGTTTTGCATTAATACTCAGGCCTCTCTTGCTGCGTGAAGTAGGATGAAATCTGTTTGGGTTTGCCCAGTTTAGCAACATTTTAACTGGTACAAAGCACATACAAACTGTCTGCAGGCTGCTCAGTGTCCCTGACTCATGCTGGATACAAGCAGCAGTTAAAGTTACAGCATCCCATTCTCCAGCTGTGCCTGGTCTAACAGGGCAATATCTGCTTGAGACTAAGAATGGTGTGGGTCTTCCTGGCCAGTTGGAAGAAAGCTTTAGCACGCAAGCCTGGATGTGGAAACAGTCTCGTCTGCAAGAGTAACTCATTTCCATTGTTCTGAGACCTCATTTTCTATAATGATGTGGAAACACTGCTAATGAATTTCAATTCATGTTCATCAGATCTCTTGGATTTGATCAAATATAGGCAGGTCTAGTATAAGACTCAGTAAAAGGGGATTTAGTTTCTCAATAGCAGGAGTTATGTTCTCTCTATTGCCCTGTATTATCCAGCATCAGAACTAAGCTTGGTAGAGCCTGTTGCAAAGGTGGAATGTGCTTAGCTTAAAAACTAGGTCATGGTCTGAGTAGGCAGTGATTAATATCAGGGTTCAGACCATGTGTAACCCATTTCTGTGAAATATTTATATTCTCAAGAAGGATTTTATCATGGGAGGATTTCCCAGCAGGTTAGGCATATACCAATGTAGCCTTCATTTTTCATGCTGTGATTTAACTGGGTCTATTCAAGAAATGAGTAATTGCTACATCATTGTGATTTTTTGCTTTATCTTAGAACTGCAAGTTTACCTGTTGCCTACAGGGTTCTAATATGAACCTGGTGAACCACGAACGAAATGCTGTTTTGGAATGTAGCTGAAATTAAATCTTGATGTGGATCCTTTGCATGATTTCTAGAATAATGTTCTGCAGGGTATCCCATAACACTGCTGTGATTCTAACACTTGCCTGTAAGAATGTTTCCAACGGCATCCCTAACAGCGACTGGGAATCACTGTATGTTTTCATCTGAGATGTGTACTGACAAAACTTTTAGAAGAGTGTTTTGAGAATGTGATCATTTTCTATCACTTCTATTTTCTTGGAGTGTTTGCTGTGATCATAAACATAATAATAAGAAAGCAAGAGGATGAAAACTGAGACACAGGCAAGATCCACGTACTCTACCTGGTGCTAGTATTGCCTCGCTGTGAGAATCATTGTTCTCATCAGCCACAGAAAATGTAGTTTAGTTTTGTCTTCTCAAGCTTATCTACTTTACGCAAGCAGCTCTAAGACACCAGGCTGAGTCATGCCTGGTATGCCTGGTAGATAAGTCTACTTCATGCAGTCATTTAAATTACAGTGCTTATCCCTTTCATAGCATAACGAGTCGTTTTTTCATCTTTGAAGTGCTTTCAGACTGTTTGCTCTTAGTTCACCTAACACCTGAGAGACAGTGACTGAGAAACGGAGGTTAAGGGGCTTGCTTCAGGCACAGAAACAGTTGGTGTCTGGGCTAAATTCAGGTTTCTGTACACTTGATTCCCATTCCAGAATTAGGAGCCTCCATTTAAAAGCCAACTAAAGCTTATATCTCCTTTTTGTTTCTTTACTTTTTTAAAGGGTAAAAACTATTTTATTGCTCCACTGCAGCAACGCTAATGCAAGTTTTAATGTGGTAGCTGTAAGAAGGTATTTGTTACAGGTGACAGCTTAGAGTTTCTCATAATGACAGCTCCGTCTGATGGCAACAAAATTTTGAGAATCAAAGGTATGGATGTAATTAGGAATCTTGCTAATGATTCTGTGCGTTTTTGTTTTTTCCTTCTCAATGAAATGAGATTCACACAGATTAATTACTACCTGCTATAAATAAACCCTGAGAATGGCAATCTGCATCGCAGTGGCAGAGGGTAGCTGTCATTTAATATATCACAGCTTTCCACGCACCTGTTCACCCGGTACTGTTCCTATGGCAACTACACTTTATAAGGGAAGCTCTGCATAATTAGCATGGATCGAGGTCTATATCAATCAGAATAATTTGGAAGAGTATGGAGAGCCCAAAGGAGAAGGCAATGCTACTTGTCTCAGTAGGGAAGGTATCAGACCTCTGCTGCGTGCTACATAGTGAGGCAGTTACTAGGAGAATTCAGCAGAATTAGCAAATCTGAGGAAGCCAAATTATACAAAACAAGAAACTTTATCTTTTTTATTTTTTTGGTTATGAAACCATGTTAGAATGAGCTTTGAAAAGTGAACAAAGACAGAAAACCAAACTAAAACAAAAACCATGCTTGCATAGGAGGCTTTGTTGCAACTTAGGACATTTCACAGAGTGCACAAGTGTTGTCAGCCTGGGGACCAGGCGGTGATGGCCAGCACTGCTTGTAATGTCCAGCTATGCCTTTTACCTTATTGATCTTTGTTTTTTGTCAAGACCTGCCAGACGCATTTCAAAGTGACAGATGCAGATGTGTGACCCGTGTTGCCTCACAATGCAGCACATTAAATGTAGAACAACAGCTTTAACTTCAGTTTTATTTTTTTTTCTTGGCTGCTGGTGTCAGAAATGTCACTTAAAAAAAAACAAAGCTCAATGATTTTATAAAATGCCTATAAAAAGAATAGTGCTGAAACTGGGAGAGCTTTGTGTCTGGTTGTGTGTGTGTGCACAGAAGACTGAGCGAGTCTTCTAACACTGTCTTGGCTTCAAGTCTCATCTGGAAGTGACTCAGTTTTCAGTAGAGGAGCTGTATCAGGCTCTGCAGCTGTATGTGAAGTATATGACTTTTAATTCACTGGGGATCCAGTTTGAACGCAAGTGTTGATAGAGCAGAATCATACTTGTGTTGTAATAAGACTTCGTAATATGAGTCATCAAAGTATCTCAAAAGAAAAAGGGAATGAGAACTTGAAAATATGTGCTCTTCAGCATTAGTAATGCTGGAAAATAATTTGAAATACAATGGGTGTTAGAGGTCATGCAACAATGTGACAGTGTAGTATGTGTACCATCTTGGCTTTTGAAGATGCAGTTACTGAAATCGGTCTAAATTTGCAGAATTTGTAGATCTTGTATGATAAACAAGGTAGAATCCTTGGGTGATACTGATTTGTGTTACTTCATCATTGCTGAGTTCTGCATTAGGTGACAGGCTGTAGGAAACTCCTTTGCTACATCTGAGTAAAAAGTCTAGGAGAGAAGGTGCTTTTTTTGCTTCTACTGGTTCTGGATTGGGTACTTGGTGGAGAGGCCTCCACTAATGCTATATGTGATTTTTTTATATTTTATTTTATTTTATTTTATTTTATTTTATTTTATTTTTCCCAATGGGGATGATGGTGGGAGGATTCTTGACTAAAAACACTGGCATTGCATGCCTCTGTAACAGAATACAGAAAAGATACCCCTCTTAGGTTCTGTGGAGGACAGGGCAGGGACTTGAGTCCTTGATGTCTTGAGGGTTCCTTCCTGCATGGTATCACAGCTTCAAGAGGCAGAGCTTTGGGTGCCTTCCATTTAAGCAGGTGTCTGCAACGCTCATTTTGGAGAATTAGTTTTGAATCTCCCTAAAGAGAGACAATGGAAAGAAGAGCTGGGGTGCAGCCTTAGCTGCGCTCATTCCAGCCTGGCTTTGCACCATTACCATTGTGGCCTTCCTGGGCAGGCTCTGAAGAATAATTTCAGATATGACAATTTCCAGTCAAATAAGAAAATGAATAAGGAGCTTAATTTCTTCCAGGAAAGGGCTGCAATTGAGTGAAGTTTTCTGAGTTGCAACTTTCCAGGGAGATAACTAATAACTACATTCCCCAGAAAAATCTTGCTTTTAGGAGCAAATCTGGCTTCAAGTCTCTATTCTAAGTTAAGGATTTTAGCTCTGAGAGTAATGATGCAATGTAAGTACTTTCATAAATTCAGTTCATTTAAAAAATATATATATTCTGTGGCCCCAAAGTGCTGGATCTCATAAGCTACCCATTTGAAATTGTTAGATAAGTGAGTTTTTTTATTGTTTTTCAGTAGGAAAACATAACCTCAAGATAAGGATTGTTTGGTGCAATCTATTCAGTTTTGGAGATGTGTTCTCTTTGGAGTTCTGCCTCATTTTACTTTTGTGTAAAGGAGAACTCAGTCCTTAGCTCCAGTGGTTCAAATCTTTTCATATTTCTAATCACGTTGAAGAAAAGGGGAAAAAACTTGGCCAGAAAAGCTTAAGTAATATGCGGTCCTAAGTTTTGGAAGGTAATCTTTGTACTCCATTAAGGTTTAAGGGCGGCACAGACAGTGGTTAAAAGAAATTTCCTAACCTATGTCAAATTATTCTGTGATCTACAAAAACAGCAGACTGGACTTTTCTCAGCATGTCTGCTTCTGTTTTTTTCCAGTGTTCATTTTTTGGTTATAAAATGCTATCCTTTTTGACATCTACTAAAAAATGCATTTAAAATCTTCCTTAAATATATGACCATCCATTTATCTGTGCATCGTAGATCTATCTGAAGTAAGAAGATGAGTAAAATGTCTCCTGATGCAATGCTTTAAACAACTAGACTGAAGCAAAGATTATTTCTAAACAGATAATTTACTGTTTATTAAAGGGACTAGATTGGGATAGCAAGAAAAGGTCCTCTAGATCTGAATGTATTAATAAGGAAAAAGCCCACTGTCTTGTCAACTTCTGTGTCTACACTACCAGGGATACTTCATTGACAATTACTGAGAGATAGTTACTCATGGAGATTAAATATAAGTTTACTTCCCTCTTCCCCTGCCCCATCCCTCCTGAGCTTAGTGGTATTAGAATGGACCACTGTCATCCAAAAACTTGAGCGAAACCACTGAATCATTCTATATGTGCATTCAGAAACCCCTTTAACTACAACAGGCTTTAATCACTATCTATAAAAGAAATTGAGATGAAATGGAAGTCTGGTACGTGTGTTATCAGTTCCCAAAGCTAGCCAATACACTTGGCATAAAAATACGTTCATATTCCAGGCTTACTTTCAATGTATCTTGCTGAAAATGAAGAGACTGTACAAAACCATTCCACCTTTGAGCTTACAGCTGATTTATATAAGGTAGCAAAATGGGATCAAATGTGTCCTGATGTGTCTTCTAGATTGTGGTTCTTGTAGATTCATAAAACACTAGTAAATTCAGCAAATTTCACCCTCATGACGAATAGTTTCTTCAGTGAACAATGTTTAATAGACTCCAGGTGATGAGACAGGCAGAACTGCAGGAAAGATCTTTGAAGGTCTGAGGATTAGCAAAATGCATTTGGAGTTTGGGTTTTCCTTGTAAAATGTATGGTCTAGTTTGTACCTCAAAGACCCAGACTAACTAGTTTCTTCTGTAAGCATGGACCTTTGCTTTGTTTTTCTTTGGTTTCCACACTTTGAATCTGTGTAAATCTGTGTGCCACGCTGAAGAACAGCTGTTGTGAGTTTGCCTATATTTCTCTCCTTCCCCCCCCCTTATTTTTCTGCCTAATTTTTACTGAATCTGTCTTCTCTTGCAGCTTACTTTAGCTCATTCAGGGCTAGAGATCTGGAATGGGAATAGGAAAAGCAGTCAGTCAGATCTGTAAGCCTTACTTCTTTGGCAAAAGCATTGGCACTAACTCTAGTTCTTCATCACTTTTATTACATCATTATGCTGACTTACTACACTGACTTTTCAGTGTAAAATTGGCACAATGTGGGCTTTTGGAAGGTGGGGTTTAATGCAGGTACAAAGCCATGTAAAGCACTTGCTGGGGTTGCACACTGGAGGAAAGAGTAAGTAGGAAAAGAGGCAGATCCCTGTAGCGCCCACATGCTTTTATCTCAAACAGTGGATCTGTTTGTTTCCACTGGCATATGGAGGTGCTTTGGAGAGCAAAAGGATCCAGAATTTTGCCATCTGAGTGAGACTAGGAGTGAAATGTCATGTACCCTTATAGGACTCAATTAAAACATTTTGAAATGCTTGCATTGGGCATGCATACAAACACATTCAGAAGAAAGGCAAGGCTCGATTAATGATGGTGCATCAAAAGTTCAGCATCCTAAACCTTCCCTTTTAAACTCAGGGAGTCTTTAGAGATCTTGTCAACGCTGTTTATGTTGCTTAACAGTGTCTTCTGCCATTGACAAAGCAGCACTTCGCTTCTGTAGTTAATGTGGCAGATTCTCTCTGTCCCTATTCGGATGCTGATGGAAGTTATTTACAGCCTCAGCAGAAAGATCACACAGCGCTGTGATAACTGGCCCCTATCGACACTGCCAGGTTTCCAGGTCTGTAAGACAAATGTTGCTGCTGGCTCTCAGCACCCTGTGTGCCTTGCATTCTGATGCAGATTTTTATTACCTGGCAGGTGGCTTAGGAGAAAAAAGAGCTGAGATCAATAACTGCAAACGATCAAGTCATGTCAGAGAGGGGTCAGCAGCCAGCACTAGTGGAAGCTGCCCCTTGACACGGCTCTTGTGGAGGAGGAAAGGGCCTTGATTTCTGAAAAGCACTGTGCTGTGTTAAGAGTGCCTAATTATAGCTGTTGCTACGGCCGGCTAAAATAACAGAGGGCTTTGAACAGGACTGGTGAATAACTGCACTTAGCTCTGATTGTTGGCTGTGTTGCTGCTGTCTCTCAGGTCTATGCTGGGTGTTCCTGGTCTGGAGACCCAAATGCACAGTGCTGTGGGCCTGGGAGAAGACCCAAAGGCCTTGGGCAGCCCCACACCAACTGTGGCCATTTTGTGCCTGGGGTGGGCTTATCTCACCTGCTCTTAAACACCACCAGTGTCACCTTCCTTTAGCACACTCCTGTGTGGCAAAACCAAAACCAGCAATTTTTGCTCTGGTTGCCAAAGCAGAACTATGAGAGGCAAGGGCCTTGTCAGAGTTTCAGACAGAACTCCAGCAGATATAGCAACCTCTTCATTTCATCTTGGTTCGTATCTCCTTGGAATTAGATGAGCAGCAGATTCTGCAGTTTTCTTCCAGCGCAATCCAGGAAGATGTCTGTAAGCAATTTCTGCATTAAAGTCCCTATTTATATCCGTAATTAAAGAAGTAAGTATCGTAGTTATCTTTCTAATTTCATAATTACCTCTTTGAAATAATAGCCCTGTTCCAGGTGTTTTCAAAAATAAAACAGCCAGGGAAATTAATTTCAATTAGAATGGAAAAATACAAACTGAAGTGGAGTGTTTTTTTGTTTTTAAAGATAACAGAAAAAACAACAATAAAACACAACTGCAAAGAACAAAAAAAGCCCAACGTGCACTTCCTGGAGGGTACTTCATTTAGATAATTAAATCCGTACAGTGTGAATGAACCATTGGCAGCAGTGCCCTTTGTCAAATGACATTTAGAATGCATTAATCTGCTCAATTCTGAGGCTTCCCAGCAGCTTAAAACACATCTGGAGGCAGAAAAAATCAGCGATTTCTTAATGAGAGTGAATAGTCTTTTGGTATGTAATACAGATGCTCTAGGCTTTCTCACTTGGAAGATTTAGTAATGTTGAGAAACTCAAGCTGTATTTGTGTGAATTCAGAAGCAATCACAAGCTCATAAGCTTGTTTATGCGTATGTTTAAGTGTTTATGTTGGGGTTCAAAATAAAGACTTTTTTTTCCATCCCAAAGAAAATGAGAGAACCCATGAAGGAGAACACTCTTATCTCAACCATTTCTTTTCCTCCTTTCTCCCTAATCTTTCTTCCAGCACCTTTTGCATTGTCTGTTACCACTACAAATCCTAATTTCTTCCTGTGACAGGGTTGTAGGGGAAACTGTTTGATGTGGGATATGTGGAAAGGAGCTCTTAAGAGAGCTGCCAAAGCTGACAGATTTTGGGAGAAAGTCATGCTTGTTAAAGCTCAAAGTCTAAAGTTGAATTCTGTTAGCAGCACCTGTTCTCTTCCCTTCTCTGGCTCTTGGCAACCCTTCAAAGTGGTCACTAGAACAGAGCTCGTCAAAACAGATAAGGCCTGAAAGCAAATTATTAAGGTCACAACTCTCTTCTGGAGTCTTTCAAAGTGTGTTTGTTGCCCTTGTGATGTTGTTGCTCCTATCGGGAATGACATCAGTGAAGTACAGTAGAACCTACCTTCCTGCAGGTCCCCTTGTGAGCCATTAAAATTTGAGACTTTGAAAACTTATTCTGAGTTTTTAATTCATCTGTGCAGGCCTTTGGGGATGAAGCTTCAGGTTTCAGTAAGTGTTTGATACAAGAGAAGGCCTCTGTTACCTCGATCTGGTAACCTGGAAAGTCAAGTCCCTTTGTGAATGTGTATCGACGGCCCCGACCAAGTCACAGCTGTTTGTTACACCATTATGGTGAGCTGTAAAATGGCGTTTATTGGAATGTGAGGGTCCCTTATATAGGTATCCAGTTTCATCCTTATCTTTTTTACATATGCATGACCCAGCAGGGGAGGGCCTATCACGTTACATCCCGAGGGTTCGTGCACGCCTAATACAACATCTCCCTCTCCCCATGCTTAACAAAACCATGCCCCGTTACAACGCAAGCGCCGATCCTAATCCTAATATATAAAAGTGTTAGTACTTATATAAATTTTTTGTGGTGAGTTATTTAAAAAGTGACGTAAACATGCAGAGGTATGTGGTGCAGTGTGTAATAATGTTAGTGCTTCTTTAGTTAGTATTTTCAAGGCATCTTGGGCTATATTATACAGTTCATCCTTCTGCTCAAAGCTTCTCATATATCTGCTGGAACTCCGTTTTCTCATTCAAAGTCCTTGCACCTGTGCCTCTTGAGCCAGCAGCAGGAAATCTATTGCAGCTCTATTCTCTGTGACCTTCCCGCTCCCCAAGGACACGTATCTTGTCATTCAGGAGACGGTTGGCCCTTTCCACAATGCTTGTCCCTGGGAATTCCCAGGGATGCCTGTCGAGTGAGATATTCCCCAATGCTCCTTGAGTAGATCTCGAGATGAAGTACGAGCCATTGTCTGTCTTGATATGTCGCAGCACACCAAGGACCATGATGGCAGTGGCCCAGTGTCGCTGAGCTGCAGGGGACTTAAATGTTAACATAACCATCACTCAATCAAAACCTTCACTGATAATACACTAAACAGAAGATTACATGTAACATCATAATTTTTGAGTTGACATATACGCACTCATTCAAGCATTCATTTTAGACAATTCTATAAATGAAAATTCCTAAGCTAATGTATTATTACTTATCGATAACTATGAGGTGGCAAACCACCAAAAGGAGAGAGAAGGAACACAGTAGTGATGGATGCGATAGGCAGTGCCTGCAGGGCGTCCCCTGCTTCAAAATGCACTTTGCCTTTCTCACCCATCACAGACTCTCTCCTGTGCAGGGCTTTTTTCACATGTGCTCCATACATGCATGGCCAGTGCATGATACAGAGCCCAGGTGAAACACCTGCTCATAAAACATAACAAACCACTATATTAGATCTCTCTACAATACAAACTACTCAGAAAAGTTATTGACAGCTATAGTCACTTATTTCTATTGTTACAAAAATCATCTATGGGTAATATAGTAAGTCTTGATGCAGTATAGAGTGAGATGCACCTGTAACTGTCAGAAAACAAATATCTTTGCACTGCTGTGTGCACATTGCATTCAGCCCACTACGGGCAAAACTCATCCTGGGATCTTCAGATCCTGCTCTAGTACGGCTGCCACCATTCCATCCAACTCCACCACCACAATTCCCCCTCCATACAATTTCAAGCTCCATCAACAAATTTGTCCAAGAACCCTACCCCAGTTCCCTCAATATGTATATTATTGGGAGAAAATGAAGACATTCTTGCTCCGACTAGCAAGAGATACTTCTAATGTCTTGCTTTTGTCCCCATTCGGAAGTAACGATTTGTTTACTTTCACAAGCGGCGGAGCCGAGGGGCGGGGGGGGGTAAGCAGTGAGGAGGGGCAGCGCGGGGGTTTGCGTTCTCTTGCTGGCACTTAAACTTCTCTGGCTAGAGCAGGTCACATTCAATATTTTAACTCACTGTTCTTCTGTAACCTTTTTCCCGTTTTTTTTTTTTTTTTTTTTTTTTTTTTTCACAATTCCACTACTCGAACCCTCAATTACACTTCCATGTAACATTAATAATTCCACTTCCATATAGCATTCATGTTTACACATCCCTATAACATTAACAGTTCCATACACCATTTGCATTTATACTTTCACATACCATAAACATTTAACAATCACAAAGACAGTGACAATAATCAATACAGTTTATCCTAAGCATTCTTCCTCTCCTCCAAGTTGTCAGCAGGAGTTTAACCGACTCCAACTCGGGCTGCCGTGGCTCGCTCGTCAGCTGGTCTTGTTTCTGCTTCAGAGGCTCCACTCGAGCCCGGGGCCCCCTGACCGGGCCCCCAATTAACGATAAAAAGGAATGCCTCCCTTATCTTTGACCAATCCGAGATTTGGTCGCTCTTGTTCTCCCCTCTCCCTCCCCCCAGGTAGAGCCGGACCAGCAGCCCACCCTCTTGGGGAAGGGTTATGATTAGGAACGCCTCTGCCTCCGCCCCCGCTGATGCGGATTGGCTTCCATCTTGGTTAGTCTTATCCACCCCGCCCCCCGGGGCGGAACCACATCCACAACACATCCCATCTCGAGGAAGGGACCCATCCTCCCGCCCCTGCTCACTCCCCTTCCCCACCCCGAAGGATGGGCGAAGGAGTGCAGAAGATACCGGTTGCTTTGGATACCGATATGGGGCCTCAGAGGAAGGCTTCTGCGGGTCAAGAGATAAGGATGTGGAATGTGTGGAATGCTGCTGGACGGGGCCATCTGCTCGTTGTTCAGCCGGAGTGATGGGTGCGGTCTGGATGGCTCCCGCCACCTTGTCTTTGTCTTTCAAATCCTCACATCTGCAAGAGAAAAAGCCTCCCGACCCAATTCCCAAAGCAGCCCCAAGCCGAGTCTTCCCTTTCCGAGCCGCTTTCAGCGCCCCAAGCACCAACCCCCACGTTTTGAACTCATTCATTGCGCGTTCACAGAGCGAAAAAGTTAAAGAGTCCCGCTTATTGTGATCCAAAATCACCCGAGGAGAGGAAAGCTCCCTCTCCTTTTCAAGACAACTAATGACGGCCGCAATGTCCTTCTTAGAAGGCGTAGCTTTCCTACCATAGTAGGTTTTACAAAGTTGCAATACTACTCTAATGACGGAATACATTTACCCAGAGACCTGAAGTCTTCCTGGTCTTCTACGAACTATCGGCCGTAGGATAGGCGCAGCGCTGCATTCCCCTTTGCACCCCACCGAGAGTGCTTCCACGGGCTCGAACCGTGGATACCGCGTCCGTCAGCGCGGTTTTAGCCGTCGCACACTCACCTCCAGGACTTTGCCTCACACGGGGCACCATTTGTTACCTCGATCTGGTAACCTGGAAAGTCAAGTCCCTTTGTGAATGTGTATCGACGGCCCCGACCAAGTCACAGCTGTTTGTTACACCATTATGGTGAGCTGTAAAATGGCGTTTATTGGAATGTGAGGGTCCCTTATATAGGTATCCAGTTTCATCCTTATCTTTTTTACATATGCATGACCCAGCAGGGGAGGGCCTATCACGTTACATCCCGAGGGTTCGTGCACGCCTAATACAACAGGCCTCAAAGTCTGGACCTCTGGATTTGTGTGACATCTGAAAGTGGCCTGGACATCTCTGAAGAGTGTGTTCTCGGGTTGGCTCCCTGAACTTCTCGGAAAAGATCTAACATTGTTCTTAACAACTACGAAGAAGTGCTGTGGCAGATGGTGAAAATGAACAGGAGGGTTCATTTTACCTCTTTAGAGGTAAATTACAGTACTGGGAATACTTGGTGTCTACAAGTATGTGCTTTGAGGTTTAGAGGGAACTTAATGATATCTGTGTTACGCTAGCCGTGTACTGTTTCCATTTCGAAGTAAGATCTGGCACGTGCCAACCTTTCCCATCACACACATCACCCGAACTAAATGATTGTTTTCAATTGCATTAATTTTTCTGAATAAAATGTTAGTCCTTTAAGTAATAATGTGGTACAACACATTGGGTGGGAAGGTTCTATGTGGGCACTGAATAGGAATGGAATGAAAGATGACCAGGATCCATTCATAGAAAAGGTGCATTTCAAATTGAGGGTGGGACCGCAGATCAAAAGAAGAGAAACGGAGTGCTTATGATCTCTGAAATTAGTGCTTTAAAAAATAAATAGGGGGAAAAATAATTTTTGAACATTGCAAGATGTAAGGGAATTTACATTGGACGTTTTCGGTAAATGTTCTTTTTGTTAGTAACTAAGGCTTTTGCAGCTTGAAGACTTGATCCCTTGCAGCCTATAATTTTATCTCTCCTTGATCCTGCAGTGAAATCATAATACTTCATTTTTTTGAGCGATATTATGATCATTTCCATGGCAACAGACTGATGTCCAAAGTACGGGATCATGACTTCAGTGTAGGATCAAGGAAGGGGAGATAAAGTCCTTATTAAAATACGCACTTTGTCAGTAAGAAACGAAACTCATGAAAAATCAATTAATTTTATTATGTGTTTCCTTCTCCAACTGAACATAAGTACAATAAAAAGTACCTTTTTTTTTTTTTTTAAAGAGGCTGTTTATTTTTGCTTGTTAATGCTGATCAATAAAACTTTGGCTTTAAAGAAAACATGAACAAAGGAATTCAAGCTATCATATATCGTATACATATATAAAACCTTACATAAAATCCTGATAATATACATATATATTTAAAAAACAGAGTGTTTTCTCACAATCTTTAGTAGGTCTACTGTTATGAAAGTAGACCTTCTCCCCAAAAGATTACTTTTGTGCACTTATATGCCAATTAGGAAGCTCCTGATCATCCCAGCTGTAGTTGTATTCCATTAGGCTCTCTTGGTCATGATATTTCTCTCTTAAGACATTTGTTCTGCCTCCAGTTACCCACATTAGGGAAAAAGAAATACTGGCCTCAGTGACCTATGCTGCAAACCCTGATATGTGTTTGGCAGAGGTGACTGCCTTCTGACCTACCAGATATTTTGGAGGGCATCATGAAAGCCAATGTTAAAAGATGCTATTGGCAGTCCAGAGGCATCAGAATTTTGCCAGATAAAAATGGTCAGTGTTACATTTGTTTTGTGCACTCTCTTTCCCTAGAACTGGCTTGGAGAGGTCACTGCATGAAGACTTTCTTGATGTTTCTAAGTAGGAGCAAGAAGGAAGCAAGGGATGTCCTGTTTTAGTAGTCCTATACTGAAAAATACACAGTGAGCTCTCTGGAATCGTGCCTCATGCAGTGGTTATTAGCAGAGGTTTCATACTCAGTCTGAAGTGGTTGTCAGTCCTGTCTACTCCCTCTCAGACCTTTTCTCTAACCAGTTGTCCTCCAGTGAGGCAGTACCAGGCTATCTGTATGTCTGTGATGTGTGGAAGGGCTGAACGTGTGGTTGCCAGCCTGTAGTGGAGAAGAGGGATGGTAAGGCAAGGATGGATGAGGCTGGACCATGAATCCCAGCCTATCCCATGCTGTTGGCTTCTAAGAAGCCACTATGAGTCAGTCTGTGGTACTCTAATATACTTGCCTTTTGTCACTGGATGAAGATGTTGAATTATCTGCTATCACCCCATGGGCCTAGTTCTCCTCTGTCTTATACCATGTGTGTCAGAAGTATTCCTCCTGAGACCAATATTTTGGTGTAAATTAGAGAATAAAACCCTCACTGCAGTGGATAAAAAAACAGACATAGATTTCACGATCTCTCCTCCCATCAGTGTGTGCCTGATTTATGCACAAAACTCCTATTAGCATTGGTGGGAGAAGAGATAACTTACATTGCTAAACAGGTTGTTTTTTTTTTTTTCCTCAGCTACCTGAAGCTACTCAGCATAAGCCTGTTGTGAAAGTGATTGGAGATTTAGGAGAAGGAATGCCAGAGAGAAATAAGAAAAACAAAACTAATTCTAAACCAAGCAACTGTAAGAACTGTGGGCTTTTTCTTGTGATTTTCCTTGAAACCTAGAGTTTTTAAGCAACTAAATAACTATTCTTAATGGTTTTGAAGTCTTGGAGCGGCTCTGTGGGTGGGGATTTGCAGAGCCCCTGATGAAGGTGGATGTGAAAGGACAAGGAAAGCTCTTAGGTGAGAAAGCAGGAGTAATTTCTCTGCTCATTTCCCTTATCCCAATGTTCCTTGTGACAGCAGAACTCCGTAGAAATGCAGCTCTAGCCCTTACTATTTTGCAAATCAGGTTTTGCTCCCTTTTCCTTTTAATAAAACTTCTGATCTCATTGCCAGCCTCAGAGCTGTAACATTTAAGATTAGTTTTCCCTCTCTCCCTCCTTCTCTGCAATGTCTTCTGAATTTCTATGACTCTTCTTGAATTTCTGGTCTCTAACAGAAAACTTGTTGTCTTGCCCTTATATACAGCCACCAACTTACTCACTGAAATTTTGGGTAGAACCTACCCATTTTGCTGTTTTCCAAGTGCTGGCATTGCAGTAAACTCTTGAAGGCAAGAGTTAACCTTTTTAAAGCAGAAGCATACAGGACCCACATAGACTCTATAGTCTCACTATATTCTCACACTTACCATTTCCTTTATTGATTTGCCTGTCTAAATGAGTACTTCTAAACTCTGTGGGAGTTTTCCAATTAGATAAAAGGCAATTCATGTCACCCTGCTGCAGCTCTAACAGCCATAACCAAGAGCGTGCGTTGAGGACTCTCAGCAGAACAACCTGGTTTAATCAAGGTGGCCCCCTTCGGTGCTGCCTCATCTGTAGGACATCTCTCAACATGCTTTCTTTACTGGAACTTTAGAGGAATGGGCTGCAGCTACACTAACAGCTAGATGGCTAGCAGAGAAGATGTGTGAGCTTCCCTCTCTTCACCTGTTTGGGGAAAGTGCTGCTTCTTTCAGAACACAGGTGTGATGCACGCAGAGCTTGGCAACTGTCATCAGCTGGAGCTGCCTGTAGCATCACCCTTTTCAAATGAGAACAAAATGTCTGAGAATGGCACTGCTGCTCATGTGAATGGTGTGGCTTCTGTGAGAGCTGAAACTGATAAACTTGCTAACAGAGCCAAGGTAGCGTTTTCTGAGTCTTATGCGTTTGCTGGAGAGTAATGGACTCTGTGTTTTGTGAGAGAAACTCATTTTCTTGTATGCCTGGAGAGTGCTTATGTACACTATCCTGAGAAGCAACCGATGGACAACCTCTGGGCATGGCTGAAGAAACCACAATGGGAAGTGGGGGTTTCAAATTGAAACTCCATTGAACATTTAATGCTCTGCATCCTATCCTGGCTTTGGCCCTCTAAGTTTCTCCCTGCTGCTGCCTTCCACCCTTCTCTGCTGTATGCCCTTCCTAGCTGACCTGTCTACCTTCAGAAGGATCTCCATGCTTTTTGGTTTACTCTCCTGCATCAGGTTTCCGGTGCCTCTCCTTGGTTACTCCAGTGAAACAGCCCACACAACTACCCATCTTTTTGAGGCTGCGAGCAGTCTCCGGGCTCTGCATGGCTTTTAAAGGCAAGGAAGTCCCTCACATCACAAGGATAATGGTCCAGCAGCCTCCTGTTAGCACAACAGATCCCCAGCAGGTCCTTCTTGACCTTGGGCCAATAGTAGGATTTAGCTGCTGCTGAGAGGAGGCTGGGGAAGGCTCAGGAGGGAAATGTCCCTCTCATCCAAGAGGAACAATTCTTGGGCCTGAGGGGGCTGAAGCAGAATTTAGAGTAGCACAGCCTGGTCCCACTAGGTGGGAACCCATCATGAGGATAAAGGGATGGGGAAGAGATGGGCATTTGTGGCCTCAAATATTTGTTATTAGGAGAGAAATGTGTCCGAGTATACAGAACTTCATTTGCTTTGCTTCCTACCTGCAGTCCTCTTGGAAGACACCTTTGCTCAGAATTGTTGAGTGGCACTGGGCTGAAGCAAGGGAGATGGGTTTCTCTCTGTGTACTCCTTGGTCTCATTTACTCTTTGGTGTATAGTGAGGGCTGCTCATAGCTCTTTCCGCCCACAGAAAGAGCCTGTAGCTTTGACTGTAGAAGACAGATGTAGATGTGACCTATCTAGATTCTGAGCACGACTGAAATTTCTTTACATGTGTAAGATCTCCACAAAATACTTCTCAGTATCAGATGCTCTTTCTCAAGGAACTGGGCCATCTAAGAGCTCCTTGAGACTCTGGAGCAGTGCTGCTATGTGCCCCAAACTGTGATCAGAGTCCTGTGGAATATTGGGTGGCTGAGGAGTATTTTTCAGTTGCAACTTCCCACACTGTCACTAAAGTTACAATGAGGACTATGTTAATTATTACCAATGCATTTTGTCATTGTCAGAGTTAACGCTGAGTATTATTCTTTCTTTTTTTTTTTTTTTTTTTTTTTTCCTAGCAGGGAGAAGTGAAAATCCTGTTATTTTATTTTTTATCTAATATGATTGTGATATTAGTAATGCACTTTTTTTTTGAGTAATACAACTCTTTGTTCAGCCTTAGCAGTGTATTTGGAGTAGTGGTCTCCTCTTGCTGCCTTGTGTGTCTGCTGGGAAGAATGCGGCAGTAACTCTGTAATCTGTAGCCCCTTCTCGAAGTGTATCAGCTGCCCTAACATTCTCATTCTGCTGCCCTTTGTTGTGTGGCTACATAAATCTTTCCATCAAGCACGGTGCCCCTTAGCTGAGAACACCTCAATCCACTGAGGCATTAGACTTTTCTGAGGAAACAGTATGGCTGAAAAATCTTGCTTATTGGCAGCGTTGGAGAATGTTGCCAATAGGAAAACCCGTGATTTGTCCCTCCTGCCCGCACTACTGCAGTAACCCCATGGCTGACCTGAAGCCTTGCATTGTCAGTATGTTAATGCCACCTGGCTGCTGTAAAGCAGAATGGGAGACGGCTCTGCTCTGCTTGTCTCTCTTCTGGAGTGTTGCTGGCTGTGCTGATTTCTGTCTTCTCTACTCTGCCTACGCATCCACTAAACTTGTAAGAACTCAGTTATGTTAGAGGCTATACCCTCCCCTTTCAAATTCGGGTGAAGTTAGCTACTGAACTCAAATGATAGGGGAGGACTTGCAGTTTGCACATTTGCTGGACAGACAGCATGAATATATCAGCACACTACTATTAGAAAACTAGGCTAGAAATAAATAGTAAAATTCCTGTGAATTTATGATGTGGTTCTCTGTATCTTAAACATCCTCATGATACTTGACTCACTTAAACAAATCATTATAAAAACATTCAGTGGGGGAAGTTAGGAAAAATCCCCTAACGATCATGGCAAATGCTGCTTTTCAGCTCTCACTGGAGCACATACCAAGACGCAGAAACCCAGCGTCCAGTGCTGTGATGACTAAGATGCTGCTTCTTTCTCACACTGAGAGACCGAGGGCAATGTGAAAAGGAATAAGAAAAGTAAAAGTGTAGTGGAGATGAAAATTATTTGATGGCAATTAACATGTTTTTCCTACACAAGACTAAGAAAGTTCTTCTTCCTTTTTAATGTTTAGAATGCCCCTAGCTGTAAATCTTACAAGTGTATGGGAGGACTTTATTAATTTTGAGAATTCTTTAACCTTGCTTTACCATCATCTGGGAGGCACAGCTTTACTCAGGAGTATGTAATTGCTGAACAAATGCTGCATCCGAGGGTAAGATGAATAGAATTAAGGTTGCCATGGGTACTTCACTTTTGAATTTCTTTACTTTGGAATTTAAAGTCAAAACATAAAAAATCCCAACAATTTTTAGCGCTGAATACACGTGTAAATTAATGTCTTAACTCATGGCTGCAGTGTAGCCATTACTGTCTAATGTATAATTCTCTGTGTACAGACAAGCTTTGTTTTCACTTGTTCTCTAAGTTTTTAATTGCCTGATGTTTTGCAGTACAACATAAAGCACAGGTGTTCAGAAATTATGTAGAAATGAAGGGAAAAAATTAAAAAAAGAGAAGCAGGTTATCTTTTGACTAAGAAATTACCTCTGGTGTTTGGCAGAGCGAAAGGGAAGATAAATGATGATCAGCGTTCGGCTGGGGGTTTTATGGGCACAGGTGCGGGCTATAAAAAAACAATCAGAAGGAGTCTGTGAATAAAGGCATGTAAATGTCATTGATTGGGGGAATATCAAATTGCAGAGCATCTCTTCTCTTATATGCAGACCTGGGAGCCTGTCTCTGAGAGGGGGGTTATCTGATTCCAGCCTGAAGGTTTCATTGTGAAGGGAGGTTGTGATGAGGAGGGGCTTGGCCTCTTCTCCCAGGCAACAAACAGGACCCAAGGAAATGGCCACAAGTTGTACCAGAGGAGGTTTAGACTGGACATAAGACGGAACTTTTTATCTGAAACAGTGGTCAGGCACTGGAATGGCTGCTCAGGGAGGTGATGGAGTCGCCGTCCCTGGCAGTGTTCAAGAGGCGTCTGGATGAGGAGCTATGAGATATGGTTTAGTAGCTTGTGGTAGCAATGGTAATGGGAGGACAGTTGGACTAGATGATCTTGTAGGTCCTTCCCAACATTGTGATTCTATGATCAGAAAGTTGTATTACATTGTTTCTGATGTTCATGCTGGCACCTCATGGATAATGCAGTAGGTGCTGCCTTGAGGTGAGGGGCACTGAAACGATCCCAGGAGGGCCAGACTCACCTCACTGCTGCTGATCTGCCTGGGACCTCACATGTTTGAATGGGGCTGTTAAGTTCATTTTCTGCAGTGTGTTTCTGAAACCTGACAGAAAGACCACAAGACCCTTTCAGGCCTGAGTTACAGGGACAGTGCTCTCATCTGCCACTGAATTAGGCACAAGGGAGGATCCCAATATGTTCTGACCCAAGCTACACCTGGTTGAAGTACTCTTAGTGAAGTTCGTGTAGGGTGGGAATTTCAAGAGAGTACTGAGCAAGCAAGCAGAGAAGTGATGGTTATGTAGGGGCGTCTGCTGGCAGGCCCATTTCCAGAGATGCATTGATAGGCAACTCTACCTCTTTGAGTCTTGTGAGATATTCTGGGAAATGTCTTTTTAATGGTAATAGCCACAAGTTATAAGGTGTGCCTTGAGACAGGATGGCTTTTATATGTTCTTACCCACATTACAAATTGTGGTACGTACTTGTGGTATGAGCTGGTGTGTGTGTTAGTCTTGATAGAGTTTAGTCATTATTTCAGCGTCAGTGCTTTTTAATCATGCTTCCCCTGTCAAACATAGCAAATATTTCCATTCTTCACTCTGGTAGTTTTTTCTTTTTCCCTGTAGCCCTTCCAAACGAGACAAAGCAATAGCATTATTTTAGTTCATCTGTATGTTTGTGCATCTCTGCTCTTAGCAAAGAGCATGCTAAAATCGATGTCCATTGAGGAACTGTTGCTATTGCCCTTGCTGCCTGATACTCCACATTAACTGTAAACTGAAGTCCACTGGAGAGTTTGGGGCTAGAAGAACACTTAATATCAGAAGGGAACCCATATGGTAAATTGTCTTAAGACTAGTTGCTGGAGGATTTGTAGTTTCTAGCCAAAGCAAAGCAATAGTGGATATTTTGAAGAGAAGGAGCCCAAATTTCACTAAGATCAACAATGCTCAGGCTGGGATCTAGAGAGAGTAACTGTGGAGTTCTTCTGATTTGTTCCCTGACGTGTGTTCTAATCTGGGACAACTCATTTACTGAACCTCTAGCTTTGGGTTTTCCTGGCTGTAAAATGAAGATGTGAAGGTTCACAATGATTAAGATGAGAAATGTTATGCAAGTGCTGGAGGAGAAGGGAATGAGATGCTCCTTCTCAACACCAGTCCTTAGAGGAATGTCATTGTGGCATTGTCTGAAATATCTTCGTCTTCACTGTTTTACTCTTCTTGCACTTTCTCCTTTGGGTTAACCTTTTTATTAAGTCTCCAAACTGGCTCAAATTCTCTGTAGACTTAAAGTGAAATGCTAGTAGAGGGGTTTGGTTCTTTAATTCCATGGGGAATGAAACAGAGAGGAAGAGGCCTTAGGAGAGGGCCTAATCTGCAGTGTCAGAAAGGGCTAGAGAAGAAAGAGGAGTTCCAGAGAAAGCTGATGAATTGTGTATATGTGAGAACAGAATGTAAGATATATTTCACGGAACAGTTCTTGACAGAGGCGAGGTGGAAAAGCAGTCCATTGTGCACCTGATTACCTTGATGTATTCTGTGGCAGGCTGTTGTTGGATGGCTTTCTGGCTGGATGGCTTTCTGGATACTTGTCCTGGGGTGCTGCAATATAGCCATTCCTCTTCAGCCCCCAATCTCTTACTGTTATTTTAATATTTCTTTTAGATGTCTCTCATCTCCCATGAGTAACTAACCACAGGCTATCCTGAGCTCTTCTCTATCTGAGGCAGAGATTTAATATCTTTGATATTGGAGATTCTTTCCATTACAACTCTGTAGTGTTTTTTCTTTCTGTTTATTGACATACGTGCACTAAATAAAACAATGTTAAGCCCTGTTTTTGTAAAAGTTCTTTGGAGCATTATTCCATATATTGGAATTTATAGTTCCCTATATAGATTGCCTTGAAACCTCAACAATAGATTTGAAGAACTTTCTGCACACAGTTTTACTATTAGTCTGGAAGCTATTTTATGTATATATTCTTTGTGCATGGGCTCCCTCTGGAGCTTTCTCTTATTAAAAAAAGAAAGAAAACCCTTTAAAACATATTTAGAGGGAGATTTTAATAAAAAGCATCAGAAGTGCTGCTATGTCATTGCAGGGTTCAGTAGAGCACTGTTTGATATCAGTGTTAGGTACATGAACAGAGTCTTACTGTATTATGCCATCTGAGGAGAGGGGCCCTTATAATTAACATCTAGTTGGTCTTGGAGAGAGCCTTGTGTGAAAACAATGCCGCACAGTGTAAGAGTAATTAATTACAGTACTCTGAAGATGCAAAGTGCCATGTAAATCCCAGACATTCATCATAGCGTTTAGACTCTAATGGCTAATAACAGATTTGATTTTGCTTTCAATGAATCATCATAATCAAAGAAAATTTTGCTTCTCTGAATATTTTCACTATTTTCCAGATGTGTTTTATTAGAGTGTGAGCACAGAGGGAGGAGAAACATTTTAATTTACTGAAATCAAACTCTGCCAGTATTGGTGCAGACACTTCCAGTGCTTTCCCCTTGGAAATTCTGGGAAATTTTTGGAAAGAATTTTATGTGTGAAACCTATTCGGTGATGCTGAAGCGTTTACCAGCATCTAGTGGCTGGCAACCCTGCCTGCAGTGGGGCGTTGGAAGTTGGTGATCCTTGATGTCCCTTCTAACACAAGGCATTTAATGATTCTGTGCTTTCATAGTTTTCCTTATCGAGGACAAAGTAAGCAGTAACATCTACATTGGTTTTCTCTGAAGGGAAGATAGTAAAAGTCGTATTTCCTTGAATTATGTTACTACTTTTTGAAGAGCTTTTAGATAGTGTTATTCTGAGGAGCATTTTCTCTTTATTTTAATAAAATTGGATATAATTGTTCTGTGACCAGCTACATGTACTTTTTAAAAGATGCAGTCTGATTGACAACAGTAACAAAAAGACGTTATGTACTTGGATTTTTATCCTGTGATCTGCTTCCCAAGCGTCTTAAACTGAGCAGGGTTGTAGTTTGCTCATGTCTCAGTGCACTGTGACAGTGGATGAGGTGCATCAGAAATTCTGTCACCCTTCTGGCCATTACTGTTTTTATCAGAGATTTTAGTACCTTATCAGATTTGAAGGAATTTCTACTGCATAGCGGCGCAACTGGGTTTCTGTTTCTTTTTTGAAGCTATTTCAGTGTTTTCTTGGTTTGTCTTCCTTGTGTTTAACATGAATGGAGTCTTGTACAATTAGCTTACAGACAGTGATGTGATAGAGATATTTCTTGCATGGTTGTAATGAATTTATGACTCTTCTTATAAAGGCATTCTGATAACAAACAATCTTTTTCCTGTGGAACACAGGGAAGGAGGCCAGGATGTTCAGCTTCAACAAAGATTCCCCAGTCATTGTTATATATATATTTTTTTGCTCTATGGTGAACCAACTTTTATTTGCTAGTATTAGAAGCTCTTTTGCACTCCAACTTTTGGCAAGAATGACCCAGTGAGCACAAACACTGTTGCTGGGTACGTAGAATCTCTCAGTTTTGGCTGGTGCTCCAGACCCCTTCACATCTGGTCAATTTTTCTCTTGAAGTACATTGGTCTGATTAATTGTCTGGGGTGAGAATATCACAGGTGTCCATACTGTTCAGAGTTTCTTCTAAACGTGGAGGTCTACACAAAGTGCATGCTCCCTTACGCTGGTATTAATCATCCTTGCCTATGCATCTTATTTTTGCAGCATTCCTTCCTGTAATGGGAGGTTGTTAGTGGTTTTGCTGGTCTTGCTGCTTATTTTTATTTATTAGCCGATGCAGGACTAATAGTATATTGGTTTTAAAAAATAATAGAGCCATTATCTTTGAGACCACTATAAGTTGAGTTACTTCTTCCATTAATAATTCACATTTTTAGTCCATTTGCAAATTAAACATCACATTTTCATTTTTAACGTCTACTGCTCTTTGGAAAAATTTAATTTCCTATCATTGTCTCATAATTAAGCTCACTGTGCATACTGTGTAACTTAAAGGACTCTAATAAGTAGGACATAGAACCAACTGTTTCAAATCTCTGCCCTTTAGAGTAGACACATTGAACATAAAAGTGGTTAAAAAAATGAAAAAGCAAGGGAAGCAGCAAAATCCAATGGGATTTTGTTGTTTCACTGAGCCATGTGCCTGGTACTGTTACTGTGGTCCTACTGAAAAAGTGTTTCTTGACACTGTGGTAAAATGGGAGTTACCTTTCAGGCTGAAAACTTTTAATGAAGTTCTGTTGCAGTTTGGTTTGGCACACAGCACACGCAGGTGTTTTTGCTCCATTTTCTGTCTTCTGGATCCAGCCACTCTTTTCATGTGGCGAGAAACAACAGCAAGGGCTTCAGCCTGGCAGGGACTGCATGGGACTGATGCTTTGCAGATGGAAAGCAAAGTGCCTTACCCAGGCAAACACAGAGGCACGGCAAAAGTAGGACTGCAGGGAGGTGAAAGAACCAGCTATGGGTCCAACAACATTAGTAAGTTAATTTTCTGGACATCTGTTCAGATCCCATGAATTGTAAAAGGATACATTTTCCCCTGGTGATAGGACCCCACAGTCCTATCACCCTGAGATTTCCGCCTCTCTTTGCAGAGTGAATCTCAGGTGTTTTATGAGCAAATGAAAACCAAGATTTGCCTTGGTCCTGTGCTGTTAACAAGGCTGATTTTCCTCTGTCTGCTTGAGCTGCTGCTGATGCTGCACAAAGCCCAGCTGGTTGTGCAGGAATGGAAATGATATTCCGTGAATGATATGAAAGGCATAGAAAGGCAAGAAAGAGGGAAAGTAATCGTGTGGGCTCAGCTGTTTACTATTTTCAGCGTACAGGAGACTTTTTCTGGTCTTCCTAAGTGAACCTGGTGAACTGAATGTATAATGTTAGCTCAGACCATGGTTCCTCAGTTTTCTGTGGTTTGCTAAGTAAGGACAGTGATTACAATTCTTCTTTTTCCTGTAGAAGACCACTGAAAACTAAATGAAAACCGTGCGCTTGTGCTGCACTTGCTGCTATGTCTTTTTCTTCCTCTCTCCCTCCTAACTACCTCCTGACCCAATTAACTGATGGAGAGGTAGAATAATAAAAAAGAATGAGTTGACATTAGTTTCTTGAGCAGAGGTGTCTCATTGAAGAAGATGGGTCTTGTGCGTGCTCCCACAAAGCAAAAATCCTTGGAAAATGCACACAGAGTGCAGAGCTGTGCTTTGGATCAAAACTTTGTAGAAACTAAGCTTCTTAGTTTTGGCTGCTGATGGCTCTGTTAGCTTGTCATTTTAAATGCATCAAGTTCCTCTTTGTGATGGCCGAATGAGTGTTATTCCATTCATTTGCTTTATGTGAGGACATTTTCCATACAGTTGATGCATGAATGGGTTTATGGTCCAATTTAAGATGAGTCTGGGGTTCTTCTGGAATGCTCTGCTCTACCTGTAAGGCTGGTGATTCATAAGGCAGGACGGGTTTAACATCACAGACAAACACTGATTTATAAGAATATAAAGTGTTAAAACATTCTTTTTCCTCTTATAATTGTCAATCCTAAGTCTCTTGTGGGGAAGACATATTTCACATTAAAATAAAAGTAAATGCCACAGTTATACTGAAGACAAGAAGGATTCTTCCCCTCCCCACCCCAGTTTGATTAACCACAGCATTGTTTTTACTCTTGAACATTACTTGTTTCCTCTTCTATCTTGTACCAATAATATCCAGAGAGTGCTTGTACAAGCTTAGAGATTTTATTCCTTAATTTATACTCCAGGGGGTACATCTCCCAGAATCTTTCTAAGGAAAGGCCAGGGAAATAAAAATTGTTGGAGTTCTTATAGCCGCACCACTGAAGTATTTTAACCTTTTTATTGCTGTGTGGGTACATGCCTACAAATATTACCACTGACCTAAGTTTGTTCCGGGTTATAAAACTGCCTCTTGTTGATAAATGGGACTTGTCTTTCCAGAGACCAGGAGGCCAAGTATTTTAGGCCTCACATGATTATGATTTCCTCTTTTATTTCTGCTTATATGAGCTTAATCCAATACCCAGTTGAGGAGATAAGTCTTCCTGTTGACGCATGCAGCAATTGAAGGAAAAGATACAACAAAGCTGTTTGAAAGTTTCTGGTAGTTTATTTTTGTCAAAACAGAAGTGATTTGGTGGTTTCTTTACAGCTCTTCTCTCTGGCTGTAAATATGCCTGGAGAGGGAGCCTCAGTTCTAAACCAGGAAGAGCAGCCCCGAACCACTTACCCCATGCTGCTGATGAGTGTCTGAAGTGTACAGGACCCTTTTGTATTCTCTTTTTGCTACCACGTATAAG
This sequence comes from Coturnix japonica, assembly GCF_054131305.1. Taxonomy (NCBI): domain Eukaryota; kingdom Metazoa; phylum Chordata; class Aves; order Galliformes; family Phasianidae; genus Coturnix; species Coturnix japonica. Next base: position 996,592 of record NW_028188947.1, read on the forward strand.
AAAGACCTTTTATTTTCATTATTATACAAAGTGACATTAAGTTAGGTCTGCTTTCCCAACAATCCCACTGATGCATATCTTGGACTTTCTCCTTTGGGCTGCTTCTACAGCATGGTGTGATTGCAGTGGTACAGGGGTCATCCTAGGTGGCTGAACTTCCCTTCGTGCAGAGGGCCATCACTGAGCCCAGAGGAAACATAACTTCCACAGGAGTCCTAGACTGAAATTGAGCAAGGAGTTTAAAGTGGCCTTTAGGGGCGAATTTATGTCAGCCTCTGCACTCTTCCTTGTGTTAAGCATGCCTTCTGTCATGGAAAAATCCAGGCTTGATTATTTTCATGGATGTATTTCTCAAGCGTATTTAACTCTATTCCTTTCCTCCTTCAGGACTCCAAATAATGTCTTGTGTAATTGCCCTTGCGAGCGAATTTTTGGAAAGAATATTGCATTTGAGCTGTCAGCAATGCAATAATATAATAAGCAAATACAAGGTATGGAATAGGGGTGCATTCACAATATCTAAGTGCGTGTATACATACATGTGAAAACTTGTATGCGTCATATATGTGGTGTGTACATAGGTATAAGTATCTATGTATGTACATGTAAGGAGATTCTTTTACTGCAAGTGGTATTGGTCAGCTGAAATCTGTGAAATAATAAAGTAATCCACATATTGCATGTTGAGAATGAAAGGGAGAAATGTGCATGAGAATACATTGAAAGATCATGTAGCTGTACAGTTAAAGTAAATGTCTCAAAGTTTCAAGAGAAAGTAGGAAAAATACTCTTTACAGCTGTGCACTTTGCAGTTGCTGATCTATGCAAACTGATAAGACTGATAAGCATTTTGGAAAACAGACCAATAGGAAGGGGAAGCTTGTAAAGTCACCTCCCCACACAAAGCAAACAAACAAAAGAAGATAATTCTAGGATGCAGAAATGGGAAGTAATTGCTTTGCTGAGAACCTGAGATACTGCCAAACTGTTCACCTGGTGTGGTTTACTCAGTTTTGGATATCACGCTAAAGAAAGATGTGAACAAACTATAGAGAGCTCACAGAAGAGAATAATCAAAGTGGGAAAGACACACCTGAATGAAGCAATTTCTCAGCATAGAGGGAAGGTGACAGGGTGGGATGTGGTAATGTTTTTCAAATATCCAAGGTGGCTATGTGAGGAAGGAAATAATCAATTTTCGGTATCCAGAGAGTTGTTTGCTAATATGAGTACCGTCATCAGATGCAGAATTGAACTAGGATTTCTTATTTATTTTGTGAATCAACATATGCATGGTCATGTATGCAGCCATTGCTGAATTTGATGGATTTTGTTGGCTCTGCACTACATGCATATGTTGCAGATATCAAAAAGAAAAGTGTATTTTACCAGAATCTATTTCCTTACATTTTCTTGGTGGCTTTTTCTTGTCTTGCTCCCACTCTTGATGCAAGTTCATAATAAAATTAGGCCAACTTGATTCGTTTTTACGCTTGTGGCCTTTTCTTTCTGTAAAGCTGAACTAGATCCACAAAGAGACATCACAGAATTTGGCATCTTTATCCCATCATGTGCTAGGCTGCCTAACTCTAGGTGCAGCATTTGGGAGCTGAGCAGAGGGGCAGGATCACCACCTTTCACTTGCTGGCAGCACTTGCCCTCATGTAGCCCAGGACACCATTCACCTTAGTGGCCAGGGCTCCCTGCTGGTTCTGCCTAGTGTCCAGCAGAACTCTAACTTACTGTCCAGATGGTTGGCACCATCTATGAAAGAGCCTGGTGATTTTTCTCCTCAGTTGCAGAAATTTGCTCTTCCCTTCACTGAGACCCACGGGGATCCTGCCTGAAATGTAACAGTGGCACAGCAGCAGGGAAAAGGGGAGAAAGCATTTGGGGTAGGGAGGCAATGACCACTATGCTGTTGGCAGCACCAACACGATTCTGCATCTCTGTTTCTGCTTGATTTCCATGGTGGAAGTGGACAGCAATGACAGGAGTCCATGGGAGCTGATTTGTGTCCCAGCTGCCACACAGCCCCAGTCTTGCCAGCTCCACCACTGTTGTATTGCTGCTGCTGGCGGGGTGGAGTCTTCCTTGGTGATGGCAGATCCTAGTAGTTACTGGCCTTCCTCTTGGAGGCTCATTGGGTCCCCCCAGATGGGCTGATGCCACAGGGCCCTGCCGTAGGCTCTGCCAGTTCATCACCAGATGATGCGTGATCCACAATGAAGGTGGAATAGATGCAGCTCTTCTGCCATGGTTGGCACCTCATCCCTGTTGAAGCTGGTCGGGCTGCTGAACTGGGCAGAAAGTCTATTACAGGTGTGCTTGCTACGGTGTTTCACTTCATTGAATAATACGAGATTAATTCTCATTTTTCCTGTGTTCCCTTGAACAGCCACAGGAGCCTTGTGCTATTTGGAGTTTTTTTAAAAGCAAATTGAGGTATCACATATGAAGCTGTTCTCCATTTTAAAAAAATCGGGGGATTCAAGTAAAAAAAGATCATGATGTAACTTAAATGTTTCAAAAACCAAGGGTATCACTCAAGGCTATGTGCTGCTATTGGATTGGAGTTTGATTCTTTAGTGTTTCGTGTGTTTTCCTTCCTCTGATGAGTTCCTGCATTACTCACAGTGGGATGGTTTGGGACGGGGTCTGATTTTGTGATGTCATCACGCAGTGTCATCACATGCAATCATCATTGGCCCATCTTCTGCTTATTAGGGTCTTTGTCTCTTTTATTAGTAATATCAGGAGTGCTGATTTACGGTCCTAAATTTCAAAGATGAAATTTAACACCCTCTATCTATAAGGACAGAAATATGGAGAAAGCAGCATGGGTAGCATGGGTAGGAACAGCAGCGCCAGCAATCTTGTCAAAAACACAGAGACTTTTTGTTCTAAGTTTTAAGGGATGTTTATTAGGTATTATAAGCAGCAGGCCGAGAGGCAGATGTTGGGCTCCCGGCCTGCCGGAGCCGTGCTGTGACGGCATTGCGGTGCCGGCCTAGTGCCGCCGCCGGGGCCGCCTCTTGCAGGGCGGCGCAGAGTCCTGGGGGCTGCTGCGGGCCTTCCTCTTCGGGGGGCGCCGGGGCCCCCCAGACGAGCGGTCCCTGCCCTGGGAAGAGGGACCCGCTGTGGCCGCCTGCCCTGGCTCCGTGCTGGGCCCTGCGGTGCTGGTGGAGCGGCCTGGGCCCGAGGCAGGAGGCTCCTGATGGGAGGTGCTGGTGCTGGTGCTGGCTGCAGGACTGTCCTCCCTCCCTCCAGCAGCACGGGTGTCCTGGTGGTCCAGCTGGTGGCGGATGGTGGGGCCGTACAGGGCTGCAGCGATGCCGATGAGCCTTCTGACGAAGGGCACCACGTCACCACTGGTGGTCATCTGCAGCGCCTGCACCAAGGCCTCCTGGTCCAGCCCGTGCTGGCACAGGAAGTTCACGGTGGTGCACTGTGCCACGTAGACTTCCCACCAGTCGTCGCTGGACACCTGCTGGATCTCTCCCTGCAGCCATCGGAGCAGGGGTCCGAGGTCTTCCGGATGTTGCTGGAAGAAGGCAGCCCAGACCTCGGCTGGGAAGTTGTGCTCAGCTGGGATGAGCACCGGCTCTGCAGGCCCCTGCTCGTCCTGCAGGCCGTCACCTGAGTGCGCTGCGGGCTGCAGGACAGCACACTCCAGGTAATCCTCGTCCGACCTCACCGAGTATCGGATGGTGGCGACTTTGTGCCCGCATACGGCACAACTCGGTTTCTTCTGTGCCCACCAGACGGCACAGCCGTAGCACAGCTGGTGCTGGCAGGGGGTCACGTAAGCCACATCCTCCCGTACTTGCCCACAGATGGGGCAGGTCCAGTCGGATGTCGCATCCATGGCCTGGGCTGTTCGGTGGGCTGGGGAGAGCTGAGGTCGGGAAGCTGTTCCCCTCACAGGTGCTGCAGCAGGCAGAAAGACGGTGTCACCAACTGCAAAAGACAGAGAGAGGCCACGGTCACTCACTGTCCCAGTCTCTCATCAGCAAACCCTCCCGGTCCCTGTTCCCCTCCTGCCACTGCGGGGGCCATGTCCCCACGGGCATAGGCCGGCCTGGGGAGGGGCCCTCAAGAAGCACCCCCAGCTTCTGGCGTCAGGCATTGCCACGCTGCCCACCTGCGCTGCTGCACGCTCCTCTCCTAGATGTCCCAGACGCCTGCAACCAGCAGGGTCGGGGTACAGCTCAAGAGGCTCTGGGACGGTGGCTGAGTGCTGCGCAAGCAACACCCAGATCACGTTCCAGCTCCAAAACTCGCCCTGTCCACACTCCAGTCCTCGCACACTCGCTCGGTTGGAGGCCAGGCACGAACTGCTGGGCTGGGCTGCTGCGCCCGCATTGGAGCAGTGTGGGCCAAGCAGTCACAATCCATCGCACGGAGATGTCACAGACCAGGGCTTGGCCGTGTTGCTGGGCCTCGCCTTCACTGGGGGACATCACCACCCGTCCCACAGCGACGCCGTCATCCACTGCTTGCTCATCACTATGCGCCAGCCTCACGTGCTGCACGTTTTATTATTCAATAAAATTTCCTGCTTCCCTCTGCCTCTTGAAGTTGGTGATCTTGGAGATCTTTTTCGGCCTTCATGAATCTATGATTTTGTGTTACCCACGATCACTCTGATTTAGATGCTGAGGGAAACCTTTGTTAATGAATTTTCACTGCCAGTGTATGGAATCTGTTTTAAGATTTTTATATCAAGTAGTTTGAAGAAGGTAAAATAAGAAACAATTTTCTATCCAAGTATTTAGTTGGACATATGCTGCTGGTGTAAAGGAAAGTTACATGGTTTTTTATTATGGAAGATTAAAAATATATATTTTTTTTCTGTTTTTTAGTAAAGTGAAGTTTGTATTAGTAAGTGTATAAATTTTATTCCTGTACATAACACTGTGCTTTAGCCATTTTCATAAGCCATCTTGGAGTAGATTTATCTTAGAGTAAAAAAGTTACTTCTTACATCCAGTGTCTTGTTTTTCTGTTTTGGAAGAGATACAAAACAGAAGTCAAATGCACATACATCAAGTTATTAGCACTCAGTGGAGAAAATGTAGTGCATTACCAACAACAGTTCAGCTCTAGCTGATCTCCAGACAAAGGTACTTTATGATTCTTACACCTTCACTTGTATGGAGAGCATATCTACTGTCACAGAATATCGCCCAATTGAATGCTGTACTGGCACTATGTAGAAAATGGCACCCACATAAGTGAATGGATGTTTTGTTACTGCTTTCAAAGTGCTACTGAGTATCAGACTTGCCTTGTGACTTGCATAAGGACTGTCCTATTTGAGTTGTGGCTGAATTGATGCTGTCTCCCAGCAAGTGGTTTTGAGGCTTCTCTCTTTCAGCTAGCTTTGAAGGCTCAGGGGCAGCAATTCCTGGCTGAAGGTGAAAATTCTACTGCAAAAAGATGAACTGTCCCCTCGCTAGTGCTTGCTTGTATTTCTGTTCTATTTGGAGTATAATTTCATTTTGGGCCTTCTTCCTCCCGTGTCATATGAAAGTTCTATGCTTCTTTTTGGGTATTTTTTATTTAATTCCTGTCCAGAGGGGTATAAAATGCAAGATGAATTAAGCTCCTTGAAGATAGGAACATCTACCTCTTTTCATGTACCATTTTGGGTGAATGTATATAAAATGTCTAAGAAGATGTTTCATTGAGAAGTAATCTGAAACCTATGGACTGAGTGACAACAAGTTTGTTTTCTTTTGACATGAAGGACCACGTCAATTAATGTTTGAAATTTAAATGACCTTGTGAAGGAGAAAAATAAGTACTAGCACTGTCGAAGGACCTCATGGGACTGGTATCTAAACCTTTTTCTACTAAGCACGGTCCTTTTCAGTGGGGAAAAAAATATTAAGAATATTAAGGAGAATTAGAACTGGATTTTCTTTAAGGTCCTTTCCAACCTGAGCCATTCTATGACGCACTGCTTGCTCTCTTCTGAACTAGAAGAACTTTGCCCTTAAACTGATGCAAATGCAGTAGCTGACATAGAAGAACAAGAATGCTCTCTGAGAGTTTTTGTTATGAAATACGTCAAATTTGGGTACCTTACTAAAAATACATAGTGTTTTGATCTTATTGGCTGTTGGAGCGCTTGAATAGTCAAAGAAACATTGAAAACCAGGATATTTCTGTTGTGAGGTGACTGTCGTTTGAGTTTTCTTTCGTGATGAGCCTTCTTATTTTAAAGGAGCATGATCTTTGTACTTCTTGTTTATCACCTTAATTTTTTATGAATTCAGAATGCTTTAAGAGAACTTGCTATGTCTCTTTGTTTATCTTTTTGCTTTTGTCACTATTAGTTTTGAACACATGAATGTGCGATCAGCTTTAAGAAGCTGTCCGGACACAGACCAGAAGAGGAAAAGCTGCCGCAAAGAGATGCCATGGTTTTTAACTTCCCAGCAGTTAGCTTGCTCATTCTGACTATGCAATTTTTTAAAAGCCTGCATGAATCCTGGTGTAATCTGAGTCTGCCACACTGTGATTTATGACACCTTAATGCAGGAATTTAGATTTTTGCTTGTCTGCCATGAGGCACCAATTGTAGTAAAGAGTTAACGAGGGGACATGAGTAACTTGAGCACAGAAAAATTTTGCTGCCACAGGTAGGATTTAAGCCTTACAAACGTGAACATTGTGTTATAAATATGGTAAACATTGCCTCTTGTGTATGCCATTTGACAAGGAAAAAAGTAGGCAGTGTGTTTGGAACTTGCTCCCTATAAATGATAGGACACAGAGCATTCATGCATAATTTTCTGGGGTCTGCATGTGCAGGCTGGTACCAAGTTAATATGCCACATAGGTGCAAATACAAAACATGAAAAAACCACTCACAAGTTGTTCTTGAAGTTTCCATCAAATGCCCTTTGAGTTTATACTTTATTTCTAGGAGTCCCTTAGATTTCTTTAAAACTGTTAAACATCATTTGACATGCCAATATTAAGACAGACTTATGTTTTCTTTGATTTTCTTTTAGTAAATTATTCATTATTATTATAAGTGATTGGGCAAAACTTCAAAAGGAAGAAAAAAACAGCTAAGGATTGAAACAGGAGGAACTCACGTTGAACTGTTAATACCCACAAGGAAAGTGTTTTGGAACAACAGTAACAAAAAAGGCATAGCCTTTGTCCCAAATCATTTTTCCTCTTGAGTCACTTATCTAAGGACTGTTTGACAGATTCTGGCTCCATTTAATAACAGTTTTATGCACTCTGCACTCTCATTTTGCTGTGGCATAAGGAGAACCTGTTGCTATTCAGGTGCCTATTTGGCTAACATAGATAAGTTCACGGGAAATTGGTAGCAACCAGTACATCTGGGAAGAGAGAGATCAACTCAGTATGTTCATTCCGATGCTTTAACTTCTCTTGCTTTTTAAAATTAATTTAATTTATCAGAAGTTGGTAAAAGATTGAAGTAAGGGGAGGAAATGGCATAGGCTGTGGTTATTTCACGCTTGTATTTTGAGGTTGTTTTCTGGGCATGATCTGCATTCCTTGGTCTTGCTTCACTCTATGTAGTGGATGGAGATGGAGGGCTTAGCTCTGGTGTAAAGCCAGCTGTTTCTGCTAGGAATCATGATATTCATTCACAGGTTTTTCCTTCAGGTGATTTTTACTGAAATTAAATGGTCTGGGAGTTACTTGAGTAGCTTATGGTGCTTTTCTACAAGCATAAGTGAAGTATTCCTGGTCTTTTAGAGCACAGCTTTTCTTTAAATTAAGCCATTTTCTGTGTGCTTTTATATAACCATTTCTTTATCCTTCTTAAAAAAAAATAAAAATAAAAAAAGCAAGTTTATACAGGAGGGAATACAGGAAAGTAGAGAACGATATTTGGCATGTTTTCTGAAAAGGGCAGATTGGGTTCTTGGCATCTGTTTGTTCCATATTTCTGCATATTGGGTTGGCCACAGTTTTTCGCAGTCTTCTTTCTGAAAGCTTTGGTCAGCTTGAATTCTAGAACAGCTGGATCTTCTGTGAAAAGTAGGCGTCAAGAAGACTCTGAGGGTCCTGGATTAGCAATTTCTTTCCCCCAGTCTTTCAGGCTTTCAGTCGATTGTGGCTGACAGTGCTGTACTTAATACATTTTCTTTCCAGTTGTTTCTGACAAATGTAAAGAAATCAATTCTGATATTGCTTTAGAGGAGCACCTTGTTCTCTGGTTTCTTGCTGAAAGCTCACTAAGATCTTATTATTCAGAACTCAGCAATTCCTTAGAGGAATAACTGCTGTAATTTGGACTGGGAATTTAGGTAATGGAACAGTATTTATGTGAGTCCACTTACAGTGGAAAAGAAGGAGAAGAAAAATGTGAATAAAGGAAGGAGAAATATGTCAAGTATTAGTTCAGAAAAAATTAGCATTCAGTAGTTTTGTTCATATTTTATATTAGAATGGCAGATTGTTTAAAATTTAGTCCTAAAGTCCCACAGTAGTGCTAGTAGTTAGATAGACCTCATTTTATCTTTAGGATAGCAAGAAGAATTCCCTTTTTTTTTTTTTTTTTCTTTCCTCCAAAATATGAATTTAATATTGTGACTTGTTAGATATGAATCCGTTTTGCTTTCCTAAGGGCTTGTGCATCGCTGGAGATATTAAAGATGGAATAGCCTTATTCAGTCATCAACAAGGCTGTTACAGGTTTTATTCTCTGGACTATGGTTTCTAGTATTGTGCTCTCCTGGTTTGATATGCTCTCAACAATAAGGCTGCCTTATCTTTTCTCAGGAGGATGTTCTACTGCCTAATATGAATCACTATCAAGAAATACTTAAGATATCAAGTGTACTGTTTCTAAGAGATCTGATGCAGCAGTGTATGAAATTGCTCTGTATGGAACTCGTGCTGATCCATCGACACAGGGAAGCTCAGTCTGAGCTTCATGCTTCTGGAGTTCGCAGGAAGGTTCTCATCAGAGGAAAAGGTTTCTTATTTTGCTGCATATATTCCACCTAAAATTAATTTTGAACAAAACTAATGATAATTCATCCACATTGGTGAAATATGAGGTCTGCTTCAAAAATAATGCTTCCTACTTTGTTGGCCTACAACATTAGAGGCAGATGGTGGTGGTACGGCAGTAGAGAATGAAAATTCCCACCAATATTCCATTGCATTTTGTTGCTGTGTGACAGATAGAAGCAGAAGGGCAGACTAACAAAGTGGTTTCTGGCATGGAAGTGCAGATGAAGCAAAAGTGTGTCATCCAGTGGTTTGGACAGGTTATGGAGGCTCTTAATTCTCCCTTATAGATGAGTTCCTTTACTTCATGTGTCTTACTTGTCTTTAAACTCTGTCCATTTTATTAACATAAAGCAAAATTTGCTATCTACTAACTAGAACTGAAGGCAGTTCAGCATGTGAAGTCACTCTGAAGCCAAAGAAGCATGGATTTTTACCTCCCCGATTGCTAAGCAGCAGATGTAATAAAGCTGAAATATTTGTACCACTTATACTGGAAGTATGCTCCCAGTCCCATTCAGGCAAGAGGGCAGACTGAGTGCCACGTATATCCTTTCTTTGTGTGTTTGTGAGAATAAATTGTCTACTCCTTCATAAAATGCGTCTGTGATGACAATCTCATATAAATGAGGGCAACCTCTTGAGACACTATCTCTTTTTACAACCATTGTTTCTCTTTATTGAGATACACAGAACTATTTTCGTGAAATAGGATAGTTTCTAAGGCTTCCAATTGTATTATTTTTTGTTTTTCTCTGTCTGTTGCTTTATAAATCAGCAAATCTCTAATGTGTTTGACACTGGGTTTCAACAGCGTAGGCAGGCATTCTGGTTTTCAATTTTCTGTTGAACACAGTGTCGGAGGGTGACAACCCACACTTAAATGGTATTGTTCCTTAATTAAATAGTACGGAATATGGATAGGAAACTGATTCCAAGGTCTTTCAAATAAGCAATTTATTTTGATACTGTTTTCCAATACCTATTTAAATGAAGGATAATGGTGACTAGTGGTTGCTTGTCTCTAGGTGCTCTTTAAATTCATCTCCATTAAACTCTGGTCCACTTTCAGACATACCTCTGGGCAGGTAGAACATGCAAGAAAAATGCATTTGATATAAGCAGTTGTTAATTCAATTGTGCTATCTTCTAGTGAGACTGTTTCAGAGAAATGCAAGTAGAAATCTAAGGGAAGTTTGTTTTAATACACGGAATGAAAATGGATTGGGAGTATGCCACTCCAGCCGTGCTCTATCATCTAAATTACTTTTGGTGACCTAATCCTTGCCAATAGCTGTTGATAGTAACCATAAATGCAAACTGACACGTGAAACCTGTTTTGTTCAACTTCAGGCAAAGACTGCTGAATTTGCCTGTTCATCAAATTGTTATGCGCCTCATATGTTTTAAAGTACTTCTATTTTCTCTCTTCGATGGTGTGTGATGCCACAGTAAGTAGTTACTAGTTAATGCTGTTTAATTTCCACCCCTATGAAGGGAGACAGGTCATTTTTACACTTTCTGTATATGAGCATGTGGACGTTCAACCTTTGAACTAAACCTTCAGTTTAGTGTTACAAAAGCAACACTAATCCCCATTGCTGGGACATCCATCAAGAAGTCCATTTGTTTAACTGTTCCACACCATAGACATGAATCCTTTGGTTTCTATGTCTATTTTTGCCACAGCATCCTCGTGTTGTCCTCTGTGCTGCCTTGACTTTTTTTCTTTGGTAGCAGACTGCTTGATAGACTTCATCACAGCATATTTGAACTGAAGAGGTCAATTGCGTAGCCTGAGCTGAACTCTGTTCCTAGCATCAGTTGTCTTGAGTGGTGTAGCTCTGCAATCCATCTTTAGTTTAAAGCATCTGTCGTGGTTTTCAACTCCTTCTCCATAACTGAAGAACCAAGTTATAACATTCAGAACAGGGCAATACAGTGAAGCACTGACATGTTTTGGTAGTTTAAAGAAGCTCCAAGTTTATTGTAGTAAAACAGGGACAGGCAGTTTGCATTTGCTTCTGCAACTCTAATCTCATCAGAGTTAAGACAGCCAAGATAAACCTAAGGCAACTTCACACTTAACATATCTTTTTAATGCAGTCATGCTTAACGGTGCTGCTGCTGTATATTCCTAGGGTAACTATGGCCTGTTTCTCAGTGTGTGCTGAAGTGTTTCTGTTTTTAATATAAGGATCTGACTTGAAGAGGAGAAAAACATCCCTTTTCCAAGTTTTTCATGCTGAGAACTACAATTAAAAGTAATTGCTTCTATTTCCAAAGTAAAACATGACTTTTAAAAGCTGTAATATTCAGCAGTACCAGGAGGACGCTTATGTCATGTAGAGACAGTTTCGATATTTCACTTTATAGGTGCTCCCATCTGCCTCTCTTAAAGCAGTTCTTCCTGAGAGATGAATGAAGCAGGTTTCTCAAAAAGGCAATATAAAGGGAAGAGGAACACAAAATACCAGAAGTAGAAAAATGAAATAAATATAAATGCCGCATCAATCTGAAGGCATTTGTGCAAATTGCCTCATAAATATAAACAGTGTAGACTGCTGTGATAAGTAGAGGCATTTTAGGGCTGAGATGTTTTGTATACAACTCCGATGCTAATTGTAAACGAAAAAGATTATATTGATAAATGAACCTTGTCTTACTTCTTTTCTTCTTCTTCTTCTTCTTCTTCTTTTTTTTTTTTTTTCCCCTCATAAAATAGAGGTACAAATTGCATGAGTTAAATTTGTTTTACCTATAAGCCATTATAAATAAGAGAATCAAGAGAATGTCTGAACTTTGAGAGGAAACAGAACAACATAAAATGGGTTTAGAAACCTATCTTGATTGGGCAATGAATTGTGCTGAAACAGCTCAACATAGAAGGACATGATCAGAATATCCCAAATTTGGAAATTTAAGTTTTATGCCTGGGAAGGAGAATAGACTGAATTAAAACAAAATACAAGTTCAGATGACATTGGAAGGGGAGATATGGCTTTCTGCAGAGTTTGCGCCTGCCTGGGAAAATCTGCTGTGATCTGACACATCCAGAACAACTGGACAAGTATTGGTTTTGCTGGCTTCCTTAATGTGTTGTTCCCTGGAGTGCACACTGTGGACAGAGTAAAAGCCAGATGCTTGCCAAATACAACAGAAAGGAATTACAGAATTAGAACCCTTAGCAGCCTCTTAAAACGCTATGAAACTTGTGAGATTTACACATGGCATCACTGCTTTCCGGCTTAATGAATTGGCCAAGTCCATTTTCCACTGCCCTTTGGACCTCCTCTGTAGGTCATCTCCCTGCAGAGACAGGCCAGCCTTTTAGGAGACCCAAGCTTTCAAATAGAAAAGCCATTTTTTTAAAGGCCATGCTCCTGTATCCATAGATGTAGGAAGTACTTTTAGCAGTAAGGATGGGGTAGGTTGGAGCATGTGTAGGAAGGCTGGGAAACCTGATGCCCTGACATCCTGCTCTCCATACATTTCCTGCAGGATTTGGGGCAAATTACTTTGCCTCTTTGCCTGGCAGTTACACAGTTGTGAAATGGGGACAGCTGTCCTCCTCTATTTCTCAGAGGACTTGTGAAAATAAAGGCATTAAAGATTGTGAAGCCATCTGTTGCTATGGTGATGAGGCTCATTTAGGCACTGAAGCAGCAAGATTAGAAACTAATATGTTTCCTGCACAACTTATTTAGAAATATGGATAGGCGGCACTGACGTGTCGGGTCTGGCTCTGCCTCCAGTAACAGGGTTACTGATTTTCATTGGGAACAGAATCTGTAGATTGTAGCAGGCACTCTTTGCTAAGCCTTGGTATGTTAAATGCCTCAAATTGGGTCAGTTGCATAATGCCTCATGGTTGCTTGTTACACCAGGTAAAAACAACGTGCAGGATTTTAACACCTATTATGATTGCTAGATGCTTTTGCATTTCTTGTTAGGCATTCGGAGCTCAGGTGAACGCAGTGGGAATGTGAAAATTTTGCTGGGGAGGTACTGGAGGAAAGAGCAGAGAAAGGGTATAGGGAAATGGATTTTCTTACTTCAGCCCTGCCATAAAGAGCATGCTATGAATGAGTCAGAGGCTGGGGAGAAGGATCAGTGGGATACCTGTGATACTGCTGTTGGTGGGGAAGGATGATGAAACTTACTTCCATTGTTGCTTTGCCCTGCAAGTGTAAGTTTGATATCTTGAGGCTGACAGATTTTGCAAATCTTACCTGCCTGTCTTTTCCCAATGCTCTGCATCAGTACAGCTAGTGCCGTTTAGCTGTATTGAATAATTCAGGTTGGAAGGGACCTTTGGGTCCTCTGGTCCAATGCCTTGCTCAAAGGAGGGTACGCTTCAAAGCTAAACCAGGTTACTGGAATTCTTGTCTAATCAAGTTTTAAAAATCTCCAAGGATGAGTATTCCATACCCTTTATGGGCCCCAGTTTCAGTTCTGATCCACATTTTTCACTATTATTTAACTAGAATTTTCTTTGATGCTGCTTATCCCTGATGGGTCTTTATTGGACTCTGAGGAAAAACTGCAGTACCTTGAAGCCACGAGACTGTGCTTACAGGACATTTGCTTATTAGCAAATGCTGCATGACCAGAAATCTTCCTGCTTGCAAGGCCTGAGCTTCACCCCACGTGGGACAGCCCTCTGCCACACTGCTGCTCATTCTCAGCCTGAGTCCTTCCTGCATTATGCTGCTGTGCACCATCTGTGTTTGCCCTTGGAAATAAAAAGACTGGAAAACAAAAACCTACTTATGATGAGGAGCTTTAATAAGCACTTGATACAAATAGAGGAAGCATCTGGGGTCGGCTGTAAGATGTTTGCTTTTAAATGGCCTATCAAAGTATGAGATGCTTTCTCTAAATCTGATCTTGAGAGAAATCTGAGTTCTATATCCCATTTCCAGATGGCATAACTTAATATCATGGTGAATTATTTGGCACACTTTAAACAAATTCTTCTTCTCTCTGCACCTGAGACAGAAGCATCATCAAATTATGTCTGGAAAGTTTGGTGAATTATTGTTTCTTATACTTAAAAACATAATACAGCTTTTCAGACTTTTCTGGGACCTGGTTAGTATTCTCTCTTTTTAAACCTAACATGACTTTTCTCCTATGTGTTTGTGTTTGGGAGTTATTCTAGCACACCATTCTCAACCATCTGTTTTTGTTCAGTGTTTTGAATCTTCTTCCAGCTTCCCTATAGCTCAGAAGTCTCCAATGCAGAGGGAGAATAGGCTCCAGTAAAACACTAGAGTGGTTAAGTGGTTCCAGCATGACCAGCGTGAGTTTGCTCTGTTTTTAAACAATGTGAATATGAACTAAATGAAAATGCTCTGAAGGAGAAGGACAAGGCAGGAAAACTTCTTATTTTCTGTATCTTGCTGAGACATTGTATCAGAAGTAACAGGAAAATTGATCATTTTCTCACATCCAGGTGATGGCGCACATGGCCTCTATTAGCTGACAACAAATTTAGATTATGTTTATGTTGTAGCCAGCTTTGTCAGTGATTTTCTTTTGAAGTAGTAAATAATATTAATTGTGTAGAACAGAAGCATAAATACTCTTCTTTACCACTCTCTGCTGTTTAGAACATTATTTTGAGAAGGATTTGTATTTCCTACAGTTTTTAATATTAATTTGTTAAGTCATTCATGGCGTGTTCAAGTGATTAAGACTCAAGGTCTGCTTTCCTGTACCTCTAGGTCATTGCAATGAATTTCAGTTTTTATTTGCTTCTGTTGCCTGAAGTACAAGCCAACAATCACATGTAAATGAACTTCAGAAATTCCACAGGTGTTCCATGAACACTGGCTTATAAATTGAGTTGAGACAGAATAGGATGCAGCTGAAACATAAAAGTAAAAGGTTGCAGAACTGTATTCCTGCAGCTGGGACCATGCCTTGGGGGGCATTTATCAGTTCAGACAGCCTCCTGATTAGGACTCAAAGAAACACAGGAAAGCACAGTGAGGGTGGATGTAGGAATAGGGCATTGCAGAACATACAAGCCAAAATCAAACATCTGAGGAGTCAAAAAGTCAGATATGGAGTGGCCGAAAAACAATTGGAAGTCAGTCAAAGGATCCCAAAGCCATCACAACCAAAGCAAAATGTGGTCAGAAACAGGGATAAGGCAGGAATGAGTGGTGCTGACCCTTAGAGCAATCTCAGGATGAGGTGTAAGAGCCCCACGTAGCACAGTGGTGCTGTCCCCATGTCCTCCATGCCTGCCTGGGTGCTGCCACCATGCCTTAGGCTGACTGTGAACACTCTCCAACACCTCTGCAAGCTGTACTGCTCAGTTGCATTTGCAAATTCTTAAACACTTTCTCCTTGGCAATGCCTCTGCAAGGAAACGAGTGACACTTAGGTCTCTTTCCTTTCACTGTCGGCCTTGTTCTTTGGCTTGTCAGGGTTATTATCATTAAGGGGTTGCAAAGCTCTCTTCAGCCTGTTAGCAATTAGCAGACTGTGGCCTGGGATTTCTGAGACAGAAGATGTGGCCTTGCAAAAGCAGTTACAGCTGAGAGTGGTGTCTTTGCTGTGCTCTCTTAATGCGTAATTGACTGCTCCAGGGCAGAGAGGGAATGAGCAGACAGAAGTATCGGGGAAAAGTGTATCGTTCTGCTTTTTCTTGATCTGATCCAAGCACTTGGTTGAATCTACAGTGAGCAAGGCATGCTTGTAATTGGCCTGACTTTTCTTTGCTGGGTTTTGTTATTCCCCGAACTATTTGGAGCTCTCCAAAGTTTTGGTGTTAAGTCTAAAGGAAGGATTTCTGTATGTTATACTCAAAATGGAGTAAAAGGTCTTCAGGGCCAAAAGCCTTTGGACCTTTGTGGTGCTACCATACTGGAAACCCAAGTTAAACACTCTATCACCACTGCAAGCTTTGTCTCTGCCTTAGAAACTGGACTAGTATTTTGTGGACTAACCTTTGTGTCTGTGAAAGCAGACTTGCACTGTGGTTCAGACCTGGTAGAAGCGAAGTTCTGCTGATCTGGAAGAAATGGTTCTTTGTTCCTATTTTCTTCCACTGTTTGGATAGAGAATGTTTTATGAAAAATGACTGTGTTCCAGGTAGCTTTGTTGCAGCTGATAGCTATAGCACTGCCATGTAGCTGTATCATCTCAGTGACTGCAATAAAAGATTCAGTGGGCTTGATTCTGCTCTCCATCTGATGTGTTTATGCCAGCAGGCTTCTGTGGCTGTATTATTGTTTGTTTCTAACAGTGTCAGAACAAGAACAGAGCTTCTGGGGACAAATATAGGTAAATGGAATATTTCTTTGGAATTCAACTCATTCATTGCTCTCCCTCACCTGTCTAAGAGCAGACTACCCTGGCAAGGCTCTGAACCAACTTCCCATATTGGTCCTGTTCCAAGAAGGTCATCTGAAAAGTTGTACCACTTGGCAGCGATTTAAAAACAAATAATCAAACCTACTTGTCTCATTTCTTCAGAAGAGAGAGAAAGGGCACCAGTCTTAAAGAGAAATTTTTGAGCTGTGAATTCCAAGGAGACAGTGGCATCAACTACGGCCATGACAAAGTTGGAGGAGAATGCAGATTTAAGAATTACTCTATCCTTACTGAATAGTTGTTAGCTAAGGGTGGAGGAGAGTGGATTTTACATGGTCCCTTGGTTAGTGAGCTTGAGTGCATTATATACTGCTATTATGCATTAAATGCACCATGTACTAGACAAGATGTCTCAGTAGAGTTGAGGTCTCTAAAGTCAGATATAGTAGTGGCTGTCTTCAGCTCTGTCTTTAGTGTGAACATCTTTGCCAAAGGAGGGAACTTGTTTTAATTGACTTTTTTTTCTCTGCCAACATTTTGCTTTGGTAAAATAAGTGAAAAATCCTATTAGACAGGGGAAGGAAAAAAGAGAGGGACCTTTTGTCCCTCAGTGTGTTCTGAATATTTGAAGGATGTGATGTTTAGAAATCAGTGAAAGCTAGATGGGATTTAAATATTAAGGGGCAGGAATTTGCCTTCAGGTAAAGGATGATATTTGCATGACTCATGTTGTTAGGTGAACATTCCTGTGTATTGGTGACCTTTTACCTTGGTAGCAATGGGAAATATGTTAAGTAGGGGGCCCAGTTCTTCATCATGTTCCACCATAGGAAATGATTAGAGGGAACTCAAAAATAGTGTGTAGCATAACAAGATGCTGAACTAAATATTTTCACTGCTCAACTAAATCTCCCATTGCTTTTAATAACACACTATTTTTTTTTTTTTCTTTCTTTCTTTTTCCCATGAATACCATACAAGAAGAGGAAATCTTGTAACAACTGCTATGGAAGCCATGAATTTCACTGCAATTTCATTTCTATAGTTTAAATTATATGAAAGAATATGCTGATTTATCTGCTTAACCACGTCTCTCCTCTGCCTGGTATTACAATTTTCAAGGTATCCAAAGAGTAGGAATGTTTTGGTGGAGGTTTGTATGGTTTCTATAATGCAGCGATACTTGAAACATTTGTCAAGTATGTAAACAAAGTTTATTGAATTTATTCTTTCCTGTTTAAGTCTTGTACGGGCCATGAGTCCAAAAGAGAATTAGAAAATGGTGTTCTGCATGTCTGCTAATGATGACTTAGGATTGCTGATACTTACTGAACTTGTAGTGAAAGGCTTTTTTTCCTGTTTTAAGGGGAAAAGATCTATTTTATCAAACTGTAGCCACAAGTATTCAAGATTATTTTTCTGATTGGATGTTATCTGAGCTGCCTATGACTGTATCTTTAGTGTCAGTCTTTATGTTGGTCTTTTAGCTGATGCAATATAAAGAAATCATAAACAATGGAGTATGTTTATGTAATTCAAATAAAATAGTGATACAGATAAAAATAGCTAAGTTCCATTAACTTTTCAGACCATAATAGTGAAACACTTGTAAGTCGTAGGATACGCTTGAATGTCTGTAGTACCAATTTATCCCTCTGCTTAGTCATTCATTTCTATTTAGATCTTGGTGCTTCTGTGCAGCCTGTGATTAGATTGGCAGTTCTCATTTAAACCCTAACTCATTCAGTCTTGGTTATCAAATAGCTTAAAAGGCAAGAACAAACGCTGTTGTTTTTAAGATGTACTGATATATGATTTGCATCCTTACATGTGGTATAGGCTGGATTTACCAGAGTAAATGTTCTTTCATCTGTAGTTTTCTTTGTAGGTATTTTGTGTTTTGTTGTGTGGGTTCAGTACACAATACTTTAAATGTTATATTTGTTCCAAATTCGCTGTTGTAGCGAATCAGAGCGGAGCAGGATGAGAAAGTAGCATGTTTTGTAAAAGAGAAAAATTTTACTTTACAACTCTAGGAAGTGGAGGAACCGGTACTCCCAAAAATATCCCTACCCATCAGTACTGCATCTCTGGCTCCATTCAACTTTAGTTTTCTGACTAGCAGTACTGTGTCATCGTCACCAAGCACTGTTTCAACATCAGTGATGAACAAGGTGAATCTATGTTGTATGCTATAAATGCTTTCCTGTATGAGTCTGTATCTGCTCTTTTGCAAGTTAACTTCTGTGGTGCTCATGAAATTAACTGGTGTTAGTTCATACTGAGTTGAGTAAGTCAGAGCTGTATTGCAGTTTGGAGAGAAAAATGCAGTTTTTTGATTGTCAGTCTTAGACTTGCAAATGTCTGGTTTGGTTTTGGAACTGTGGCAGAAAATGAAGTTGCATCAGCTTCTTTTGCATTTAAGAAATCAGATGAGAAAAAGGACGAAACTCCTGCATCAAAGAGAGGCTTCTCTTTTGGTAACGTGGAGTCGGCTCCTGCCTCGCAGTTTGTTTTGGGAAGGACAGAAGAGAAACAGGATTCTGTCAGTTCTGCTCCTCCGTTACTGTTTGGGAAGAAAGTTGAGAATGAAGAGTCAAAGGCACAACCTGTCTTTTCCATTGGGCAGCCTGAACGTACCAAAGAAGAAAGCACAGCAAAACCTATGTTCAACTTCAGCTTTGTTAAACCATCGGAGAAAGAAACTGAGCAGGCAAAGCCAACTTTTTCATTTGGGGCCCAAGCCAATACTTCAGGTAAGCAGAATATCTTTTGTCTTCAGTTGTCTAAGTCCCTCAGATGGTACCTCTGAAGTCATAAGTTACAGAATCTGTAGGAGTTGCTGGGTTCATGTACTGGAGCTTTAGAAAAAGCTTAATTACTCTGTGTAGTGTGATTTGTGTTCCAGTTGTTGACGTATAGACAATTAGTAGAATTCCTGTTTTGATTTCAGTGAGTTTTAAGACTAGGTTTAGACAAAAAATATATACATATTGTCACACATTAAGGAACCTGTATTGCATCCCACATGAGCATGGATGGTTTGTATGGTTTCTGTGCTAGCAGCATAGTTGGTGGTACAGTCTTTAGCGTGGTGACAGAGGCCTCATGCGATGGTTTTCATAGTGAAAGGGGATGTGAGGAGGTGTCTCATTCATGTGTTCTTGCAGCTGTGCTGCTGCAATTTACTGCCATGAAGGTGTGGAAATTGCTTAATAGGTACTACACAGTTTTGTGCATCTTTAACCTTCTGAAAGAGCGGGCTGAAAGATTTTAGTAACAGTTGCCATGTGGAAGAATTCTGATTCTGATTTCATGACTTATCAGCCATGGTTTGCAGAACAGCGTTCATTACTCACTTCTACTAACTTTGGAAGTTATAAGGGAAGGAACAGAGAGAATAAAAGCAACGCATGGGGTTATGGTTCTTATGATTGAGTTGAAGTTCTGGAGTTTGATTTAACCATGGAAATTTGATGAAACACCTTGTGTAAAAATGAGATTTTAACGAGCCTTCTTCAGCACAGTAGAGAGTTCCTTAAAAGTGGCATAGATGAAAAGGGTCCGTAACTTCTGGAAAAACAGCAGTGGGAAATCAAGAACAGGGTCAGGTATAATAATGAGAGAGCAGAAGCTTAGGGAAAGCTGAAGAACTGCATACTTTAAAAGATAACTTTAAATGTAAAATTGCACTCAGTACTTTGTGACAGTTCTGTAACAGGGGGCTGTTCTCCGTGGCTCCCAAAAGCAGGTCTTGAAAGTACTGAATTACAGTGAGCTTAAGCCAAAAGAGTGAGGCTGCAGGATGATGGGCTTAGCCAGCTTTAGGGCTGTAGGCACAGGGCTGTAATTTCAGGAGAGGCTACAAAAGCAGCTGTACCACTGTGGGTTGTTTTTTTTTTGCTGTGTTATTTAGCAAACTACAGAAGTGTTGCAGGTAATGCATGTTGTTCTTCTCAGAGCATCTGAAGAATAGTTTTGTTTGAAAAGCTGAGATGTACTGGTTCATTCTGGTTCCAGTTGTTATAGCCAGTGCTTGGTGTCCGTAACTACTAAAGCCTAGAACTGTGGTGGTGTCATCATTCTTCACAATTCTCCCATTCCTTTAATTGCACATGGCAGCGATCAGTGTATTAAACCTGGATTTTATGTAATCCACAGTAGCTGGATAATAGTTGAGACATCGTCCAGCATTTTTCCTTGTACAGTGGCTGGAACAGGGTCTCTCTGTTGCGCTTGGTTTGCCGTCTTGCAGCGTTTTATGTTCTGTTCTCCCTCTCAGATCAAGGAGCAGCAAAGCCATCCTTCAGCTTCTTGAGCTCTAGTTCCTCCAGCGCAGCCGTACCTGCCACTTCAGCCAACAGCAGCAGCCTGTTTGGCAGCGTCACTTCTTCCTCCAACCCTGCACCAGTTCCCACTCCCTTTGTGTTTGGGCAAGCCAGCAACACTGTGAGCAGCACCGCTTTTGGCAATTCTGCAGAATCTACAGCATCTCAGTCATTTGGCTTCTCTCAAGAAAACAAACCCACCACCACATCTTCCACCACTGGTGCAGCAGTTAATCCATTTGTCTTCGGTTCAGGAGCCAACAGTAGCAATGCAGCAAGTTCTGGCTTTACCTTTGGAGCCACGGCCACATCGAGTTCAACAGGTACATTTAAGCAGGTGCTTTTGTTTTTGCTCTTAGATCACAAAAGTGGAGCAGGGAAAGAGTGTTTCCTGGAGAATAGATAGGGAAAATGCGTGGAAATTGAGAAAAGTAGTGAATATTTACATCCAACAATATATAAACAGTGCTAATGCTTGGGGCTCAGGTCAAGTTTTGAGGCAGTCTGGGAAATACAGTTTAGGGATCAACTGGCTGTGGTGATATTTTGTGCATTGGATAATCCTTTACTGACTTTCATTTGCATAGGAACTTGTCATTGTGAGAATGAATTTCCCTCTTCTCAGTATCAATCCAGTGCTGAAGGTTAAAAGTTAGTTATAACTTGAATTTTTCTCTCCCATACCTAAAACTCTTCGAGCGTTGTAAATAACATCAAGATTTGTACTATCCACCCTTCACAGGTGTATATTACAAACACAGTATTGATATATGCAGCTGCTGCTTTGTAAAGCATGACTTCTAATGAGCACGATAGCCAGTCCTTCATTTTCTTGGTCTTCATAATCTTCAAATCTTCATAAAAGTACTGGAATGTGGGGATACAAGAAAAGCTGTTCAGAGCAGCAGCTGTGGAGCAAGATAAACAGCATGGGAACCAAGGACACCTCTGCAAGGAGAAGAAGAGTCTCACAGCTCTGATTGGATATGTGCCTGCATGGACAGTTGAAAAGTGTTTTGTAGAATGCTTTGTTGACATATAAGGTGTTTGGGAAAGTTGTAAGGGCGGATGGGAAAGCTAGAAAATAACAACTTGTGAAGGTATATAAGGGATGTGAGAACTTGTAATAAACGATTTGGATCGTTCACATCTGAGTCCGTGTCGAGTCGCTGCACTGGAATGCTTTTTAGTCCGTCTTAACTTCTGTTTTTTTTCCTGGAAAAACAATCAGCCATTCCAAGTTACATTGCAGCAGTTGGTATTTTTGTGTTGCGTGACGTCTGCTTAAATTGCATTTAGATTAATAGCGCTATTTAGAAGGTCTCTTTTTGCTCAGCAGAAGTGTGTATGTTTGAAGTCACAGCTCAGTCCTGTATTTTTTTCTCATTATTTCTGCTGGCCATGCAGAACCAAAGCAGCTAATTGAATGAGCTTGTTTGCTATTATATGGAGAGACAGAATTATTCTGGTAGCTCAGTTAGGTCCCTGCAAGCCTGATGTGGTCTCCAGAAATTGATAATTGTAAACATTTGGATGAGGAAGGGGTGCAGTTGCTTATGAGAGGAAAGATTGGCGTTCTCCTCATTCTAATAGATCAGGAGCTGTGTTTTGAACGCTTAAAATAATACAAATAAGTGAGTGAGTGTTCTTTACCCGTGGTATAAATAAGTCTTAGTAATACAAATCAGCTTGTGCTATTTGTGGGAGCCTGCTTCTAGAGCATTAATGGCTAACAGTAATTTGAGTCTAGACAACCCGTGTTTGAGGTGTGCGTTGTCTGACTCCTTTAAGTATGCTGTTTTTCATGTAACTTACAAGAAAAGGTAGGATTCCTATCATGAATGAGGTGCTGTTTGTTGTTTTACCTACTTGGCTGCAAACATAAAGCTCTGTAACAAACAAAACAACTCAGCACATACTGAAATTTCTCTTCTTTTCCTTTAGGGTCGTCCTCTACATTTGTCTTTGGGTCTGGGTCTTCAGCGCCTGCTGCTGGACCAGCATTTGGTGCCAGTCAGCTACCAGCTTCACGAGTAACCCAGAAGTATTTACTTTTGGTGCAAATCCTCCTGCACCGGCAGCATCGGTACAACCTTCTGGCTCTTCAGGATTTTCATTCAGCCAGCCTGCAACGTTTACAGTGGGGTAAGAGACCAAATCAGATTTTCACTTGAGCTTTTGGTACTATCTGTGGAGCGCAGGCAGCCTCTACTGATGTTAAATTGTGAGGTGCTCAGATGTACTTCAGAATTTATGTCTAAGGACAGCATCTCTCCTCGCTCTGTTAGTGTGACTGGCTAAGTAGGCAACGATGGCTTTATAGCAGCACAGCTCTCAGAAATATCATGCAGCCATGAGAAGTGTTCTTGAAAAATAAGATCTGAATTGAGCTGTTACGCTGCTGCTTACCTGCTGAATGAGAGAGATTTCATTGCTTTTGGTTTCTGGAACTCTCTTCCCATTCATCATACGTTGTCTGTTGCCAGCTGCTGAGCAGTGAGCAGCCAGATGATAAAACAGTTGTTCTGGAATATCTGCTCAGTGCTGCTACTGAACTGTCAGCTAACAGTAGGGAACGTCAGCTGGGTTTAGACCGTCGTGAGACAGGTTAGTTTTACCCTACTGATGATGTGTCGTTGCACTAACTCTGCGTGGTCCTAACTCTGTGCTACCGGTTTCTATTCATAGGACTAATGGAAAAAATATTTTCTCTGCCTCTGGATCTTCAGTTCCCGGTCGGAAGATAAAGACTGCAATTAGACGTAAAAAGTAATCGGCAGATTGGTAAAGCAACTTTCAAAGCAGCTGCTGCCCTGCATTGTTCAGTTGTTGGGATTGTACCTTGTGCTGGGTTAGCTGAAGTCAGATCTGCCTAAAGAAATATAAAACTTTGCTGCCCTTTCCTTTTCACTCTGGTGTAGTTCAATTTGTAACAAGTAGAGTTGGCAACAGCGCCGTTCTCAAGCGAAACTATTTTAGAATCCAGCAAGTTACTTCTTTCACTGACTTGGCATGGTTCGGCTATAGAGATGAATATAGCCCGCACAGTGAATGGCTTGTGCAATACCTCTTCATCTGCACCACTATGTGAGCTCATCCTGTGCAGCAGGAGGAGAACAGATGGGAGCTGGAGGTGCTGCAGGCCCAGCTGGAGGGCGAGCGGCTCCACTGCCAGGAGCTGCAGCGCCGCTGGGCTGCCGAGAGATGTGAACTGCAGAAGGCGGCAGAGCGGGAGCGGCAGCTGCTGACCGACCAACTGCGCTGTGCCTGGGAGAAGCAGCAGGCCCAGGAAGAGCAGCAGCTGAAGGAGTGGGAGCAGCGGCAGCGGGCGACGGGGACCCGTCAGCTGCTGCTCTGGAAGGAGGCCGAGCTGCGCGCGACAAAGGAGCTGCTGCAGCGTGATTGCGATGCAGCCCTGCGCCAGGCTCGGGAGCTGCAGCAGCAGCTGGCCAAGGTGCTGAGGAACCCCCCCAGCAGCGAGGCGGCCCATGCCCAGCTGCAGGACGTCCTCAGCAAGCTGCGCTGGGAGACGAATGGTGAGCAGCCCGCCTGCATCCGCCACCTCCAGCGTCAGCTGGAGCTGGAGAGGAGGCTCTTCACCTATTACATCGTGGGGAGCTGGGCAGATGTGCTCTGTAACGCAATGTCCTGCTCCCAAGAAAAAGAGGGAGCTCTGCACTGCCAACGTGCAGAGCAGGGCTCCAGTCGACTTGCCATGAAGGACGCTCACGTCCAGGTACGATGACACACTGAGAGAGTGGGGATTGTTCAGCCTGGGGAGGGGAGGCTCTGGAGAAACCACAGAGCGGCCCTCCAGTGCCTGAAGGAGACCTGGGGAAAGCTGGAGATGTACTGGTTGTAAGGGAGGGTAGTGATACAACAAAGGACAATGCCCTGAAAGTAGAAGAGGGGAGATCTGGATGAGATATAAGAAGACAGGACACCATGAGGGGGCAGAGGTGCTGGCACAGGCTGCCCAGAGAGGCTGTGGTTGCCACACGCCTGGCAGTGCCCCAGGCCAGGCTGGACGCACCTTTGGGCAACCTGACCTAGTGGAAGTTGTCCCTGCCCTTGGCATGGGCTTGGAACGGGAGAGTCTTGAAGGCCCCTTCCAACACAAACCATTCTGTTATTCTATGATTTTCTGGTTCTAGGTGCCAGAGACAGCCAAGGAAGACCTGGGGCTCCCGGGCAGCCGGCCCTCTCCCCGCCGGGACCCGGCACAGCCCCCCACCTGCCCTGCGCAGCGGGAGGAGAAGAGGCAGGAGCTGAAGGCACTGCAGGCCCAGCTGGAGGGCGAGCGGCTCCGCTCCCAGGAGCTGCAGCGCCGCTGCGCTGCTGAGAGACGTGAGCGGCAGGAGGCGGCAGAGCGGGAGCGGCAGCTGCTGGCCGACAAACTGCGCTCCAAGAGGGAGCGGGTGCGGGTGTCAAAGCTGCAGCGCCTGCGGGAGCAGAGCCTGAGGCAGTGGCAAGCAGAGATCTGCCAACTGCTGCTGGAAAAGGAGGCCCAGCTGCACCAGATGCAGGAGCTGCTGCAGAAGCGGCGCAACGACACCATCCGCCAGGCATGGCAACTGTAGCGGCAGCTGGCGGAGGCGCTGCTGAGGTGCGACAGCAGCAGAGCGGACCGCAGAATGCAGCAGGAAGTCCAGCGGCAGCTCTGCTGGAAGTCCCGTGCAGAGCAGGCCGTGGAGAGCAAGCGCCTCCAGTGTGAGCTGCAGGAGCAGAGAAGACGCTTCCTGCAGTACATCCTGGAGCACGTGGAGGGGCAGCCACGCGTCTTCTTCAACAGGGCCAGGGCCTGCCATCGGGCTGTAGCAGAGGTGGGTGTTCAGGCTACAGAGCAACAAGAGGCCTGCCCACCTGAGCGCAGGGAGCAGCAGGAGCAGAACACCCATCTGCTGAGTAAGCTGAAGGAGCTGCAGAGACGGTGCAGCCTCCTTGAAGAGAAGAGCAGAAGCTCTCAGCAGATGTGGGAGGAGGTGGAGTGGCTCAAGGACAAGATGCGTACGCTCTGCCTCCGTACCCAGCAGCTGCTGGAAATACTCCGGCAGCTCAAGGAGGCCTCTTCTGCATCCAAAGACACCACAGAGAAGGCAGAGGGCGTCAACCAGCTGCAGGGACAGCATGTGGAAAAGGAGGCTGCAGAGCAACAAGAGGCCTGCCCACCTGAGCACAGAGAGCAGCAGGAGCAGAACGCCCATCTGCTGAGTAAGCTGAAGGAGCTGCATAGACAGTGCAGCCTCCTTGGAGAGAAGTGCTGCCTGCTGAGGAGCAGAAGCTCTCAGCAGATGTGGGAGGATGTGGAGTGGCTCAAGGACAAGACGCGTACGCTCTGCCTCCGTACACAGCAGCTGTTGGAAAGAGTCCGGCAGCTCAAGGAGACCTCTTCTGCATCCAAAGAGGCCACAGAGAAGGCAGAGAAGGTCAACCAGCTGCAGGGACAGCATGTGGAAAAGGAGAATGAGACGGCCAAGGAAGACCCGGGGTTCCCAGGCAGCACCAGCAGCAAGCTGCTGGAGCAGTGCAGCTACCTCCAACAAGCCCTGAGGAACCTGGAGAGGCACTGCCAGGCCCTGAAGGCCCAGAACCACCTGCTGAGAGAGGGACGCTCTCCAGAAGCGTGCCAGAAGCTGCAGAGTCTCCAGCAGGCTGACATCAAGCTTGGAGCGCTCAGCAAGCGTCTGGAGGAAAAATGCACACAGCTCCAGGAGATGGGGAAGAAGCTGAGGCCGCACAGAAATCCCAAACAGGAATGCCCCAATCCCCAGGAAAAGCTGGGGGAGTCAAAAGTGTGGCCAGTGGCAGTCTGCATCTACATTTTCGCAGACCATCACCTCCAAAATGAAGATTCTTAGCTCGTCACAGCTACAAAATCCTTATGAGGGCCCTAATGAGGACCCAGAAAACGAGCTTCCACTGACAGCTGGACAATACGTTTACATCTGTGGAGACATGGATGAGGATGGCTGGTTTCTGGGAGAGCTGACGGATGGCACAAGAGGACTGGTCCCTTCCAATCTGGTGGAAGAAGTTTCAGACGATGACCTGGATATCACCGTGCCTCCAGGGCTTCGTGATCTCCTGCTGGATACCGATGATGAAGAGAGACCAGGAAGCAGGAGCAGGGGCAGAAAGTGGTCACCATCCAGAAATCTGTGTCCGTGTGTTGGCTCAGCCTGGGGGACGCCGAGATTCCTCTCCATAAGACAGCAACATCCCATCAAGATTCCACCTTTCTGGATGAAGGCTACCTCATGCTCCACTTGATGTTCAAGTGGAGTGTGGTCCATCAGCAGGAAGGCCTTAAAAATTCATCCCTTGTAAGACTGAGAATTTATTACATTGGACTGGACTAAAACAACAAAAAACACCAAAAACACCAAAACAACTTAAAAAAATTTATATATTATATGTTATTTATATATTATCTATATTATAATATATGATATTATAATATATATATTATAATATATATAATATACATTATATACATAATATATATAATATAATAAATACAATGATAAATAATATTATATATATTATAATATTAAAAAAATACTAATAAAAATAACCAAACCCAAAAAGTGTGTCCAGTCTTCTTGTTTTTAGACAGTCTGCTTTTGTAAAGGTACAAGGAAAGGTAGAGGCTGAGGAAAGCCTCCAAAGTCTTTCTCAAGCGCTCTACCTACAAGTATTAGAATGAAGAGAGAAAGGAATCATCACTGCTTGCCTCTGTTCTTTGGGACACCTTAAGCACCTTGGAAGGCCGCACTTCCTGAGCCCTACAGACAGTCTGTCCCAAAGCAGCTGTTTGATCATTTCCATTGGGTGACAATGCATAGCGCTTGCATCGTCTGCAGGCACGGACTCAGATGCAAATCCACATCCTTAACTGTAGGTCCGTACATCCTTTATATACATGCTCCAGCTCCCCCTTGAAATTTTCTTTCTGTCCCTACATGTCAGCAGGGCAATTAGCAAGTCTCCTTCACGTCTAGACACCAACTGCCCATACAAGTGCGTGTGATAATGCACGCGGCTGCCGCCAGCACTCTGTGTAAAGAGAAACTGTCAGAGAGCTGCACATCAGGGAGGGGTTTCTTGGTCTCAGCCTCTGCTTGCTTTTCTGGCTGGCTGTGAGGGACGCTCACGACCAGGTGAGATGGCACACAGAGGGCGTGGATCTCTGGGAGATAGGAGAGTTACATTCCTTGGAGCCAGATGTGCATTCTTCATTCTCAAGTGTTGAAATCTCTTCTGGTGACAAAGCTGGTGAGACTCAGACAGAGGGATGCCGGTGGATGAGAAGGCCAAAAAGACAGCAAGAGCTGGAACAGTACCTGTGGGAGCTGCTGATGAGCATGGACTTGATCAGCCTGGTTCTCCAAGGAAGGTTTTGGAGAAGGCAAGGGGCAAGAGATGGGAGCGCAGGGAGACAGAGAGATGCTCTCAGCCAGCATTTCTGTGCCGGGGACAGAAAAGCCACTGGCACTGGAGTTTCTTGCTTGCTTGCAGGAGACTCGAGCTTTGTGGATGTGGCCGTGTATTTCAGCAGGGAGGAGCAGGCGCAGTGAGTGCTCTGCCGAGATGTCATGCCGTAGACATATGATTCTATGGCCCTGATGGCAGAGGGCTTTGCTGCCTTTCCTCCTCATGAAGGCATCTTGGGCACTGCAGAGTGAGCCTGCACAAGCAGCAAAATAAGTGCAGTGCATTTCCTTCCTGATGAATGCAACAGCAACTACAAAAGAAACACGAATGAGTGTGAGTATCAGAAGAGATTAATGTGCTCTGGACTCTGAGGAAAGACCCACAGTCACCGCTGGCAAGCAGGTGTCAGTCAGCCTTTCAATGAGGTCAGGGAGGGATGAAACAAGGCTCCAAGTATTTGTTGCACAGTTGAGTTGCTTCCTGCAGTGCTTCACAGCACAACGTGTTTTTATAAAGATGAATGCCTGGGAAACGGAAAGACTACTTTCATACATCTTGTCTGTGTTAGTTGACTGCAGTTCCAACCAGCTGGACATACAGGGTCTGGCAAATGACACCTGGAAGGAGGTACAGGCAGGAGGCCCAGCACCCTGCAACCTCCAGGTGAGGGAGAGCAGCCAAGGATTCCTTTGGGACCTGCAGGTTCACTGTGTGCAGCATTACATGCAGGAGCATCTGAGTATAGAGATGATGGCAGAGGTACAGAGCTAAGCATCACAGAGAGGGAGAGTTGCTCATTGTTGGAAGTAACCGCGGGAGACGAGTCTCATGCTATCATGATCAACAGGTCTCGTTTATTAGGTGTAACAGCATCTCATTTATACAGTCAGTAATAAGCTCATGCATATTGCAAAAGTAAAGCTCAGGATTGGTGGGTTACATATTACTTCATCTGACCTTTGTGGTTAGCCTTATAGTTACTTTTTCTATGTCTATACATTGCTACACATCTTGTTTTTCCCTTAGGCTGTCCTTGCCTCTAGATACATATTCTGTCTTTAGATACATATCCTGTCTTTCACATCCTGATTTCTCCTCAGCTGGTGCCTTCAATCACGTACCTTCTCTTACAATTTAACTAACGGAGTTTCATCATGTCCTTTCTCACAAAGCCATTCTGCATAAACACTCTCCACAGCTCATCTTGTTTCCCATGGTGAGACAGGAACTAGGAGCCACGAGGAAAATGTGGCCGCATTCTGCTTTCCTCTTCTGTCCCACACCAGCCCCGTCAGAGGGGAGGAACAGCCACGCTTCCACTGAGACGTTCCTCTTCATGCACAAATGAGTGTGCACGGAGCTGTGGACAGTGCTGGGGCTGCACACACGTGGGTGTGCACAGGTGTGTCCATGCACTGCAGAGATTTGTGCACGCATGTGGGAGGGTGTGCAAGGACGAGGTGGTACAATGGTGGTGGCAGATCTGGGACACTGCCCTTTCTGCTGCCCTTTCACATTGCCCTGAAGGTGGGCCCGGGGGCCTGGGGAGGTGGGCTTTGTAACTGAAGGAACAGCCGCAGGCAGGCAGAAATATGGCAAAGACATGTAATCATTGAACGTAGCAAACAGTCAAGAAATGACAGTATTCCCAACCATTTCCCATCCTAACAATCCTTTCTGATCCCACCCCCTCAAACTCCCACCCCCAATCAACTTCCCTCCCTCTGCCAAAAACCTCCCAGCCCCCTGTTGTAATCCAAGAAGAATGGCAGCAGCCATGGATCAAGAGAAGGACTTGACAGAGCAGCAGCTGTGGAGCAGGATAAAGAGCAAACCGTGTTGGTGGTGGATGCGGCAGGCAGTGCCAGCAGGGCGTCCCCTGCTTCAAAGTGCACCTTTCCTCTCTCACCCACCACACATTCTCTCCTGCATTCAGGGTCTGAGGGATTTCTTCCAATTGTACTCCATATCCGCATGGCCAGTGCGTGATACAGAGCCCAAGTGGAACACCTGCTTGGAAAATGAAATCAACTCCCCCATTTAGTTCTATGAGCGTGCGCCTTCCTCTCAAGTGATGCGTGGTCATATTTGAAAAATCCAAATTAGTTGGATATAAGAGAGGTAATAGCATCATAACCGAGCATTACTAATACATTCAATGATTATTGCCGCAGATTCCAGCACCATTTGTAACATCAGACCCCATTGGATTCACATCCAATCTATTAACATAGTAGAAGCACAAGATAACCTGGATAATGCCTAATAACTCTGGTTCCTGAGACAGTAGTTGGCGAACCTGAAGGCAAAAGGTCAGCGTGCTAGGACAAACAGCCAGACAGCAGTATGGTTAAATATGGCTGCGTCCATCGACTGCCCGAAAAGCCATGCTTTTATAGCAGACAGACGAGGGCATTTAAAAACCACACACACTAATTGAAGGAAAGCTATTGCAATAACAACCCTAAAACCCCCGTTGAAAGCCCCGAGCTACTCATTCTTTTCCTAGAGGTGTCCTTGGTTCTCATGCTGTTTCTCCCTCCACAGCTGCTGCTCTGTGAAGCCCTTCTCTTGATGCATGGCTGCTGCTCTGTAAAATTCTTCTGGTATTACAACGGCCCCCCAGATTCCCACCCCAATAATTCCTTCCTCCAAATTGCAACACTGAATTTCAGAGTGTAACATTATCAGAGTACAATTTCTCCCCCAGAATTGCCACTGCACCAAGTTCCTTCCTCATCTCCCTTTCTGCTCTTCTCGTCTGCGCGTCTTCCTTACTTTCACCCTGTCCTTTTTCTTCTGGTGATGGAGATCTTCAGGCTGGAGGAGCTCTTGTCTTGCTGCAGCCACCCCAGCATCCCTTGCCAGCTGTGCTGTGCCCAAACTCATCCTCGCTGATCCATGCCAGCCGATCATCGATGTCAGCCATGTCCTCCGGGCTGCCTGCGCTTGTTGTCACTGCTGGAACAGCAGTCTGGAAAAGGCAATCTGGAAACTTTGTACTTGAAAACTTCTCAGTTCCTTCTGATCTCGATATACAAAGTAGTTCCAAGCCCCTGTAGCTTTTGTGTTTTCTTTTGCAGAAGGATTCTGTGATTCTGTGTGATTCTGTGATCTTTGAGATCCTTTTCAACCCAGGCCATTCTATGACTGTACAGTTCCATACTGGAACAAATATAAAATGCTAACTATGTAAAACATGGAGTAAAACCTGTGTGATTTGTCCACACCAGGAGGTGATTAGAAAACAATTTGTAAGCTACAAAGCTGCTTGCTGGAAAGGAAGAGAAAATAAAACTACAAGAAACAGGGAAAACATTTCTTCCTGAAAATAGGAAGAATAATGGACCTGCCATGAAATTTGGGTGAAGCTGCCTGATTTTATGAAGGTATTCACATTATTTTCTTGGTGCTGTGTTTCCCAAATGAGTGGTTTCTGGCTCTGCTGCAGCACCAGTCTGCATGTGAACATCAACTCTACTCTCCATCTGGGAAGATTAAGACTTCACTTCTCCCACCAGCACCACTGAATTACAGTTACTCAGTGATTAAACAAAGGAATCCTTAAAGAAGGGTTTACAGCTGTCGTGTTATCTGAAGTGCTTGGGGCATTCTGATGCTATTAAGCTCTATGTATTAACAAGTTCAAAAAGAAAAGGTAGGCATCTGATTGTTGTGACAGTTTCTAAGTTATTTGGAAAGCTGTACCACCCAACCACTCCTTCTATTTGATGGAGGTGACAAAGCTCAGTTTAATTTCTGACTGCTGTTTAAATTCTGAAGCTCGAGCTGGTTCCTGGAGCAGAAAAAGCTCGGAAGCTGTCCCTCCTACAAGCAGGCACCTCTGAGCAAAATATGACATCTCAATTTCTGATGGTAAGGTCAGGAGATCTGATACCAGCGTCTAGCTTTCGGCTTCATGCTATGTTAGTGGGACCTTTGGCATCTAGCACTTAATGATCTTGAAGGTTTCTTCCAACCCAAGCCCTCCCATGATCCTATGATTCTGTGATTTCACTCAGGTTTATTAAGATGAGATGAGTTCTCCTAAATGCACTGTTCTCCATATGATTATATTTGGAGTCTTAAATTATAATTGGGTGACTTAAACCAGACACCAAACTTTCTGATGGCCAAAATTAAATGAAATCAATCCTTGACTGTGTCAGTAGTCTGTAACTAGAGCCCATCAGGTAATTCCCAGCCTCCTGCCTGTATCAGTGGCTGCACACAGTGAAAAAGTCTGATGGGATTTTAACCTCTAAAATGTTCCAAAGCAACCAGAGGGTGAATATATTCACTATGCAAATACCTGCAGGAATAAGCTTGTCATGTATGTCCTCAGGTAGCACAGTAGTTAATGGTGGGACTCAGTAGGTCATGCTGAAAGTTGAGTCTGCTGATCTTGAAGGTCTTTTCCAGCCTACATGACCTTCTGCTAATATTTCTGTATTTATTTCTGTTCAGCTCCCAGAAAACCTCCCACCCAGCCCCCAGCTGACCCCGTGGTGAAAAATAAAACAGAAACCTCAGTGACGCTGGCATGGTCCCCTCCGAAGATGCACCTCCCCATTCCAATCAATGGCTACGTCGTGGAATGCAAGAAACTAACTGGCTTCACCTGGGTGAGGTGCCACGAGTCTCATGTCCCTGTCCCAGAGTTCACGGTGAGCAATCTGTCTGAAGAGGCTGATGATCAGTTCCGAGTGTCTGCAGTCAATGCGCATGGACAGAGCCCGTCTCTGGAATTCCCAGGGAGTGTGCACCTTGGTAAGCACAAAAACCCCAATGGAAATGGGTCAGTGTGTGCTGAGCAGCTGTGTTGGTTCCGTAAAGATGTTTCCTTTGACTTTAAGGATAGTAGTGCATTAACACACCAAAGGCTTTCCCTTATTCCTAGTTCTCCTATCTCATATCAACCTCCAGCTACCACTAAAGTGATAAAAGTTCTATTTCTGTGACAGAGACATGAATATCCTTATCTTTTGATATCTCACATGTGCAAGAGGCAGAACTTTCTGTAACAGATCTTAAGCATAGAAGTGCTTCTTCCAGCACTCATGCAAAGGGAGAAGTAGAAATGTCCCTATGATTTAATCTTCCATCTCTAAATGAGATACCAGACTTGCATCTAAAGAGCATTAAGACAAACATGTTGTTCTTCCTCAGACCCAGTCCTGGCTGTGAAATCCCCCCTAACAACTGGTGAAGCTGTACCTGGAGGGGATGCCATGTTTACTATTGACCTTACAACAATGTGTTGCGGCACTTGGTACCTCAGTGGTAAAGTTTTACAGGAAAGCGAGACCTGCATCATCAAGAGAACCCAAACTACTCACAGCCTAATCATAAAGAACGTCACCAAGAACGATGATGGAGCAGAAGTGAAATTTGTTGCCAAAAATGTTGGTTTCAGCAGCAAGATGAGAGTGAGAGGTATTTGCTTTGATCCTTCTCCTTTCCTCTTACAGTCAAGGCAGAGTTGCTGTGATCTGATGATTAGAACTGGGGCTGCAGGCATTCACTGACTGTACCAAATACCTGAAATTGCATCCCATGGACTGACGTGAGTCCTGGTAATGACCTAAACATGATAGCACTGAGTGTAGGGTAAGCCAGTCTACCCAGCTGCTTGGTATCTGAACCAGATTGCTTCATGCCAGCTGATGAATGTCTGCAGTTCACAGCTACTGGCCAGTGCCTTCAGTCACCAGGTTTACCACTGCATCACCATAGAGCAGTACTTTCAGCTCCAGGTTCAGACAGCCTTTCTGATTGCACTGGAATAGTTTAGAAGTAGGGGAGCAATCATTCCAATAATATCTCTATCAATCAGCTTTGCATGACAAAATAGAACAAATAAAGATTCATTATGGGAGGAGCTGTTTGTCATTGGGTGGAAACCTCTGCAGAAGCATGTTTAGAGCATTATTAATCAGTAGAAGGAGATGTTTGGTTGATTTTTACTTAGTAAATCCGGCAAGAAGACCAAATGAAACATCTTGAATTGCTCAGCACTGACACAATGATGAGTGCAGGAACAGAAGGTGATACTTTTTCAGAGATCTTGCAGCAAATATTGACCACGTTAGCCTGATATCAATTGAAATAACGAGGCCTTTGCTCCTGACAGGTGCTGCAGACCAATAAGAGCAAAGATGTAGAAAAGATCTGCGCTCGGCTGCGTGAGGAAGCCAAACTGCAGGCTGAGCTTTCAGACACAGGTGCTACTGTGGAGTGGATGAAGGATGGGAAGGAGCTCAAGGCCAGTGAAAAACATGAACTGCACATCGTGGGGAAGAAACACACCCTGAAAATTCACAGCGTCTCTATGGATGATGCTGGAAGTTATCAGTGCATCTGTGAGGGGGATAAAATGCTCTATCAGCTTTCAGTGAAAGGTATGTGACAGTCTGGGCTGTGCTCCTCCTGCCCAGGGCCAGCAGACTGCATTCACCTGACTCCCCGACAGTCCAGCTGTTGTCAGACAGCATCTGGGGTGTTTTCAGTGGCTGTTTTGACTTGAACTGGCCAATCTGCTTTGTAGAGCCATTTGATTTCTGTGTTCTGTGCTGTGATTCGTCCCTAAGATACAGAGGAAATCAAGGGAAAGATAGGAAAAAGAGCATCCCAGTCTTCCTGTTCTTCTCTCAGGGTGGCCACGAGAGATGATGTCAACAGCTCTTTTTGTAGCAGTGATCCCAAATGTAGAAGAGACCTGTGAAGAGTCACAGGGATGTTTACTTAGCTGTCATTCCATGGTGGGCTTTTTCTTACACAGATGGAGAGAGAAACTTAACTTTCCCACGCAGGTCTCTGTTTTGCTGCAGGGTGTAGGTCTGATCTCTGAGATCCACACGCTTGGCCTTGATTGCAATAAATGAGAGCCCTTTGTTTGCTCCAGTAGAAGACTTTCCATTTCTGCAGTACCCTCTGCAGATGACACAAATGCAAATGCACCTTCTTCCCAGCAACAATTGCCTTTTTTTTTTTTACACTGAGTATGCATGAGGCTCTTCATCATATTCTGCTGGCTTGTCACCCTTGTTGATCCATGGAGAAACAACAAAGCCCTAGAGTAGTGTATGCACTTTGGCATTGGAGAGCTTACTTAATTGCTTCTTCTCAAAGAACAAACTCCAGAGAGACATGGAGACAGCTCCAAACAGAATTGAATAATGGGACTAAATTGATGGAGAGCAGAATTCCTGCCAAGGCTTGTCAGCTAGTCTTAATTTTGCTTTTCTTCTCTCAGTCATGTTAGCATAATATTTCATACTGGCAGGTCTGCCCCCAGAATTAATTGAATTCGCTGATGGATGTTTCCATGTGCTTTGCACTGTAATGTGACTATCAAATGAGTAATCAATGCTGTTATTTTAAAACCTGTGTTGGCAAGCTGTAAGACAAACAACTGCTGTTGGTAGCTTGGTTACTGCAGAATCAGCTTTCGTGTATCTCATAGATAGGGAAGAGACCCTTAAGGGTCAGCTAGTTGGACTCCGCCCGCAATGAACAGGGGCACCGCAGCTCCATCAGGTGCTCTGAGCCCTGTCCAGCCTGACTTTGAACATCCTCAGGCTCACCAATCTTATACCCCTGCCACACACTCGCAGTATTTCACCATTCAGCATCGCCACTTGTATCTTCTCTTGCTGTAAACCAGAGCTAGCTGGTAAATCATCTGCTGTGCGGGTCAGCTGTGTCTCTCCCATGGGCATCACGTGGCTGCTGGGAGGCTCTGAAGAGCTGCAGCCAGAGGTGTGTCACCCGCTGGGCCTCGTGCCCAAAGGAGCCCACAGGAAAGTGTTGTTGCAGTTTGTCATGCACTGCACTGCCATGAGACTTGACGTGCCAGACATCCTCTGACACGTGACCTCCTGCATCCAGGCAGGACATCTGAGATGTCTCCTTCAGCCTGACGTGGCTGCAGTTTCACACTGGTTTTACTAAGGAAGGAGAAGGCACGTGGATGAAACTCTTTTCCTGCCCTTCCTGGCATTAGCTCATAGTACAAGTAGAGCACTGTCAGGTCAAGCCTGGAGGAGTAATGCTTGTCACTGACATGTTCCTGTTCAGGGTGGAGCTGGAGGGTAGAATAACACAAGAAATTGTCATTGAAATTCAATATCTGTGAAATTCAGCTGGCTGCATTCACAGAACCTGGCGTTAAGATCTGTTTTCTGGTTTATTTTCCATAACCCAGTCCTCATTTATGAACTGAAGCTCTACTGAAAGCCTTTCGCTGTGTATGCTCATGCTGCAGTGCAGCTCTTGTGACCTTTAACAGCACATTCACGTTCCTCTGATCACAGGATCCTTAAGGTTGATTAAGACCCTCTAGTCCAACTGCTCACCCATCACCACCATGATGCTCACCATCAGCTAGCTAAAAACTCAGCAGAGATGATAGATCAAGCACAACACTGGATTTGGGATGGCTAGAGATTCCTAAGATATTGAAGGATTGCTTGCAGGTGGTGTTGGCTCAGGTATTCACCCTGCATCCCACCTCCCGTTCTGTTTGGTTGAGAATCATGCATTCTGCAATTTCACTTTGTAATTCAAAGACCCTGGCTTTACCTGTTGACAAACTGATCTAAAACAAGCCAAGAAGACTCCGTTGGAACTGGTGGATGCAGAACAAAGGCATCCCCAAAGGACAAGTTGCACTGTTTGATGAACATTATTGGATGAGAGCTAAGCTAAGATTTAAAAAGTTCTGGGGCTGTCTCTGAGCATCAGATACAGAGGAAGCCTGCATGATTCCCTGAGAATGGATACCTCCTACTTTGGTGTTGGGTTAAGGGAACACTGGCAGTAACTCCTATCACAAAATGTCACATGGCTCAGACAAAATGCCATCAAGTGGGCTTAATTAGAAGCACCAAATGGTCACAAGATGGTCTTAGGGCAGGGAAGTAATCTATCTATGTGATATTGATTGATGCTGTTAGTTCTTAACAGCTTGACTCTAGAGGGACTGTTCTTCTTTGGTCACCTAGTTTTAAAAGAATAGATGGCTCCTGTCTATTACAATTTTTAACGCATTATTTGTTCACTGATGCCATAAATGTGCCTGTCATAGCAATTGGCCTTGGTATATTCAGTGACTGAAAGCAACAGTTGTTGCTCTAAGAACTGCAATACTAAGCTAGGTCTGCCTGTAGCTGACAGCCATCAGCTTGCTCCTCAGGCAGGTTTCTGTGTGGATGGAATGAAGGGCATGAAATACTGATGTGCTCATCAAACGCTGCTTGTTAGCTTAGAGACAAGGTGTTGAATAGGTTTGTTCATGTATTGCAAACACGTTACTTAGCTGCCTTCATTTTAGCTTCAGAAGAACATGTGCAGAATACAGAATTGATTAGAAGAAATAAGAACTGTCTGCATAGAACTTACTCTTTCCTTCCACAGGAGAATCAAGCAGATGTTTGTATGTGAGTACCTCCAGAGGTGAAACTCGATCACCCAAATGTAATGAGCAGAGACATTACAATCAGTTCTAACTGTATCTTCATGCTGTGCTGAATAAGCCTGAGTCAGGATGTAAACCACTTTCTCTTTTTTTCTTCAGATGGAGCCATTAATTTTGTCAAGAAGCCCAAAATGACTCCAGAAATATCAGTCAGTCCTTCTGAAGACCTGGAGCTGGTGTGTGAGTTGTCAGCTGCAAGCGGAGCTGCCGTATGGAAGAAAGATCAAACAGAGGTGAAGCAGGACCAGAGGACAACCATCATCTCCCAGGGGACGCACCTCAAGCTCATGGTCAAAAATGTGACCCTGAAAGACCAAGGGAGCTACAGCTGTGAAACAAAAGATGACAAAGCAACATTCCAAGTGAAAGTCAGAGGTGAGAAAATGCTTGGAATCCCAGAGATAAAGGAACGCTTCATTTTGTGTGTCTTGCATTGGGAGGATCAACTGACAGCCTCTCTGGTGCAAAACATTTTGGCTATAGGACTTTCTTTGTCATCTAGTGTCATAGCAACACTATTCTACATGTGCTTTTCCATCCAGGAATGAATTACTGCAACAAACCATAGGCAAGGAGGGTAACTTGTGCAGCTCTTGTAGTCAGCTGGTGTCTGCAGGGTTACAGTGCAAGAGCACACCAG
This sequence comes from Coturnix japonica, assembly GCF_054131305.1. Taxonomy (NCBI): domain Eukaryota; kingdom Metazoa; phylum Chordata; class Aves; order Galliformes; family Phasianidae; genus Coturnix; species Coturnix japonica. The sequence goes on from NW_028188947.1 coordinate 1,034,816, forward strand.
GCATGCAAGGAGTGAGAAAAGGGGAGGTGTTTGAAGAGATCTGGTTACAAAATTTGAATGACACAATTAGGTGGAAAATGCCACTAATCAGACTCATAAATGGCCTGGGTTGCAAAGCCCCACAGTGCTCATCCAGTTCCAACCCCCTTCTTCCTATGTGCAGGGTTGCCAAGCAGCAGCCCAGGCTGCCCAGAACCACATCGAGCCTGGCCTTGAATGCCTGCAGGGATGGAGCATCCACAGTCTCTTTGGGCAAGCTGTTCTAGAGGGCCATTCCCTTCTGATTTACTGGAAATGTAGAGAGACATGAGAAGAAAAAAAGAGAAGGGAGGAGGTTCAGCAGTGCATGCAGGTGTTCTAAATCTCATGTCCAAATCTGCTATCAGACTGCGAAATGTTTAGCTTTGTGATATGATGTGATATGATATGATATGAAATGATATGCCTATCATTTCCCAAGGCAAGATAGAGGGGAAAGTATTTTCCTGTCTTAATGAGGTATCATGATGCTCCCTGTGAAGGGCAGGTATAGTGAAAACGGGGAACTGGAGTTAGCTCTGCAGCAGACTACAGCAAAACGGTGTGACTGTTGTGATGTCCCTGCAGAGAAAGAAGACCTGTTTACAAACAAGGACAAGGTACAAAAGGAGGTGAAGGCTGTACTCACTCAAAACGCCACGCTGAGCTGCGAGGTGGCCCAGGAGAAGACGGAGGTGAAGTGGTACAAGGAGGGGAAACTGATCACCTCGAGCAAGATGTTCAAGGTGGAGTCAGAGGGCAAACAGCGTCAGCTGGTGGTGAGCCAGGTGGAGAAGAAAGATGCAGGGGAGTACAGCTGCAAGGCTGCTGGCCAGAAACTCACCTTCAAGATTCATTTCACAGGTGAGAGAAATTGTTTCGACTGTACTGAAGCCCCCAACAAAGAAGGAAGGGAAGGTTAAGTGGTTTGACACATTCAACCCCAGCATTCAGTGATGTAGACGGTGCTTAAATTCTGTTTAATTCGTGTACTTTCTGTTTGCCTTCTGAAGCTATGAACGCAGAGGACTTGGGTAGCCTCAGCTTAAGACAGGCTGGAAATAATTGGGGAATTTCCCTGGGCATCTCAAGTAGATGCAATGATAGCAAAATGAGAAGTCAATAATTTCAGGGGAAATTAAAGAATATTAAAGATATCTTCAGGGCACAAGCACACCCCTGCAAATGCTTCTTCCTAAATAGTCTTAGAGACAGCATTTGGTCACAATGCTAGAAGGCGGCATTGGTGGTTTCTATTAAATTAAAGAAACCTGCAACTAAAAAGGTTTTCCTGTATTTTCTTTTGTTTTCTTCTCTATAGCAGGTACAAAAGAAATGCTTAAAAATAGAAAGGCTTCAAGCTGGTGCTTTTCTTTCCAGAAATGGAGGAGGACAGGCGTTCTATTTATTAGGAGAGTCTGATAAGAAAGTGGAAAAAGGCTTTTTACCAGGGTCTATAGCAACATAAGAAGGGGCAATGGTTTCAAAAGTGAAGAGGGTAGACTCAGTTTGGACATGAGAAAAGTTCTTTATGATGAGGGTGGTGATACACTGGAACAGATTGTCCAGTGAAGGTTGTGGGTGACTCATCATTGGAGTGTCCAAGGCCAGGCTGGATGGGGACCCTGGGCAGCCTCATTTAGTGAATGATGTCCCTGACCACGGCAAGAGGTTGGACTGGATGATCTTTAAAGCTTCCTTCTATACCCAAACCGTTCTATGATTCCATAGGGGAAACCATTTTATTACTGCCTATGAAAACTCAGGAGATATTAGAACTGTTTTCAGAAATAAATAGGTGAGAAAAATACATTTCCTCACTATGACTTAATCACAAACAGAATTTAACCTTGACTCTCACCTGGCTTTTGCTGGCAAAGCAACTTACAGCTGTCAGCTTGTTTGGACAATTTAATGCCTGTCCCCTTGTATGAAACAGACTTTTCAATGACTGCGTATGCTGGTGTGCTGCTGGACAGTGGGGAAAGGGGTGTTTTTTAATTTTTGAAGATTTTGGAACATGATACTGGTGGAAATGAAAACAAGTTTAGGGCTATCTAAGCTGTTTTGGTCTGGCAGGGAGGAAGTTCTTCACTAGCAATTGATATAGTTCAGATGTTGGCATTCAGTTCATAGCACTGTCAGGAAATGTGAGTGGGAAAGCTGTCCTCAACGGTACAGTCCAAAGACTAATTTGGGCATTTGTGGAAGGCTGTGTAGAAAAGATTCGTGTCTTAAATGTGCCCGTTTGCCTTCAATTCCAGAAGCAGAAGATGTTTTTATCAACAAGGAGAAGGTGCAGAAGGAGGTGAAGGCTGCACCAACAGAAAATGCCACGCTGAGCTGCGAGGTGGCCCAGGAGAAGACGGAGGTGAAGTGGTACAAGGATGGGAAACTGATCACCTGGAGCAAGAAGTTCAAGGCTGAGTCAGAGGGCAAACAGCGTCGGCTGGTGGTGAGCGAGGTGGAGAAGAAAGATGCAGGGGAGTACAGCTGCGAGGCTGCTGGCCAGAAACTCACCTTCAAGATTCATGTCACAGGTAAGACAGGTGTTGTCTGAAATACAGCAGAGAACAGTAAAGTAAAATCTAGTTTCCATTATACAGTGATCCAGGTGCAGTAGTCTGTGCTGAGGTTTTTCCCCTAGACTTGATTGCCTGGGTTTGTAGCAAGTATTTGGATTTAGTATGGCACAAAGACCTGTTTCAGTCTGTCTGTAGAATAATAATTACTGATATATGTACAATGGAAGCAATATTCAAGATATTATTCAAATCTCTCCTGTGCCTGAGATCCCAAACTGTAATTCTTGTTCACCGAAACATTTGACTAAGATAAGTATGTGCAGTGAGGCTGGAGTGCATGTTCTACATGCAGCCTTTCGTGGCAGGAGAAGCAGGAACTTCTCCTAGTAGTACACTGCCTTTTTACTATGCCTTTATGTTGGAGGCTGCATCTGGATAGGTGAGTCTGCTACTCACAGTAAGAGACCTGGTAGAGCTGACTATTGCCAGAGCTCAAAGTAAGATAGATATCTGCAAATCACACACAAAGAACAAAGGACTGCGTTGGTGAGCATATTTCCTTTGTGCCTTTGACAGTCACAGTTGTGGCAATGGTAGAGGCCATGAGGAGTCTGTTCAGGAAGCCAGGAGTACTGTTCTGGGTCATGAAAAGGCAGCCAGTGGTTTGACTATCACATGTTTATGTGTTTTGATGTTTCACAGTGGGTCTTAAGTAAAAGGAACTCAGGTTTTGGTTGCCTGCAGGACAGATGTTGTTTTGGGTTCAATATGTTTGCATAGTGACTTGCAACCATGGGACTGGTGTTCAAGGACCCTCTTGGTTCCTTCAGTTCCTAGGTTCTTTCTTGCCTAGATTTGACACTTTGTTTCAACAGAAGAGCTGATATTCTCTAGTGAAGGCTATTAGTTTGGGCCCAAGTGGTAACCTAAACCTGTTCCAACCTGTACATAAAAACCTGCAAGATGGTCTCATTTCAGTCCTTCTGTTTTTCTTTTCTTCCCTCAGAGCCAAAACCTGTGTTTATAAACCAGGAGAAGGTGCAGAAAGAGGTGAGTGCTGCCCTGGCAGCAAGTGCCTCCCTCAGCTGTGAAGTAGCACAGGATCCAACTGGAGTAAAATGGTTCAAGGATGGAAGACTGCTTGCCTCCTCCAGAAAGTTCAGAATGGAATGTGTGGGCAAAACACGGCGTCTGGTTGTGGAGCAGCTGGAGAAGAAAGATGCTGGAGAATACATCTGCGAGGCTGCTGGCCAGAAGATGACCTTCGAGCTGGAAACAACTGGTGAGCATTCAGAAATTCTCAGCCAGGATTTTGTAGCCTTGTTGTGAACTGGGTTTTAGGGTGAAATCTCAGTTTTCTTTGCACCTGACAGTGTGAGAATTTGCTCTGGCACTTTGTGTACCTCCCCGGTGCTCAGCTGTTCCTTCCCTTACTTGGGGATAACGTCATTTATTCAAGGTGATGTCCAAACGGGCTTGTTAACAGTCCTCTGCAGTGCTTTAAGCTGTCATAGGTCAGCCAGAATTTATGCATGTTCTATAGCCATTCCTACATGTTGAAAACACTGCACTGTGCTTAAGCTTCAGCATATGTGCCAGTAAGCACAGTTCCATTAATTCTAGGGAATTGGGTGAATTAAGCATAGATCTGAAGGCTGCCTTTACTCAGTGCAGAGATGGAAGGACTAATGTAGATTTGACTTGATATTTTCCCTTCTAGGATGGGAAGGAGCTCTGTCAAAGTAAATAAGTGGGCATTACTTCCCAGGGAAATAAGAGAAGTCTCATTATTCACAGGTGGTGAACTCTCATTTTCTCTCTCAGTCTGCAACCAGGTTGGGTTGCTGTTTCAGTACTGGCTGTTTTATGCAGGAACTCTGCTCCTGAGGTTAATCCAAGTTGTATCCAGGCCCTTCAGAAGGAAAGGGAAATAGCAGCACAGAAATATGGTCTGATTCTGACATAAATAAGTGCAGACCTGGACAGTTAAAAAGGATTGTGTGATGTTCAAGGGATTTTGAAGCAAAGACGTCCCCTAGGTAAGATTTGTGGCTGACATTCCCCATACATTGTGGGCACACAAGCTAAGGAGAGACTAGTGATGAGCATGCAGAGAAGCCAATGATTCAGACAGGTTTGTAGTGACATGACACTGTAGAGTTCTGTCTAGTTCTCCTTGGCATAGTTTGGAAAATAAAGATGAGGAGATTGGTGGTAACCAGTATGGCTTCCTCAAGGTCAAGCCATGCCTGACAAACTTGGTGGCCTTTCATGATGGAGTAACAGCATCAGTGGATAATGGGAGAGCAACTGACATCATCTACATGGACCGGTGCAGAGCATTTGATCCCGTCCTGCATGACATCCTGGTCACCAAACTGGAGAACAATGGTTTTGATGGATGGACCAGTTGCAGGATAGGGAACTGTCTGGATGGTCACACTCAGAGAGCTGCAGTCAATAGCTCAGTGTCCAGGTGGAGGGTGGTGTTGGGACCAGTGTTATTTAACATTTTTGTAGGCAACATGGCCAGTGGAATCAAATGCAGCCTCAGCAAGTTTGCAGATGACACCAAGCTGAGCGGTGCTGTTGATGTGCTAGAGGGAAGGGATGCTACTCAGAGGGACCTGGACAGGCTGGAGAGGTGGGCCCTTGGCAGCCTCATGAACTTGAGTGTGGCCAAGTACAAGGCCCTGCACCTGGGTCAGGGCAATCCCAAGCACAGGCACAGGCTTAGAGGAGAATGATTTGAGAGAAGCCTTGACCCTGAGGAGAAGAGTTGGTCTGGAGGGAGGTGTCCCTGCCTATAGCAGGGGGACTGGAACTAAATGACCTTAAAAGATTCAGTCAGTTCTATTGTTTTTCTACCCTTAATTTTGCTTGAAAGGTTTTAGAATAAATGAGATTCTGGTTTCCATGAAAACTGTTTGCAGGGAGCTCCATTGTAGCTAGTAAGTCTATCTTTAAGTTCAAGGGCAATAATGCATTGACTGTGTTGAAGAGAGAAATGACTCAGGAATGGATGATGGTTTAGAATAAAACATAATCCTACTTATTTTCTATGCAAATATGTGTAAGGAAAAGATGCTGCACTCAGTTCTGGAAATACCCTGACAAATATATCTCTAGTGTTTCACAGCTGGAGATATCAAGATTGTTAAACCACTGGAAGATGTGGAAGTGAATGAATATGGGAGTGCATCTTTTGTCTGTGAGATTTCACACGATGAGGTTCAGAGCCAGTGGTACAAAGATGACAACAAGCTGAAGGCTGATGACAACATCAGAATGCAGCAAGATGGTAGGGTGTAAGAGGGGGATCTTTCTCCTGAGTGGGGGGTGGGTTGGAGATCAAGCATTTAAGACATCTGAAATGAAGTGAAGAGGGTTCAGAAGGGAGTTCCCCTTTTGTTTTGGGACTGAGGTTAGGGTGGAACAAGTGACATGGTGGGATGCTTAGTGTGGGAAGTGTGATGCTATCCCACCATCCCACACTGCCGGGAGCAGGTAGGAAATGAGTGCAGTTATTTCCAAAGTGGGGGTGAACAGGGCAGTCAGTTCTCCTCTCCAGAGAGGTTTTGTCTGACAGTGAGTGTGATTCTTCTGTATCAGGTACTTTGAAGGTGACGACGGCCACATTTGGTCAGTCCTTGTAGAAGCCATGTTTAGATTACACTTTGGTGGGGATGTGGACGTGGGGGAATGGGTGGTTTCATTGACATGAGAGAACAGGCAGTGATGCTGTGAAACCAGATGGATGATGCTCAGCCTGGCCATGTGCCTCAGAGCTCTTTGCTCAAGGAAGCCAAGTGTAGTTGCGGGTTTGCTCTCAAGAGCACAGTTTGGTAGGGATGAGCTGGTGGTTGGACTAGATGACCTTAGTGGTCTTTTCCAGCCTTAGTGACTCTGTGGTTCTCTGCTTCAGGAAAGACCTACTCGCTGACTTATACACGTGTCCAAGTCAAAGATGCAGCAGAAATAAAATCTGTAGCAGAAAAGGCAGAATCTCGTGAATCTTGTGTCCATCTTACAGTGAAAGGTAATTATGCTTCTGATGACGATTTTGATTAAATTATCTTATATTATAAACGAGCTAACATCCTTTGCTTTAATGTCAAGGAAGTTAAACACCACCAGGACCTTTCACAGAAATAAAAACTCCTACCTACCTACCTTTCTGCCCACAAAATATCCAGCTTCTCTTTTGGAATTTACTTTTGCTAAGTAAAACAGATTATTTTCTTAGGAGGTTGATTTTCTATGTTTAGACTTCAGATTTGTGTTTGAACGTTGAGGGATAAAAAACATAGCTTGACTTTTTCTTCATTTTCTCTTGCTGTTTGAAAAGAACACAGGGTTTTGTTTTTTTTTTTAATATATACAATGTTAGGGTATATATATGATGTTAAGTGTTACAAAGAAAAGGGAGACATTTGAATTAGCACACTACTTAAGAGTTCAGTCCCCAGCTTTACCACTGTTACAATTATAAGGGCAAGAACTTCCTGGAAAATGAATTTCTCCTAAGTAGAGTCATTACATTTGAGCTACAGAGACCTTTACTAGGAGAAAACTTGTTGTTCAGAGCTAAGTTGCTGTATTTAACCAAAGTAATTATCAATGTCCGTGTTTCATTGAACCTCTTTTCCATTTCGTAATGCGAGGAGTTTGATATTGGGATGGGAAGGTCATGGTTTGATTTAGATGTTGGACTGGGAATCAGAAGATCTGGGCTCTTTTCAGGTTGTCAATCTTATTGACTGACTTCTTAACAACATTCTTTTCTTTCTATTATTTTTTAATGATGTTTCAAGGCATTCTGAGCTGATAGGTGTAGTGTTCATGTGCAGTAATGCTGACGTGACTAAGTAGGGTGATAATGTAAGGGTTTTTTACATTCCTTCTAAATCTCTGCTTTCTCTTGTTCCATCCTTCTTAAAGAGCAATCCATTAATCTAGTAAAGGAGCTGTGTGATGACTATGTGACTGAGCCTGAAAAAGCCAAATTTGAATGCGAGATATCCATTCCTTCTGTGAAACCTCCCAAGTGGTATTCCTACGTGGGGAAGTCTTACAGGCTGGCAGAAACTTGATTATGCAGCAAGAAGGCACCATCCACCAGCTGATCATACCGAAAACCACCACTGATATGACAAGCACCATTCAGTTCTCAATTGGCAAATCAAAATCCACAGCCAATCTGCTTGTCAGAGGTAACATATCCTGGCTTGGTTTACATCATGAAGATGAAGAATTAATTAACGTACAGCCTTCCTTCACTGGGGTCTTTGAAATATTTTGTGTGTGTCTGGAGGGTCTGCTCCATTTCCAGTTCAAAGTCGTTGGACACTAAATGAGACAGCTGCATCTCAGTAAAAGATCTGTTTGAATAGCTGTGATGTGCTTACTATTCAGATCTACAGAGCTGAGGTTTTGTCCTTGGCTATACCAAAGAAGTCAAATCAGGTGAAATGAATTGTATTTCTGAACTAGACAAGGTTAAGTTTGGTAGCACCTAAATTTGATGCAGTTTGTCATTGATTTCATCTGAAAGAAACTTGCAGGCTTTTTATCTGCTGTTGTCCCCAGCATAAGAGTCTCCATTCACATCCTGAAGTATTTGTTATATTTTCAACTCACTCTTATTTGAATAAAAGCCTCAACAATTTGGAGCAATTTAATAAGCACAGAACAAGAGCTGGACCTTGCATTTGGTAGATAATATACAGTATTACTTTATAGAAATGTAGTCAATGGCATTCCCTATAGACAATCGTTTGTTTTATCTTTAGAGTCGTTCAAAGAACCATTGTGAACTTGACATTAATTGGAATGGAATACACGCAAGAGACTTTCCTCTTCTTCCAATTGTCCTCATCCTTTCTTCTCTTCCACCCCTGCTTTGCAGATTACCATATAGAAATCACCAGGAAGTTGGAGGACAAGACAGCTTTGGAACGTCATTCTGTCATCCTGTCCTGTGACTTCAGGCCTTCTCCAAAGGTTGTTAAATGGTTCAAAGGCCACACACTCATCAAGCCCTCTGAGAAGTACAAGATCAAGAGGGATAAGCATTCAGCAGAGCTCAAGATTCTGAAGCTGAAGCCCGATGATGCTGGTGTGTACAAGTGCAAGGCAGGAATTGCAGAGAGGCCACGCTGACAGCTGAAGGTATGAGCAGGGAGGGTGGCCTCTTCCATGTCCTATTTCACCTCAGATTTCTCTTCTCTTGGTTGATTTCTGCCGTTCTCTCCTGCTAACTTTATAAATGTATAATCTTCACTGAGAAGATTACACAAAGATCATCTAGTCCAACCATTCTACCACATCCCAGTATGATTTATAGTAACAGTGGTAACAGTTCACCTTGTTTCCCCACAGCCCGCAATGTAGAAGTAACGAAGCACCTGCAGGATGTAGAAATTGAAGAAGAGAGCTCTGCTGTCTTCTCCTGCGAGCTGTCCCATGATGACGAGGACGTGGAATGGTTCCTGAATGGCAACCTCCTTTACACCAACAATTACAAGGACATCAAGAACGTTGGCAATTGCTGCACACTGACAATGAAGCAGGTTAAGCCTGAGGATGCTGGCACAGTGACAGTGAAGTCAGACAAGGTGTCAAAAAGCGCACCTGAAGGTGATAGGTGGGTCTGATCACACCCCTCCTGGATGTAAGAGATGCTAAAGAGCTCCAGTTCATTCTATTGTGCAGCAATCCTGCTTCTAAAGCTGACCTCTATGGGGTGACAAGTCATCAGAGGCTTTCTTCCAGTGGAAGGTTCCATTGCAGCAGATATCAAGGAAGGAGGATGGTTTTGGTGTCCTGCCAAAGCATTCCATTGCTTTTTATCATCATTTTCTTTAGCACAAGGAGAGTTACAAGAGCAGTTTCTTTTACTGCTTCAGTGCCATGCAGTGTCAATGCTGTTGTCTCCAAGGATTTATGACTGCAGGGAGAGATCATTCAGTGTGTGTTTTGCCTCTGGGATGACTAATGACCAGGCTGTGAGCAACCTGATCTAGCTGTGAATGTCCCTTTTTATTGCAGGGGAGCTGGGCTAGATGGCCTTGAAGGGTCTCTTCCAATTCTAAGGGTACTGTGATTCTAATCTGCTCTCCCCAGCAATTAAGCTCTTTTACTCTATGCGCTCAGAGTTTGAAGGATTTCCTCTTTCTCCTTTCTTTTGCATTTGGTGGAAGTTTTTTCCCCAGTATAAACATCTGATGTGTGAAATAGAAGATAGATAAAAGGAGTCAATAAAACAGGAAAATCAAAAGTGTTCAGCAGCTTATCCTCTTAATCCTGTGGCCTGCTGTATGAGCTCTGCTCCATGTGAGGGCAGTGCCAGCTCTCCAGCTTTAGAAGAGCTGCATCCCAATTACTGCATATGATATCAGTCCCACCCAAGGCAATGCAGGCTGTCCCTTCTGTTCCCTGTATTCTCCTACTGATTAGTTCAGAATTACATAAAGTGCATTCAGTCAACAGACATGAAACCGCTTTAGGTTCTATATTGGTGTCGTCAGTGCTGGTAAAGATTTATTTATCCCTCTTTAAAAATCTGAAAGCAACTGGAAATGTCTCAACTTCTGTATCACATTGTTCTGTTTTGCCCTTTTAATTGCAGAGAAGCCTGCTGTCTTCATGAAGTCCTTGGATGATGTTTTTGGTGAGGAGCGGGGTGTGATTAAATTGGAATGCGAAGTCTCTAAAGAGAAGGTCAAACCAGTGTGGAAGAAGGACGGTGTTGTGCTCACTTCTGGCAACAAGTATGAGCTGGTACAGTCTGGGAAGACCCTATGTCCCCTTATCCATGACTTCGAGAAGTCAGATGCAGGTTTCTATACCTGTGATATTGTCCGTGATGTTGCCAAATCAAAGGTCGGCATTCAGGGTAAGTACTGTGGAAAGTAAAGGAGTGCTGAAAGCACATTCAGTGTCTTACACCTATTCCCCCACGAGCCTTAATAGTTTCTACAATAGAAGTGTATTACTGCAATTTAGCACAGTGATGTCTGGAAAATTCCCATTGCTTTTGATGTAAATGTATCTCATTTTACCATGAAAATCACCAAACACATCAAGAATGTCCTGGAAATATTTCCTTTCTAAACATCCCTAAAATGGAGAAATGGTTTGAACACCAGTAGGGGTAGGATGGTAACAAATTAGCTAATAGAAACATTTAATTTCTTGTCATAGGCAAAACCCTTTTTCTCACGCAGCATCCTAGAGTTGTCCTCTCTGTTAGGTTGTTCCCTCTGTAGCTCATTGAATCTTCATTCTGCTCCATGGACTGAGCTGCTCTAATTGTAGTTCTTCCAGAGCAAAGACAAGAGATTCACGTCTCTTTTTTTTTTTTATAGCTTTCTGGTAATTCTGAGTGGAGAATGTCTTAGAGAATACATCAGTAAGGAATGCAGCCATGTTCTGCAAATCCTGAGTTAAAACACCAGTACTGCTACTCATGTCAGTCACAAATGCCTTTTCTCCATATAAACCTCATACTAACCTATCTCTTACCTTCCAGAGCTGAATAGTGGCATTACCAAACGGCTGAAAAACACTGAAATCCAGGAGGGAGAAGATTGTACTTTTGAATGCATTCCGTCCCATGAAAGCATTGATGAGTTCAAGTGGACACTGAATGGAAGCAGAGTGGAAAGTGGTGGGCAATTTAAAGCTTCTAACGTGAGTCGGAAATATACTCTCCTTATCAAAAGTGTGACTCCTACTGACGCTGGGGAAGTCGTTTTTACTGCCCGTGGTCTAACCTCCAAAGCCTCTCTGTCTGTGAAAGGTAATGAGATGGGAGAGATTCTGGGGTCTGATTCCTTCAACTGTCTTCTGATAAGATTGTCATGAGAGCTAACTCATAATATGGTTAAAGTGAATAGCAACCTTCTACTTGAACCTCGAAGCACTGAGAATTTCTCTTAAAAATAAGTAAAAGGAGGAAACATTTTACACAAATGTGAGAACTACCCAAAGCACTGGGGTAGTGTTGGAAATGGGCATCTCACTACAGCTTGTTCCATTAACAGTAAATCAGGAATGCTCTGTTGAGGGAACTGTGGGAGCAAATATCCTCTAAGTATAAGCTGAAGGGATGGCCTTCACATCATCTAGCTGTACAACAAATTCCTATCTAGAACATGTGCATCTGAGAGCATCATCCGAGGCTCCCAGTGTGATGAGTGGAGAGAAGAAAGAGGCAGTTTTCAGACATGGTTCATCATCCTCAATTGGGTAGATTTAAGAGAGAATAAATGCTGCCTGGAATTCTATTGTCTGTACTTTGCAGATTACTGCTGGCTGTAGGATGGCGTCTGTTGCAAGTGCCTCTCTAACTTATCTCCAGCATGTAGATGCATGTATTTTGAGAGAGGCATCCTACCCTAACTGTATGTTACTCAAAAAGCAATGTTTTCTTCCAGGAAAACCTACTGAGGTTTCAAAACAGCTGGAGGATAAGACAGCAGCAGCAGGACAGGACATCAGCCTGAGCTGTGAGCTGTCAAAACCGGATTTGAACATCAGGTGGTACAAGGATGGCAAAGCAATCAGAAAAAGCCAGAAGTACGACTTGCAGCAGGAGGGAAGTGGGCCATTCTGATCATCCATGACTCTACTGCCAAGGACAGTGGGGAGTACCCCTGTGAGACAGAGGACTCCATAACAAAAGCCAGGGTCACTGTGCAAGGTGAGTTGAAAAGCACACTGGGGATGGCATGTAGAGAAGTCGAGGTAAATATCTGCAGCCTGTGGGTGATGTTTTTCTCTTCTCTTTCCTTGAGCAGGATCAATTCTTAGTTTTCAGAAAATATGATGGATTAAAATCTTTTCCTTAAAATAATCTGGAAACCGAATGATTCTCCAGTGTGATGTGGATCTGGGCAGCCTGGTCTAGTGGTTGGTGGCCCCTTGACAGGGGGTTTAAAACTAGATGCTCTTTGAGGTCCTTTTCTTCTCAGGCCACTATATGATTCTGTGATCATTCTATGGTTCTATGATCTTGGTTGTTAGTGAGCCAAGAAAAGATGGCAATCTGAATTAGTCTATATTGAATATGTGTAATCAAAACTATATGCAGTTGATCAGATGAGATCCTACCAGCGCATGTATAATGGTATTGAACTTTCCAGATATCTACTGGAATTATCAAACCTATGTAAATGGGTGGACTCTGTGGTCTTCTTAGACTCTTTGCATCTCTATGTGATATTCTGAAATGAGGGCAAAGGAGATTCAAGACACCTCTGTATGCTTGGGACTTGTTGGGGTAACAAATCCCTTTGTCCTACACCCACATCCTTTTTTTTTTCCTTCCAGAAAAACCTAATTACTTTATCAAGGAACTTTCAGATGTGAAAATTGAAGAAAGTGGAAGTGCACTTTTTACATGTCAGAGCGAGAAAGCCGCATCCTTCGTCATATGGAGGAAAGGCATTGCTGAGCTCAGGCCTGGCAGGAAATACAAGAGGGCACAGAAAGGACAAGACCTGCAGCTGTGCATAAAAAATCTGGAGAAAAGTGACAGTGACGTGTACACCTGTGACATTGGTGATGCCCAGTCCAGAGCCAAGCTGGTTGTACAAGGTATGTGTGAGAGCCATATGACTGCGCATCCTGTTTCTCCACTACCAAGACATTATCCTGGTAGAATTTGTACATTTATGGCAGGTCTTTGGGGCTGCAGCTGTCTGGCCTGAATAGCGGTTCACAAGCCATGCACAGAGCAAGCTGCACGGAAAGGGAAAGAGCTACCGACTAGAGCAGTGCCATTGAGAACTTTATGTATCATTTAAAAACCAAAAATGCTGATGTACGGTGAGGCTGGTGACCCAGAAATCAGTGTGAACTTTCTATCTCTGACCTTTCTGAGTTACAAATAGTCCTCCAGAGTTCTAGGCAAAAATTCCCTTATGCTGCATTCTGGGTAGTTGTCACGGTTTAAACAAAAATCTACCTGTGTCCATGACAGGGGGGCCACAGGCAAGTGAGGTGCTAGAAGGAGCTGAACCTCTGTCCCAACTACTTCAGAAGCAGCCCAAACCCCCTCATACACAGCTAAGATCTCCTTCTCAGTTGGAGTGTAGCACTCCTCAGACCCCTTATATGCTCGACTCCAAAGTCCCGGGGGTTGGCCTTGGGTTTCTCCTAAAGCTCTTTGCCACAAACTCCAAGTGGGACCTTTCTCTCCAGCAGCAGTGTAGAGGATGTTCTTTACATCCTGTCCCGTCCGTACTGGCCCCAAGGCCACGGCACGGGCTATCTCTTGTTTTACCTGCTCAAAAGCCTGCTGCTGCTCAGGACCCCATGAGAAATTATTCTTCTTCCGTGTTACCTGATAGTGGGGGCTCACTATGTGGCTGTAGTTTGGGACATGCATTCTCCAAAAGCCCACTACTCCCAGAAAAGATTGGGTCTCTGTCTTGTTGGTGGGAGGAGACATAGCAGTGATTTTGTCAGTCACATCTGCTGGGATGTGTCGATGCCCATCTTGCCATTTTACACCTAAGAACTGGATTTCCTGGGCAGACCCCTTCACCTTGCTGCGCTTAATGGCAAAACCAGCTTGCAAAAGAATTTGGATTATCTGTTTTCTTTTCTTGAAAATCTCTGCTGCTGTATGGCCCCACACGACAATATCATCAATATACTGCAAGTGTTCGGGAGCAGTAACATTGTTCATGCTTTATATGATGTTATGATGTGGAATACTGATAGCAAAATTACAAAATTATTAAACCATGACACCCTGGTATTTTTCTTTTTTTTTTCTTCAATATTTTTCTTTTTTTTTTTCTTAAATATTTTCCTTTTTACTATTTAAATGTTATGGGCACATCTTATAGAAACACAAGGCTGTTTACAAAGAAGTGCATGCTGTGTTGCTGTATGATGAGCAAGATACATCTATTCTTCATCTAGCAGGAATAGTTGCTGAGCCTTAAGAACAGTTTCAGAAAGCTTTGGGAATTTGGGCATTTTCCTTGTTTCTGCAACACAAAATGAAAATTTACGCTGTATACAAAGAAAAGGGGAGTCCAAACTTGTACGTTAAATTTGAAGGAGATCAATCTGGGGTAATATTTAAAAAAAAAAAAAAAAAAAAAGGGAGCGTGGTCATCAAATACTATAAAATATATTAGCTGTTACTAGAATGCCACTTATCTTCCCCCCATACGAATCACTGTCATGTTGTATGTGAATTTGTGAGGTGGGTTTTGAAGCTGAAATTAAAAACTTCTTGTATGGCTGTCTTCATAGTGGCTATCCAGACTATGTGTAGAAATAACAGCTATTATGTAGTCAGCTATTCACCAGTTTTAACTGATTATAAATTACGTTTCAGGGTGGAGAACATAGCATAGTGCCTGACACCTGTGTTGATCCTGAGGGCATTCTTGATTCTGTGCATTATGATGTCATGGATATTAAAGAGCAAGCTGAGGCAGCACATAGTTCCATTGTATCCCTGGAGGACCCGAAGGAAGGTATTGGCTGGTTTGAAAAGCATCTGGAGAAAACTAACTTTGAACTGATGGAGACCAAAGAAGAGCTAACAGAGAAAAACACCAAACTACTTAAAACTGAAGAAGAGCTGATGCAGAAGAACAGAGGTGAGTTATGTGATGTGAAAGGTAGAAGACAGAAATAGTTCATTAATCTAAAAGAGAAATAACCAGTTTGAGTAGGAATTAGAGGAGATGTTCTACCTTTGGAACCATAGCCTGTAGATAAGTGATAGTTTGTTCCTTGTGTATATTCAGGTTCAGCAATTCCACGGTTTTTGGTTATTTCTTTTCTTTTTTTCCCCCCCTCCTTTAAACTGCAACTAGCAGCTTTACGCTTTTGTAAGTATGGGGTTAAATGTCTATATCTTGATTTTTACTTTTATATTGTAATCTCTACTCTTCTTTATGTCTTGTTGATGCAATGTTTTCGTTCCAAGAAATATAGAAAACTTTTGAATCACTCCCAATAAGTGAAGACCACATGCAAATTAATTAATCTGTTCAAAAGCTACCTAAACGTTAGAATATCTGGAAAAATTGATTACTTAATAAACTATCTATTGGCTACTTATGTAATACAACCTTTTCTGTGTGTTACAGACTTTGAAATGCAGGTGATTAAATTGGATGAGTCTGTTGAGCAACTTAAAGAAGCAACTGAGGTAACTTTATCAAGAAGATGTTGTGTAAAATTGTTTTAATACCAACTTGTGGTAGCTTAAAATGCTATTCCAGTAGGCTCCATTAATAGATTTCTTACCGAGCTTAGCTTAACCGAATTTGCCTTTAATGCATTGTGTAATTCAGCTACTTAACACTACATTAGAAACTGATGACTGAATTTTTTTTATTTTTTATTTCCAAGAAAATGAATGCACAAAATGAAAGGATTCGAGAGCTAATGGACATCGTGGTGCAGAAAGATGACATTATTACAGAGCTACAAGACTTAAAATCTCATTTAGAAGAAAAAGTAAAAGATTATGTGAGTTTTACACATCTCCGTATCCTTATACAAAAAAAGGAAAACACTAATTCTATGCTTGTAATCAACACAATTTTGGAAAACTGATTTTCTGTATGTAGCTGGTACTCGCTTGAAATTGTAAACAATTCAAATTTATCTGAAGGTAGTTGTTGTTAACACAAACAACAAAAATATCAGTGTGTTCCACTATCTCCTGCCTCACACTCCTACATCAGAGGAAGAGCAACAGTAAAAGTATGTTGAGTAGAGTTGGAAGTACGAGTATGAATGGTCAGGATATCTCCACGTTCTATGCAGTCCATAAAACTTTATCCTGACTAATGTACTGCGAGCTACTGAATATGTGAAGACTAGCTTGATTAAGTATGTGTGCATACCACTTCTGGTGGTTTTTGTTCATTTTTTGATGTTTGGTAGCCTGAAGTAACATTTATAGTTAATTCTGTCACTCAGATCTCTAACCTTGTAAGCTTAGCAACTTGACCCTTCTTAGTCTTTGACTGTCTGCATCACTGCAACTTAGTATTTCCATGGTGTTAAAGCTGACTGTGATGAGTAGTCATGTCCTCACCTATTACTTCTTCCAAGAACAAGGCTCCAACTCTATCTGTGAGATTGTGTGGCCTGAACACTTCTGGGGCTTTTCTTTTCATAAGTTACTAAAGATGAATAATCAGTCCTTGGCAGTGCCAGCATGGCTTAACAATCGTCATCTTGTAAGTAAGGAAGCTTCACTTGTGGTCAAGGACACAATCTAAAATATGCGTGACAGAGCTGACTAAGCTTTAAGGTTGGATTCTATCTGTCACGATGAAAGTGATTTTAGCAGCTTAGCAGAAGTGTGATGTGATGAACTTGTATGAGAGCTGACCGTTTGCTCTTTGACCATGTTTGTAATTTTGTTGACTTCTTGGAAACAGGAAATTCTTTGATAAACTGGTAAACTCTTGATTGTGTGCAAGTCTTTTACTTTGTAACCTGCTAGGCTCTTGCTTTCCCTTGTATACTCTACCGAGTATTGCACTTGTCATTATCTGAAGGTGTACTTGTTCTGTCTGCTATTGAGATTTGTAACTGATGTCTATAGAGTCACCGGGTAAATATTTTAGCTGTATGGTTTTGTGTAAATATTTGCCTACAGAAGATTACTGAGACTTAAGTGCTCCTTTTGTTAAGCTTCAATGTAACTGATCTTATATCAATACAGGAAAAGACTACCTACCATTTAACTACCATTAAAGCAGAACCGGCAGAAGAGAACACTAATAAAGGAACTGAAAGCAGCCAATTTTCAGTGCTTTCAGTTAAAGCACTGAAACAAGAGAAAACTGAGTTGGAAGTGGGAAGAAAGCGCAGTAATGATGAAGATAAGCCTACTGTGGAAGAGCCACCTCCAAAGAAAGGTACAGTTTCTTCCATCCTTGAACAGGGTGTCTTCCAAAACAATAAATTGCTTCCTATTCCGGATAGGAAACAAAAGGCTGTGAAGCACGTTACCTTATGGTATAAGGAGAAAAGCCACTGTGTTAAACTGTAAATAGAAGTAACTGTTATGTAAATATCCCTTTTTCAGAAGGTCCTATGCTGTTCATTTTTGAATGCTTAAGAATAAAAGTTTTTTGCACTATTTTTTTACTTTTTTGCTGCTTTTTCCTCATCTGTTGATGAACTTGCAGATTTGGTAATAGTTTTAAAGCAGTTTCTTTAGGATTGTTTCAACTGCTGTTGCTGATCTTCTGAGTAGCATTAGCTGCTCAAGTGCTTTTGTTTGTTTGTTTGTTTTGTTTTTCCTGAAGCAACTATCAAAATTGTTGACGACCTGCTAATTGCTCGCTCATGGGCAATATTTGAGCAAAATGGTTTGGATAAGCTCTGATGCATTTAACTTCACTTCTGGGCACAGCTGAGCATCAGTGTTCCTAGAATTACGGAAGGCATATACAATGTAGAAGGGAAAATCTAAAACTTAGCTGTAGTCCCTTCCTTTCTTGTATTCCTCTTGCAAAATATGTGCAAGGGAGAAAGTCAAGGCCTTCTTTGGATGAGATGCTGTTCTTGGATGATTTGTCCCTGCTGCCTTTATTTGGCATAAATATTGAATCCTAATGTGACCACTGAATGGCATCACATATAAGCATCTTACCAGAGACTGAGGGAGGGATGTGGACTCCTCCATACTCCAAATAGTAGTGGGTTTGTTCTAATCATATGACCAAAGCTCTCATTTAAAAATTAATGACAGCAATGCTCCACATAGGAATTAAAATGGGTAGCTGATAGTCACAATGTCAGCATGAAGTTTTCGGTTAAGAAGTACTGAGTATTCAATCATGTTAAAATTTTCTTCTATTTGTGAGTATTAATAGCGTCCAATTTCAAAAAACTCTTAATATATATTCTTTAGCTGTGTTAAATATACACAGTAGAACAATGAGCACAGGTATGTTGTGCTGGTTCTTTTGTAGAATTAGTTATATAAGTAGCACGAGCAAAAGTGTTTTAGGAGATGCTAGGTTATCTCAGCTTCAAGTTCAGGGTCTTTACACCATTCTCTGAGCTTTTAGGTCTTGTTTCCTATGCTCTGTAATAATGCTTTTTCCCTACTTCCTGTGTAAGGAGCTTCTAGACTGAACATTACAAATCTTCTCCCTAGTCTTATTTATCTTGCTTTAGTGCTTGCTTGTTGTTTTCAGCATAAAGTGTTTAGATTACTTATAAATCATATTCCCCTCACTAGTGTTGCTGGGAGCAGCAATCAAAACCAAAACCTGGTTTGGGGTGGAATATGCCACTGCTGTTTCTTCATTATGACTTTTAAATCAGTTGAGGGCTGTATATAAAACTCCTTAGATGAGTTAAGAGGCTGTTTCCATGCAGTACATGTGAATCTGTATGTAATGCAGGCTGCACGTGGGTGCTATAAAATTCTGCATTGTAGTAATAAAAGGACTGTACAAGAATCACCATTGAATATATTGTTGTGGTGACCCAATCCCTAGTAAGTCTTGACTTATATTTATTTTTTTTAATACTTAAAGTATGCATATTATGGAATGGACATAACTGGATTCTAAAGCAATGATGAAATACAGCAGAAGTCGCTTTTGATAGAAAGAAAATGCATGTGATTTTAGCTAATTGCTCACCAGTTAAAGAAAAAAACAGCCCCAAGCTAATGGAATATTTATGGAAACTTGAATCTGCAAATTTGTACAACTTTACGAGTGAACTTCATATGCAAAAGAGTAAGTGTGGACAGAAGTAGGAATCCTCATATTTTGTTTAGAGATCAACTGAATAAGAGAGACAGATATCAACACTTAAGTGATCAACTTGTCCAGGGTTTTATCTTTCTTTTGAAAGTAAGAGGACTGTGAGTTGGAATGAAATTTCTTAGAGAACTGTTTATCTACCATTTAGATGTAGATGGAGTGATTCCTGGCTGCCTTATAGGGATTGCTGAAGCAGGGAAGATAGAAAGAATATAGCTGTGAATTATCTATCTCGTTCCCATGTTTCTTAAATCTAATTAGATTTTCTACTGGTGTGGAGTGGAAGGTTTGAGTAGTGCCATGGTAAAAGTGATCTTACAGACTGAAAACCTTTTGCTGTTAATTCTGTATAGAAATCTGAGGCACCTGATTACGTGTTCAGAGGACTTTAATTCCTTCACTAGTATCAAATACTATGTGATGTGAGGGCATAGCTTGCATATTACGACAGTGTTTCACTTAGAAGTTGCTACTTGGTGTTGTGAACTGCTATGTAATAATGATTTTAATCAATCTGAGCTACATTCCTTTTCCCTTTTTTTTTTGGTTTGTTTGTTTGTTTGTTTTACAGTAGTTGTAAATGAGAGAAAGAAAAAGAACACTGTAGAGCAAAAGAAAATTGAACACATGAAACAAAAGTGCTCCGCGTACTGAAAGGAAGTACTAGCACTGAGGGAAAGAACTGAAATCTTGGAACATCATTTAACTGTGCTTGAAGAACAATGCAGAAGAGAAAAAAATAAAAAAGAAGATTTCAGTAAGCAGGTAACAAGCCTGCGTATTGAGCTTTCTTTTTCTGAAGAAACAGCTGATGCCCTCCGTGAACAAATTCTGCAGGGTCAAGCTGACTATCGGGAAATTGCTTCTGAACTGGATGAACAGAAATCTATAAATATGACACTAGAAGACAAAAATGCCCAACTAACAACATAGAAGTTGCCAAAGAATGTATAATTGATAAAGTGTCACAAGTAAAAGAAATGCGGACCAAATTAGATGAATTATACAAATGTCACTTAGAGTTTCACGCCATCGGTACTGACTTTGTCAGTGTAAAGGATTCCTCAGACTCTGAAAAAGATGAGCCAGGGACATCTCAAATTAGTTCTGCATGCATTCAGTCACAGACTTCTTCCATCTCAGATCTTGTGCAGGACCTCTCCTTTAACTATAGTCTTGAAAGGATTTGGGAAGTATGCAGAAGTATTGTTGATGTTTCCTCACAAAAAAGTCAGCACATCAAAGCACTGCTTCAAGACAATGAAAACCTAAAGGCGGGACTGAATAATGCTGAAAATCATAATCGTCAACTTGTAATGAAGCTATGTGAGATTACAACTCACACTAGTCAGGAAGAAGATCTTGTGCATCAGTTACATGAGCAAATAGAAAAGAAAACTCAGGAGTTTGAAGAAAAGACTGCAGAAGATCAGAGAGTGATTGCAAAACTTCAGGAGGAAGTTGCCAACTGTGAGGTAAAAATAAGAGAGCTTGAATATCGCCTGGAGGCTTCCAAGACAATTGAAGACAATGTGTCAAAACTCAATGAATTACTTAAAGAAAAAGAATCTATTATTGTTAATCTAGAGACAGTTACAGCAACTCTGCAGGAGAAGTCTGCAAATGCAGACAAAAAGTTTGAAGAGTTAAGTAGCAAAGAAGCAAATCTGATTCAAGAAGTTCTGCAGCTTAAAAACAGCTTGGAGCAGATGAAACACTCTCTTCGGGAAAAGGAAAAGAGTGAAATGGAGAAAGTGCAACGTATAGAATCGTAAGTAACCACTGAGTTAACTTAGAGCCCTTTGAGAATGAACTAGAGTTAAAAATAGTTAATGGGAACATCCCTTCGACTTAATGCATCTGCATGCTTATCAATGGCCAAACTACTACTTTAGGATGCTTTGGTATGCTACTTGAGTTCCAAGGGAAAACAGGAGTGTGCAAGGAAATAAAGAATAATATGGGGATTTCTGGTGGTTTTGTTGTCCATCCCTCAGAATAGCATCTGAATAATTTATTGCTTCAGCATCTGATTATGAGAAGCAAGCTGAAATTCAAAAGTAATTGTTTAAATCTTGTCACTGGTCTAGATAGATTTAAGAGTCTATTTACAAATAGAAACCAACAGGCAGGGCATGGATTAAGCTGTAATTGCTGTTTCCATGAGATGTGTAACAGTAATGTTCTTTGTCTCTTTATTTTTAACATAAGGCTAGAAAATATTCTTTCTGAGAGTTCTGCCCTTGTACTGAATTTGAAAAAAGATTTGCAGAGGAAAGAAGAAGAGTATGCAGATCTAAAAGACAAACATTCTGATGCCAAGAAACAAATTCAGCAAGTACAAAGCGAGGTTTGTAACTCCAAAGCCTAAAACCTAAGTCTTGTGAAAAAACGCTGATAACTGGGAAGAAGAATGCTATTTACTTGAAGAGAAATAGACTAATTTCCAGAGGCTCTTTAATATAAGCATGTATATTTTTTTTCTTCAATTTCAGCTTCAGTGATGTTAATAGTTAAAATTTAATTATTAAACAAGAAGATATCTTAAAACCCATTTTTCAGGATCTTAGTCTGAAACTTTATTGGGTGTGCTTGGGGTGGAAAATTGAAGCTTAAAAATGAATTCATGTCTTCCTTGGTAACCTTGCACTTGCTGTCGTTTTCCTACTCAGCACTTGTTTGTGAATTCCTCTTTATTTAACAAAGAAGTATTTGGCCAGGTTGGATTACAGAAGTCTTTTAATGAACCGTGAGCTGTGCTTACATTACAGGTGTCCACGATGCGTTCTGTGGAGGAATCCCTCAGGAACAGGATGGATGAACTTGAAAGGATTAATAACCAGTTTAAGGATGAGCTGGATTATAAAGACTATACTATCCAACAACTTAAACAGGTATTTTTCATGCTCTTATTTTTTATTAAATGAATGATGCAGGTTTTCCAAGCAACAGGAAAAAGGTCAAAAAAAAAAAAAATTGGAGCAAAATGAAAGTGGCCAACTGAAATTAGCGGTAGACCATGAAAGATATTCAAATAATTAGTCACTACAGAGCATTGGCAGATTGCTTTAAATACAATAATCTGCATAGTAAATACATATGTAATACATGCATGTAACCTGATCTTGTTGAGTGACATCACGATATGTTAATTGAAATGTCTTACCATAAACTCTTTATATCAGCTTGAGTCCTTATTTATGCTATATGAAAAGCTTATTAATTCTAGGCTGTCTTAAAGATTCTGCTTGTTTTTACTGTGTATGCTTTTCTTTCAACATGAAATATAGGAGCTGGTGGAAACTGAGAGGATGGAAGATATCTCCAAAGACTATGACCAACTATGTGACGGTCAGCCATTATTTGTGTGTGTGTGTGTGTGTGTGTGTGGAATATCCGTGTAAATGTTGTCACATTGCTAATGACTTTGAGTCTTCTGTGTTTCGATTTTAAAACATGTCTGCATATATTTGTATGTAAATATTTCAATGGAGATGCTCTATTTCTTTTAAAAGAGCTTTTGGTCATGGGAGAATCTTGATTTGAGAATAATGGGAGCTAGTAGGGAGTTCATCTGTAAATTTTCAAACCTTCAGATCTGTGTGCAAGGGATAGAACAATTGAAGTTATGCGGATGACATTAGAAGAACAAGAGGAAATGCAGCTTGAACAAGATGAAATGCTTCAAGCTCAGTTAGAAGAGAACCAAAAATTAGCTTCAGGTAATCTTTCCAGGGAAAGGGAGCAGGGATGCAAAAGGGGTTTAGACGTACTGTGATAACCACTTCCATTTTCATGTGACTGTTACTTAGGCATTAACGTTCCATAGTAAACAACAAATCTCTTGTAGTTAAAGGCTTCTGTTATTTCTTTATGTCTGTAGCAGATAAAACTGAAGCAGCTTTAGTAAAAAGTCATTGGTGTGGTATTTCAAATATATATTTGAAATGATATGCTATCTAACCTCATTTTGTGTATTGAGTAGAACTGATTGCATGGAAACACAAATACAGTGAACTGGAATACCAGAGCAATAGTGACTGGCAGCAAAAGAACAACGAAAGTGATGAGGCAAATTTGAATGAAAACAATACAGAATTAATAAAGCTGCAAAAAGAGCTGGAGGTAACTTAACTTCAAAGTTGTAACTTGATAAAGTAAACTGTTATATTGATTACAGAAACTTCCTGTAAAAGCTGCAGTGCAACATGCAATAGGGACCAGGTGCAGCTTTTTTGTGGTACGTTAAGAATGGCATCACTGATGCCCCCATAGTATAGGAAGTGTAGCCTTCCCTACATTATGCTGCCATGAGCAGTGCTTCTTTTGCTGGCCTCTGAACAGTTAGTTGTCTTATCCCATCTGATCTTATTTTTTGTTGTTGATGTTTGTTTGTTTTTTTAAATAAAAGTAATGGGCTGGCAGTGGGAGTTTTCTAAGTGAGTATACAATAGGTTACATTCACTCTGTTAGTGGAATGGTTCTGAACTTCTTTCCTCCTTCACCTTGAGTAAGCTTATTCATGATATTTTTTTTAATGCGCAGAGCCAATTCACTTTTTCAAGAAGAGGGGAAAGTTGAACATTCATTGCTTCATTCTATACCACGTCAATGTGCTATAAGCAGAGTATGCTTATACAATTATTGTTTGCAAGAAAGGAATACTAACTCAAAGCAAATTGTAACTTACAATGTATTTGTCAAAACTGTTTTCTGTTAGTTGCTCGGGCAACTAATATAAGCTATCGAAATCATCATCTAACTTTATCACCAGGAAGCCTTTTTTGTTGGGCTGCGGGTCTACTAATTTTCCTTGGTTAAAAGACTTTTATTTTTTCCAAGCAGTTTCTCAGGTGCTCTGTCCTATATATGAGAATGTCTGCCAGTAGGTTTGATAGGAAAGGAGACTACTCCTACAGTGTAAACTGTGTTGCTTTTCTTTGTCTTTCAACCCTAAAGGAGCTGCAAGTTTTTCTACAACTGCTGCAAGGCAGCGTAAAGTGTTAGAAGTTTTTAAGTTAAAAGAGTTTTTCTTATACTGACTTTTGGTGTAAGTTCTGTAAAGCTTGTGTGAACATTTATAAAGAAAAAGAGATGTTTTATGGAGGCTCTCCAGTCTGAATAAGAAATACTGGAAATGATTATTTTTTAATGGAAAAGAACTAATGATTATCCAATACCTGCCTTTGGGAATATTCTGTAGTAAAAACTGCTAATGTTTCTGTTATCTTGCAGAAACAAGTCTATTTAATGATGACCTGGCTTTTAAGACTTTTATTCCTTAATGACTCACTATTTCATTTTTGGTTTCTTTGAAATAGGAAAGTGAGACTAAGTATCAAACTGATAGAAAAAAGTGGCTGGAGGAGAAAGAAGAGCTTCTAAATCAGATAAAAGAAGCAGAGAATCTTCGCAACAAAGAAATGAAACAATTTGCTGAGGACCGACAACATTATGGAAAGCAACAAGCAGAAATCGTAAGTGATGAGGTCCTGGCAGAGTTGTCTGGTGCCTGTAGTTTGGAGACAACTACATACCAAGTATTAACAGTAAGGGTGCATAAGAGCAGCTTGTCCAAGTCCCCTTGCTTTCTTATGTGGCAAAGCCCATATGAGAACTGCTTGATTTGGAAAAGGAAGGAATGGGGGGGCCACAAAAAGAAAGATCTTTCATAAGTGCATAATGAAATGTCACGTATGTGGGACATCAATAAGAAAATTACAGTTGAAAAATAGATCACTATTTAATGAGGCTAAGAAAGTATTTTGTACAATAGCTTTTGTTTGTTCTCTTTTCTGCAAAGCAGAAGGCCTTTAAGCCTTTATAAGGAAGAAAAGGCAATTGAGTTTCTAAAGAAACCCCACAAACTTCTCTCCAGATACTGAATAAAAATACTTGGTCAAACGGCCACAGTTTTGCTCCTTTATCACTTTCCAAATAGTGACTGATAACAAAGTCACTAGACTTACTTGAGCTGTTTGCTGGGCTCTTGTCATGTAACTTCTTAAACATGTGAATCTGTACATTCTGCAAAGCTTTTTTTACATCTGGAAGTAGTTAGTCCCGACTTTCTGGACCTGCAAGCAGCATAGAAGGATGTGAGGAGCTTAGTATTATTATCACTTTGTGACTTTATTTTCCTAAAGCTCATTAGTAATCATTAAATGAGCAAATTGAAGTTCTTAAATAATACTAATATTTTTTCACAAGGAGAGTAATGTAGGTTGTCTAATAGAAGCATGGTTTTGCTTCTGTAAGATTGTAGTGCAACTAGTTCTAGAGCTCCTGTGGATCTTGAAGAGATCATACATTTACTAAGACTGTAAAACGGTGCTAACTACCGAAGTGTTAGAACAGTTCAGTGTGTAGTAGGTGATGTTCACTGTTCATCTGTTCTTCTTTTAGGAAAGACTTGTTGCCCAGCTGGAGGAAAAGGACCATAATCTTCAAAAGTGGCGTGAGGAGAGAGATCAGTTAGTAGAAGCTTTGGAAGAACAGCTCAAAAGTTTGGCTTTAAATGAAAGCTTGGAGCAGATGAAACATTCTCTTCGGGAAAAGGAAAAGAGTGAAATGGAGAAAGTGCAACGTATAGAATCGTAAGTAACCACTGAGTTAACTTAGAGCCCTTTGAGAATGAACTAGAGTTAAAAATAGTTAATGGGAACATCCCTTTGACTTAATGCATTTGCATGCTTATCAATGGCCAAACTACTACTTTAGGATGCTTTGGTATGCTACTTGAGTTCCAAGGGAAAACAGGAGTGTGCAAGGAAATAAAGAATAATATGGGGATTGCTGGTGGTTTTGTTGTCCATCCCTCAGAATAGCATCTGAATAATTTATTGCTTCAGCATCTGATTATGAGAAGCAAGCTGAAATTCAAAAGTAATTGTTTAAATCTTGTCACTGGTCTAGATAGATTTAAGAGTCTATTTACAAATAGAAACCAACAGGCAGGGCATGGATTAAGCTGTAATTGCTGTTTCCATGAGATGTGTAACAGTAATGTTCTTTGTCTCTTTATTTTTAACATAAGGCTAGAAAATATTCTTTCTGAGAGTTCTGCCCTTGTACTGAATTTGAAAAAAGATTTGCAGAGGAAAGAAGAAGAGTATGCAGATCTAAAAGACAAACATTCTGATGCCGAGAAACAAATTCAGCAAGTACAAAGCGAGGTTTGTAGTCAACTGAGATATTTTTTTCTGTAAGATTATGCTTGGCTTTCTGCTGTTAAAACTTCTCAAACTTTAACTATGAAGCTGGAAATTTCACACTAGTGTGGCTAGCAGCAAATCTTAGGTAAAGTTGCCATTGAAGCTCTAGAGGGGACCAGAAGTTAAAACATGGTTTCGCATAGATAATGAACAGAGGAAAGTAAATTTGGTTGGTAGTCTGGAATAAGGTTTGTGAAGAGAATAGCTAATCTGCCTCTGGAGGGGACTTGTTATTATCTCTACGTTACTGGTGACTTGCCATTGGTATCCGTGGTAACTCCAAAGCCTAAAACCTAAGTCTTGTGAAAAAACGCTGATAACTGGGAAGAAGAATGCTATTTACTTGAAGAGAAATAGACTAATTTCCAGAGGCTCTTTAATATAAGCATGTATATTTTTTTCTTCAATTTCAGCTTCAGTGATGTTAATAGTTAAAATTTAATTATTAAACAAGTAGATATTTTAAAACCCATTTTGCAGGATCTTAGTCTGCAAGTTTATTGGGTGTGCTTGGGGTGGAAAATTGAAGCTTAAAAATGAATTCATGTCTTCCTTGGTAACCTTGCACTTGCTGTCGTTTTCCTACTCAGCACTTGTTTGTGAATTCCTCTTTATTTAACAAAGAAGTATTTGGCCAGGTTGGATTACAGAAGTCTTTTAATGAACCGTGAGCTGTGCTTACATTACAGGTGTCCACGATGCGTTCTGTGGAGGAATCCCTCAGGAACAGGATGGATGAACTTGAAAGGATTAATAACCAGTTTAAGGATGAGCTGGATTATAAAGACTATACTATCCAACAACTTAAACAGGTATTTTTCATGCTCTTATTTTTTATTAAATGAATGATGCAGGTTTTCCAAGCAACAGGAAAAAGGTCAAAAAAAAAAAAAATTGGAGCAAAATGAAAGTGGCCAACTGAAATTAGCGGTAGACCATGAAAGATATTCAAATAATTAGTCACTACAGAGCACTGGCAGATTGCTTTAAATACAATAATCTGCATAGTAAATACATATGTAATACATGCATGTAACCTGATCTTGTTGAGTGACATCACGATATGTTAATTGAAATGTCTTACCATAAACTCTTTTTATCAGCTTGAGTCCTAATTTATGCTATATTGAAAAACTTATTAATTCTAATCTGTCTTAAAGATTCTGCTTGTTTCTACTGTGTATGCTTTTCTTTCAAAATGAAATATATGAGCTGGAGGAAAAGGACCATAATATTCAAAAGTGGCGTGAGGAGAGAGATCAGTTAGTAGAAGCTTTGGAAGAACAGCTCAAAACTTTGGCTTCTATTGCCATACAAAAAGAGACAGAAATAGCAGAACTGAGACAATCTGCCTTAAAGGATTCAAGCAAGGTCAGCTCTCCTTTCCTCCTACCTGATTAGCTACCCATAAATTCTGTAAAACTCCTGTACCTGCTCTTTGTATTCTGGGTGTGGTTCTGTTCTTGAACACTGTCGTATTGACATCATGTGCAACTAACCAAAAAAAGCACCAGCTTTTATTTTTGTTCTTCAGAAACAGAATTTCTGTTAATTACTAAAATTTCAATTTTTTCAGTAGTTCAGATAAGCAGATGTCAGTTTGATGCTTATGATCCTACAATCATACTGGACATCTGTAGCTTTTTCTGATAATTCCCAGCATTTCCGGATCCCAAGCTAGGCTCAATACTCAGACAGTAGTTCTGTCTCAGGTTTCTTACTTTCTTTGCTTTCTCTGAGGTAGTATCTACAATGGCATGAAAAGACAGAAGGGGACGTGGAGAGAGATTAAGGGAAGCATCAAAAAGCAGAGGGGGGATGATCTCTGGAAGTTGCATTTCTTATTTCAACATCCAGCTTTTAATCAGGATAGCCAATCTAAGCCGTAGCATAGAATTTCAGAAGCTAAACAGAAGACTAAATGAGTTGTGCTGTTTTGAGAATGTTTGGATTCACTTTCTCTGAGAAGAAAGATGTTCTCATAGCAAAACTTCCCCTACAACTGCTGACTTTCTCACAGTACCGAGGATTTGGGAACAAATAAAAGCTTGGATTATTATATCTTAAGAGAGATGAAGGCTGAAGCACATAAGTAAAATAGAAGAATCAAAATATATTGTATTACAACTTCCCAGGCAATTCTGTGACTACTGCACTTGTAACAGTGACCGTACAAATCCGTGAAATGTTACTGTTCTTGAATAGTTAAGTGTTCTAGCCTGCAATTCTAAAACTGATGCTACTAAGTAATTGCAATACTGCTTGTGTGTGTTAATTCCTTTTGCCAATCCCATAACTCAGCAGTTTTTACTGTTTATTAGGATAATGCAACTGTGATAGAAGAGTTAAGAAAAGAACTGGCTGACAAAGATGACTTTATAAAGGAATTAAAACAACGCATTAACCACAGTAGCCCTCAGTGTTTGCCAGAAATACCTTTACTTGAAGAAAGACAAAGTAGAAGGAATGACTCTGTAAATGAAAAGGTATGATTATATTTATAGAAAGTCAGTACTTAACATCTTGTTAACCCCTTTTTGTTCTTCTGTTTTCCTAGGAGATACTGGAGCTAGAATCATTTTTCTTAGCATATAGTCCTTTAACTACATATTCAGTGATGAGTACTTGTTGGTTCTTTTTGTCTTCCACTCAAACATGAGCTCTCATCTTCTCAAAACTATTTTATTTACTAGAACACCATCTCTCTGTGTACATTATGGAACTTTTCCATGCAGTTTTCCATGTATTCGTATGTGGATGCTGAAGATTAGGCAGAGGTTTAGCCTTTGGTGTTCTAACATAGCAGCTGTGAGCGTGCAGAGTATGGGGGGAATGGATGACAAAACGACCAGCGTTACAGATTTTGTCCCTAAATAATGTCTCGCTTTCTCTCTTTTGGAGGCAGAATACTGCCTGAGACTGTTAGTGAGACCCAGTAGGGTGTATCTGAAGATCACACAATGAATAGATGTTACTACCTTCCCACACTTGTGCTGTGTTTCAGCTTACGTGTTCATGTGGCGTCTGAGCTTGAGGTTTTACACTGTAACTTTAGAAACCTCGAGATATTTTGGAGGTCTAATGCATAGCCTAATCTTTACTCCTTTTAAATATTTACAGCCTAGGAAACAACAAAGCAAAACTAAAACTGGAGAAAGTATTCCATTAAGATGCAAAGCTGAAGACAATTATTTGTCACGTCGATGTACTAGGAGCCTCACTTCATTAAATGAATCTGAGGTTAGTATGAAACTTCAGATCTGAAAATGTTGTGATTGTATTGCTTTTGATAAGGAATGAGTAGGAAAAGATCTCATGTTCTCTAAACAATTCCCAAGTTTTAATTTATTTATCCCTTTCAAGGTGATCAGATCACCTGTTTTTATAGCCTTTGATAGGAATAAAAGCTGTTGAAACAATTGTGTGATGCATTTTTGTCAGGTGCTGTTGAAAACTCTCCTCATGTTAATGCTTATGAAGTGGCTCATGATTAGATAAGTTACTTGGAAAAAATTCATAGAGCCACTGAAACGGGCACAGCAAATTGAACTTATTTTCTTCCTCTGCAGGATTTCTGGATATTGTTTTGTTAGCAGATGATGTTAATCATTCCTATATAAGTTTTTAATTGCTAACTTTCATAAAATAGCAGTTACATATATTTTAAAAACAAAGTATTTATTAACCAACTTAATTCTTGGAAATACAGTGGGTGGTGATACTCCATTCAGATTCTTAGCAGAGCCTGATAAAGTGGCTCTGACTACTTTTTGTCTTTCTACAATTAAAAAAAGCATTAAAAACAAGCATTAAAAATGCTATTTCTACCTCAGTAAAGTAGCTGAAGAATTTAATTAATGAACTGCTTTAATGAACAAAACTAATAGCCAAGCTCAGTGATAATGGTTTAAGAGAAGGGAATTTCTCTTAACTCCATTGTGTATTTTCTTTGAAACCTGTAGACATAAATCAGCTTTTTAGACATCATGAGATGTCTAATACTGATATCTTCATGTCCTGTTTTTATAATTGAATGCTTATTTATTATTTGATTTACAGTGGAATAGTTACTACTAGCAAATACTTCCCTACTATTAGCAAAAGTGTTTAAAGTGTTCACTTTTGTGACATCAATTGTTCTTTCCAAAAGAATCATGGCTGAAACTTGTCTTATTTTCCCAGGATTCTGTGAAAAGTGAGAACACGAAAAATACAAAATCTGTCATGGCTTTTAATTCACCCTCTGCAAGTGACGAGAAAATGGTTGTTTTTTGTTCAAGTTTTGAAGCTAGCTTGGGACTTCCTGTAATTGTGTGGTCACACAGAAGAAGCAATGTCTTATCCTTATGTGTATACCTGAATGGGAATCTTACATGCTTATGAGCTCTTCCTATTAAATTCCATAAGCTAACCAAAGGGCAAGTCAGTCTGTCCCCAGAGCGTGTAATGGCTGTACTGTGTAATGATTTGGAGGGAAGGATATTGCACACTGAATAGTTGGGAAGAGAAGCTTTAGTGTATTATCGTGTGCTTTTGTAAGTGAAGCCCTTGTATTAAACTAAGGTTCATATCATTAATATGCATGGCAGTTATTAAAAACAGATGCTCACATGTGATAGCAGTATCCTTGGCATGGTCAGAGTATGAGTAGTAGATTTTTCCCATCTGTTGTCTTCTGTTTTGTATGTTTGTTTATTTTATGTAATTAGAACAGCTTATGTAAGAAACAACTCCACAGCTTGGGAGCTACTATAAAAGAAACTACTGCCTTATTAAGAAACTTTAAGAAACGTATGCCTTGAAATAGCTGAGATTTTGACAACTCCCTAAAGGGTATAAAATTGTCTACATTACTTGCCATTGTGGTATCATCAGCATAATGAACAGAGGTGTCAGTAGTAAAGCTCAAAATGTCAACTTAAAATAACGTTGATCTAAAATGAAGTTTAAACAATGCTCTTGTTTCACATGTTCACATCTCTGTTGAACAGAAATCCGGAAAAGACTACTTCCTGAGAAAGCGAGTACATGCTTCAAGACTGACTAAAAAGAAGGATGAAACACTGCAAAAAGTTGGAGATTTTATTCAAAGCTCTCCTTCTATTATACACTCTAAAGGTTGGTGTAGAATAAGTTTTATTCCATGTTTTCTAGACATTGTAGAATGGCTTGTTTCTGCTGTAGGCTATTAATGTATGTGTTCTTAGACTTGTCTGCCATGTTAAGTTGTCCTTTGATTTATGAAGTAAATGCATTTATTCGTCTCTTCAGAGATTCATTATTACATTTGTGAAAACCTACAAGTATACAGAGAAAGTTGGTTCTGTCTTGTGCTTCTGTCAGCACGAAAGTTAGGCCTGTTGTTTAACTCCTGCTGAAGTTTCTGACTTCCAGCGACTTCTGAGCCATGATTGTCTTTCATACTCCATTTTAATGCGTGCTTTAAGCTGCCGTACCTGAACCTATAAACTGTTTCAGCTATAGAAGCAATAAAGAACCTCGACGAACAAATACAATTTCTGAGTATTTTCACTTAAATGTTACATGTCATTTATAAACCAAGTTTGTTACGAAGCTTTTTTTGCATTCATTGATTTAAAGACTCACAAAACCAGTAAGTTGATTGGTTTATGTATCAAAACAAATTTATTCTAGCCAAGAAGCTGATGTCAGCAGTAAGTTCTCCTAAATCAAATGAACCTGAAAGTCTCGAAGAAGGAGAGACCAAGCCAAAACGATCCAAAAGGAAGCTGTATTCCACTGTCGTTTCTGGCCCTCTAGATATACCTGCTTATTCGGTAAGCGATTATACTGTAGTCTTGGCTTAAAATAAACTACTAAGGAGTCCAAACAGACTGGAGGTTTCATCTATTTGCAGGAGGAGGTTGAAAGTACTGAGGTATTTCTTTATTCTACCAAGTCATTCTTGTTGGTCTTCCTGCTGTTCTGTTTTAGTTTGTCCTCAAAGATCTCTGTGTTTGGCTGGCTTACAGTTTACTAAGTAGGTGATGTAGCAATCACGGAGATGTCTTCTAATTTGGAATCATAGATAATTTCAATGTGTTGGAGTGGGATTATTCTACTACACGCTTTTCTAGAGCACAACGTAGACAGCTTTTTAGGTATGCTTAAACTATGATCTCCTGTCTAAGGCAACTTGCAAAGGATCTGATGTGCCAGTTTCATGACTCTGTCGGCAGCTATTGTGCTAAGAACATTCTTGCTCTGTTGGAACTGCATCTTTTAATTATATTAGAGTCCTTTTTCTGTTCAGCATAGTGATCATTTGCCCATACTGTAATATCCTTCTGAATTCTTTGATGATTTGACGAATGATAGGGGCAGAAACCAAAATGTTATTTTTTTTTGTTAGAGGATGAAGAAGATGAGACAATTTCTTCTCTCACTGTAGTTCTGAGAACATGGAACTGAACCGAGAACTGAAATTCTGGGCAAGTCATAGCTACAGGGATTGAGGCTAAAAATGTTTTCTGAACGCTTCATGTTTCACAAAACAAGTATTATAATACTCTTTTGAAAACAAGTATTTCAAAATGAAAGCTGCCTTCAGGCTTTCCTCAGATGTGTGTGCTTTTTTAAGATAAACAGGATTTTGTACATTCTCCATATTTGTTCCTTGTGATTAAGCTGCATTAAAATGATCTCGGTATCCCATAGTTTTCTGAATAAAATATAATAAGCAAATGCCATTCTGAAATCCATTTAGGGGAAGAAATATGTTTGCGTGTGTCAAGAAGAGCTTGTCAGTCTTGTGTGAAAAGATGAGTAACTTTTGAAATGTTTTCTTCAGGAATCTGAGGAACAAAAGAAGGAAAGTGATCATCTGATCATCAAGCGACGGCTGAGATCCAGAACAGCTAAAAAACCTTGAAGAAGCGTGTTTGTTCCCCTTTCTCAGGACATACTTTTATCGTAGTATTAAAACTGGTTGTTAATAAACAGTAACAGTTACTCCGTTGTGTTCTTAAATTTGTATATAGGTGTTTGTTGCAGAACGGCGGGAGAAAAGCAGACGACCACACCTGTCATTGACATATGATCAGCTATTCTCGTTTATTCCTTGGCTGCGTGTACCTTTATAATACGGATAATTAGCTCATACATATTGCAAAAGTGGAGCTCATCATTGGTTCCCAATTACATACCATCCCCGAGTATCTTAACAGCTTGTTGTTATCAACTGAAAGCTACTCCCTTGCTGAGTTCCCAGAACCATGGCTAGTTTCTCACCATCCCAGGGCATCCTGTTGTTCTTGCTGTCCTTGCAGGTGTTATGGCTGCTTGCTTAGCTGCACCGTGTTTACGACCCTTCTCA
This sequence comes from Coturnix japonica, assembly GCF_054131305.1. Taxonomy (NCBI): domain Eukaryota; kingdom Metazoa; phylum Chordata; class Aves; order Galliformes; family Phasianidae; genus Coturnix; species Coturnix japonica. The sequence goes on from NW_028188947.1 coordinate 1,068,693, forward strand.
GCTAACTAGCTGTAAAAAACACACTCTACATTTCCCCTGTTTTCTTTTAGGCTGAAAAAGGGTTTGATTTAACGACCGATTAATCATATTTAACAAGCAGTTCAGTTCATTTGTTCAATCAGTTCTCATGTAGTTTTATCCTGCTTCGTAGCTGCTGTTCTGTGAACTTCTCATCTGGATCCATGACGGACGCTCCGTAGAATTTTTCTTACAATACTGCCTATAGAATAGCAACACTACTTAAATTAATAACATAACTATTATAACTCAATCAAGGCCTCGATTGACAATACTCTAAAAGTGAAAAAAGAGACAAGTCAAATACAACATAACAACATTACTGTTAAACCCACTAAAAAGAACAAACATGTTTGTACTGCAACCTAAGTTTCTGTAACCTGAAAATAAATCCATGAGGGTCCCATTGTGTTAATCTGTAACTGATCAGGAAAAGTCTTCAATTTTCATATACTCTGATATATTGATTTTAATGACCACTAAAATTTGTGCAATAAATGCTTTTAAGATGCTCATAACCATGCTCTACCGACTGAGTTATCCGGGCTAATAATTGATTAATGATCGTGCAATTTTATGAAGTAGCATGTCAAATAGAACCAATTTTAGAGGACAAACGTACTAGAGTATCACTAGGGGCATTATTACTTATTGACCCTTGAGAAACAGCAAGCCATGTTGGTGGTGGATGCGACAGGTAGTGCCAGCAGGGCATCCCCTGCTTCAAGGTGCACATTTCCTCTCTCACCCATCACAGATTCTCTCCTGCATTCAGGGTCTGAAGGATTTCTTCCAGTTGTACACCATATCCGCATGGCCAGTGTGTGATATAGAGCCCAAGTGGAACACCTGCTTGGAAAACAGAATAAACTATCAAATTTAGTTCTATTAGCATGCACTTTTGTCTAAAACGATGCATGGTTATATTTCAAAAATCCCAATTAGTTGGATGTAAGAGAGATATCTATTCTATGTTACAGGGTCATCTCTTTGTCTGGGATTCCTTTCCAGGTTTTGTCTTTGCAAATTAAGAAAAGCTAACTAATAGGCTAATAACATCATAACCAAACAGTACTAAAACATTAAAAGAGCTATTCCTGTAGATTCTAGTATTGATTAGATCAAATCCTGTTTAATATACATCTGATCTATTACTAAAATAGAAGAAGCACACAACATCCTAGCTAATGCCTTAAACTCTAAATCTTGAGACTGCATTGGTAAAACAGAAAATCACACACTATGTCAAACTATTACTAATATTATCTATAACACAGCAAGTTACAAAGCAATATCACTAAGTAAGAAACACACAATTACAATTACTATGAAGGCTGGATGCTATTTTCTGCCTTCAGATGAGACCGAAGATATCATGCTGGAACCCACATAGGGCCAGTCCCTGTGGAAATACGAGCATATTCACAACCCCAAGTTGTCAGTGGTAGGGAACAGTCCCAAAGTCCTGTGGCCATATTCCAAACATTAACCATAGGCTGTTCCTTGAGCACTGGGGAAGCCTCAAAATGATGATCCACATAAGGCGGGAGAAAAGCAGACGACCACACCTGTCATTGACATATGATCAGCTATTCTCGTTTATTCCTTGGCTGCGTGTACCTTTATAATACGGATAATTAGCTCATACATATTGCAAATGTGGAGCTCTTCATTGGTTCCCAATTACATACCATCCCCGAGTATCTTTGCAGCTTGTTGTTATCATCCTGAAAGTTACTCCCTTGCCGAGTTCACAAAACCATGGTTAGTTTCTCACCATCCCAGGGCATCCTGTTGATCTCACTGTCCTTGCAGGTGGCATGGCTGCTTGATTAACTGCACTGTGTTTACGACACTTCTCAGCTAGCTGTAAAAAACACTCTCTACACAGGGCTCCTTTTCCAATTCTGTAATGCTTTTCTCTTTCAGGGCTGCTTTTCCTTGCTCTTTTCCCCTTGCAGGGCTCCTTTTCCCCTTGCAGGGCTCCTTTTCCAATTCTGTAATGCTTTTCTCTTTCAGGGCTGCTTTTCCTTGCTCTTTTCCCCTTGCAGGGCTCCTTTTCCCCTTGCAGGGCTCCTTTTCCCCTTTGGGGAAAACAGTATTTCCTCCTTTGGGAGGAAATTTTACTACTCGGAAAGGGTAGTCAGGCATTGGAATGCACTGCCCAGGGAGGTGGTGGAGTCACCGACCATGGGAGTGTTCAAGAAACGCTTGGATGTGGTGTTGAGGAATATGATTTAGCCAGGAAGTATCGGTGATGGTTGGACTGGATGATCTTCCAGGTCTTTTCCAGCCTTGATAATTCTGTGATTCTGTGAACCACAGAGAAACACCGTCTGCTTCCTTAAGTGAATCTGGGCTGGAGAACAAAGGACTTGAGCTCATGTACAGTGAGGTGATCTACATGTAATTAAACTGATGTTCGAAAACCTACAGTACAGTGAGGTAATCTACATGTAATTAAACTGATGTTTGAAAACCTACGGTGTTTTACTCTGGTAGTATCTGCAACCTTAGATGTTTGGGAAAGTACTTAATTCTTGAATGGCTTCTTACCACGGTTTAGTGGGCAAATACTGGTGGTAGGTGGATGGACTGGATGATGCTTTAGGTCTTTTCCAACCTTGGTGATTCTATGATAGTATTTCTATCTACCTATCAGGCCTGGCTGCCCTGCCTGTCTCATAGAGGCATCAAGTTCAGTTTTGTTTCCTCATAAAGGAGCAGCATTTTGGAAGGGCTGTGGAGAAAACACTTCGTCACTGAGTTTATTTCCACAAGCTTTATTATTATCTTTGGGAGAATATCATGAGCAGGCTTTGTTACTACGACTACGGAAAGCCGCGTTACCACAACAACGGCTGGCCAATAGCGAACCTGTTCTAGTAAAGATCTATGTTTGATCTAGTAAATGTGTATGTTTGATCTAGTAAAGGTTTATGTTTGGTGGCCCTGCTAGGCAGGGGGTTGGCACTACATGATCCTTGAGGTCCCTTCCAACCCGGGTCATTCTGTGACTGATTCTGTGTGACTCTGTGGAGGGTGAGGAGGAAAGGCGGGATCGCAGCGGAGCACCAATCAGAACTGAGGGCTGAAGGGGAAGGCGGGAGGGATTGGCCCGGGGAGTTAGAGGAGGGGAGTGGGGAAAAACAACCAATCGTAAGTATGAACGCAGAGGTGAGGGCGGGTTTTTGGCCATAGCAACCAATCATCTGTAGATTGAGATGGTCCAGCGAATCACATTCACGTTCTTCAGGTCGAGCCAATCGCATGCGGAGCGGTTGAGCGTCACCCAATGGGGACGCGCTGAGCGAACAAAAGGGGCATTCCAAGCTGCCGGCCCCTTTTTTCCCTCAGCCCAATTTCACATGACGCAACGGTTGGAGGAAGCGGTTCACGAGCCGTAGCTGCCGCCGCCATTTTGTGAGCGTTGAGACTTGAGCTGGCGGTGGTCGGAAGCACATCGGCGATCTGGACGGCACTAGCAGCGTCATTAAGCAGCGGAGCCGCAGCTCGGAGGATGCGGTAGAGGAGCCCAGCAGCAGCGGAGGGGGGGAAGCGTCGCTCGGCGGCGGAGGCGGCAGGGGAATCGCGGAGAGGGGGCCGTCGGTCGGTGGGTCGGGTCCTGGTGCGGGCCCCGGTCGGAGGAACATGTCGGCCCCGGAGAGCAGCGCTGGTAGCAGCGAGGCCCGGGAGGACACGTGCCGCGATTACCAGTCATTGTTGGAGGACCTGACGTTCAACAGCAAACCTCACATCAACATGCTGACCATCCTGGCCAAGGAGAACGTGCCCTTCGCCAAGGACATCGTCTCCCTGATCGAGGCGCAAATCGCCAAGGTTTTATATTCAACCGCCTACTACTCCTACCTATACTGCTGGGGGGACTGGCCGGTGTCAGGAGAAAGGGCTGAGGGACGGAGGAGGCAGGGAGAGAAGGAGGGCCCGAGAGAGGGAGGCAGCGGGGCCGAGGCTGGGAGGGGGAGGGAAGGGGAGCAGGGCTCGGGGCCTCGAGTGAGGTGCTCCCAGGGTCAGAGATGGCAATGGGGGGAGCAGGGAGAGCTGAGGGAGGGGGTGTGGGGGCAGCAGGCCCGAGGGTCGTCGTTGGGAGCAAGCGGAGGACAGCGTGGCTCGGCAGGGAGCATGGCCCTCCCCTAAGCGGCCTTTTACCCCTCCCTTCCTGGCCAGGCTGAGGGCTGCCCCTTATTCCCACACCCCGTAGGGAACAGGGGACCCGAGGGCACCCGGACGGGTTGGGGTCCCTTGGGTTCGGTAACAGATGCAACATGGCGGCCCGGCCGTGACTGGGCAGAGCCTCGCCCTTGGAACTGAGTTTTCCCCTTTAAACTGGTGTCGAAACCGTTGAATTTAGCAATTTCTAACGTAGATAACGATTTTATAAGTCTCGTTAGCGAGAGCCTGACCTTGTGCAGGTTTGTTGTTTCCCCCCCCCCAATTTATATCCAGGTAGCGTGAAGGAATATAAATAAGGTTGAGTTTATAGCACAGAAATCATCTGCTTTAGAAAGGCTAATTATAATGATTTATTTTAAAGTATTGTTTGTAGTTTGAAAGATAAGGTTATTTTCCCAGTGAGATATTAACTGGAGGAGTAAGGGTGGGGGACTGATCTTGCAGGGAAGTTTTGAGGTGAAAGGCGATCATCTGCTCTTAGTAGGGAAGTGTGTGTGTTGCTGGTCGGGTGATTCTTGTGTTTTCTGCTTAGAGAAAGCGATGTGGGCTTGGGGTAACCCATTTGGCTTGCAGGTGGCTGTTTGCCCTAAGTAAAGCAAGTGCTGTGTTATCTTCACGTGTCTTGGTTAGCGAGTTTGATTTGGTGAGGATGGGAAGAAGAAATTCTCCCCGACTGTGTAGAAAAGCCTGTAGGATCCTAACATGGCGTCTGAAAGGCACGTGATAGAAAAGGAAGGGAAAGAGGAGGCTCCCTCTGAGCCCAACCCAGGCAGTTGCTGACATCAGTCAGCCTCAGAACACGGATGGGGGCGGGGTGGGGGGTTACTGTACCTTTCTATTGCAGCTTTCTGTAAGAAAAGGGTTATTTCTTCAATCCACTGTGTGTTCTTGCCAGTCACCCCTTCCCCATTGTCTCCCTTGCTCCCTCTAATACCAGGCTCCCTCTAATATAGGCCTTTTTTTCCCCCCTTTGGCTTTAAATAACTATTTATAATGGTGAGAATTGTATTGTCTTAATGCTGGGGAGGGAAAGATCTCTTACATTATTTAATCTGTCTTTCTACCAATGCAGGATGGCTCTTTAGCGTTCCACAGACCTCTTCCAGTCTAGTTTTAAATGCTACCAGTGGCCAAGCTTTGCCATTCCTTGGGGAGGTGACGTCATAATCGAATAGATCTCACCATTATATCTCCTAAAGGGCAGTGGTGGATGTATATAACATGTGATAAATATCAATGCTGTCAAATTTCTTCATTTCTGGGTGTTTTAGAGCCTGCCCTGAAGTGTGTTTTTAATTTTTTTTTCCTCCTTCTTTTGAAAGCTGTCTTTAATCTTGTATCAATGGTTAGTTTTGCCTTAGTTACTATTTGTGACTGTGGTTTATTCAAGGCAAGTTTTCTTACTTGTTTTTTTTGGGGGAAAGTGCTCTCCTTTGCTTAAGCCACTTTTAAAAAGTGTTGCCTGGAGGCAGTTTTGTTTAGTGTAAAACTGGAGTGCTCTGCTTTACGACTGAATTAATGGCTCTGAGATGCGTGACTGCTATGATAAAAAAATATGTAAATAAAAAGTGTGAAATATGTATTTGTCTTTTTATTTACCATTGTATAGTGCAGAGTTTGTTTCTGAGACCCATTTTGTGTACAAAGTTGGTTTTTAAAGTCTTTTTTTTCTTTGCAAGTTTGTGACTCGGGGTTTGATTATGGTTTGATTTTCAGTTGTTTTTTTTTTTTAAGTTTTTTTTAGGAAACTAATAAAAAAAAAACCAAAGCCGCACATTTCCAACAATAGCTTTCATACGTTATTTGAAAGAAGAGTGGGAATTCTGTGGTGATGAGCTCAGCGTTAGCATTCTGTGTGTTCTGGTGGTATGCGGAGCCTCCCTGCTGTTGGTTTAGCTCTGTGTGGGTCTCTTTCTTTGCTTAGGGGGTACTGTCTAGATCACCTGAAAACAAGAGGTTCAAATCTGGGATTCCATTTGTGTGGTTATTGGAACGTGGGCTAGAGAACATAATAAACATTACCAAAAAATGAAGACTTAAATAACCCAACTCTTTTGAAGTCACGGTTCTTAGACTGTGCCACCTGAGTAGCTGATGTTGGAAGGAGGGCACTGCTAAACTAATGCTGTCACATTTTGAAGTAGGCTTCCTTAATTTCTGTGTGATTACTTCTAACTACTCCCAAACACATGAAGTGCCAACAGAGACTGGGACTGCTTGCTCCGTTCCCTTGGATTACAGTGATATAGTTGTGACCTTTTCTGCGTGTGGCTTGTGAAAGGACTGTGATGTTCAACGTATAATCTGCTACTACCGAAGTTCTCTAACTCGGGCTGTTCGCAGGAAGTCTGATTTGTGTTCCGTGAAATGGAGAAAAGCAGCATTCGGGAGGTCCAAGTGATAAAATATTTTTTAGAAGTTCCTTGAAGTGCTAGCGATGGCTTCCTGCTCATTTCAAGTTACTTTCTCCAGTGGGTTTTGAAAGGCTGCACTCAGTACACTAGCAGTAATACTGTCTTGTGGGCTTCTTTTTTCTTTTTTTTTTCCCCTTTTTTCACCCCAAAGCTTTGAGACAAACAGGATTAACCCAAGTTGTTCCTTTTCTCTGTGGTAGACCCACCGCATTATACTTTGAACTGAGTATTGATTTTCCAGATTTAAGTTTTTAAGTTTTTGTATAAACCAAAACCAAAATCCCAAGCAAATCCCTTGGTGTGGATAGTGGCAACCCAAAAGAGAGGTCTGTATTTCTGGGATTGGTAATCCCTTTATATATAGTTTAACGTATGTCTTTGTTGTACTAAACTTCTCAGTTTCTTCTTATTACTCCAGGCTCCTGCGTCAGAGAAGCTTCCTGTTATGTACCTTATGGATTCAATTGTCAAGAAAGTTGGAAGAGAGTATCTTACTGCATTTACTAAAAACCTAGTTGCAACATTTATTTGTGTATTTGAAAAGGTATATATACACTTTCAGAAAAGTTCTGTATTTAAGCAAAGTTGTTCCTGGTAAAATAAATACATGCTCTCAGCTTTGGGTTTTCTTGGGTACCGAACCAGAAGAACTAATTGCTTTTTATGAATGGCAAATACTGTATCTATAATGTGGAAGGGCATTCCTGCTGTTGTCAAGCCTGTAAGTTAAGTTAGTAGAACAGTTAATTATGAATTGCTGATTTATTTTTTAAGGAAGTAGTTAGTCTTTGTGTCAGGAATATATTGAGAATCAGTTTCTTAGAGGTTTTCTGAGCTCTCTGAGTTAGATTTGTCTGATTCACTTAATTTTTGGTGTGAAAAATGGGTGCTTAAATTGCAACAAATACCACTAGCAGCTGATATTCTTCAAGTGGTCTGTGATTAAAAAACATGATGGGCGAGGGGGGGAGGTTGTGAGAGTATATTATTGCTTTGTTACGTTAAAGATACCCATTTTAATTTCATTCAGTGTTGAAAATTGCTGCCAAATGTATTCACTTTTTTTTTTTTTTCCTAAGTCTTTAAACCCAGTGAAGTAATTGTGCTTATTCCTCAATGAGAATGGCAAATCCAAGTCCGGCTTTTGAAAGACTGGACTTGAGTGGGTTTAAGTTGAATTAATGGTTAATTTCTGTGGTTTCCTGTATGCCCTAACATAACAAAGTGGCACTGCATCTGAATGAGATAAGTGGAGCTTTGGTGTATTTGTTATTGCATAGCAGCGAGGATCTGTGATCCCAGAATGTTTTATATCTGTTTTTCAGGTGTACAATGAGTGACTAAATAAGGGGTAGATTGTAATAGTGAGCTCAGAGATATTGAACTCCTTTGTATAGAGTAGATAGGCAGGCATTTACTTATTTTTCCAATATTGGTTTGTGTTCTTTCACATAGTTGCATTTAAACTTGCAGCTGAAGCTCTGGGTAATTCATTTGCTGAGTTTTGTAGTTAACTGTCCAATAAGCTAACTAGAACTATTAAATTGATATTAAATATGTAAAGTGTCAGTCACTTTAGATAACTCATGATATCGCAAGATGAAATTCTCACCCTGACATTGCTAGAGATTCTGTTTTATCAGTAAATGATCACTGAAGGTATCTTTAAACACTTAGCGATGTCAGAAACTGGCTCAGTCATGGCAGCAGTGAACTTGATACCCTCACACTGAAAGTTGTGTAGAGGCACCTCCCACCCATATTAGCTAAGTATGAGTTACTTTTATTGAAGTTCCTGCCCTCTTTTTCAAAGAACTTCTGAACTTTCTGGACAACGTGTCTTAATGTGACACCTAAAATAAAACTGTAGCCCGAAAAAGGTTGAAAAGCCAAAAAAAAAGGGTCAATGTGTAATGGTTGAGCTAGCAGCAGCATGTGTTTTGTCAGCAGATGTTTTCCATTTGTTTAAATTAACTACTTGAGTTATGAGATTAATTGAATTTTTTCTTTAATGTGAGTTTTGAGCTTAATTGCTACATCTGATTGCAAAGAGAAAATGGGTTGTAGCACTATTAGTGCTTGATTTATGGGTCTGATTTTGCAGTTGAACGGAAATGTACTTGAGTTCGTTTTGACTCATACACCTTTTGTTGGATTTATTAGGGGGAAAAAAACCTTCAGTGATTAAACAGCTCAACAAAACACTTTCTCTGTTCAGAAAGTTTGTTGTTCTCTGATTTGGTTGTTGTTGCTGTGTGCCGCTCAGCACGAACATTTGAGTTACTGTATTGTTTCAGAGGCATTTTCTTTGGATATTTTTGTCGCTGTATTTTTTTTGACAGAAATTGGCCAAGTAAAATGAGAATTTTGGTAATGGAAAAGCTGAAAGAAAATTCTCAGAGAACGGTAATACACAATTAAACCTTCACATGTCCGCATTTGAACTTCTGTTACCGATTCTGTTGGTGTAGATGTATCAATCTACACCACTTACAAGTTCTTTGTAGCCAGTTCGTTGTGTTAAAATGATAACTTTGGTAAGAATATAAAGCATATGAGATCTTAAGTTCTACAGAAAAGTATAGGTTGTTTTATATTAACTTAACAAGCCATAGAATTGTTTTATTGTTTTAGGTGGATGCAAATACTAGGAAAAGTTTATTTAAATTACGCTCCACATGGGACGATATTTTTCCTTTGAAGAAACTGTATGCACTTGACGTCAGAGTCAACTCATTAGATCCTGCTTGGCCAATTAAACCTCTGCCCCCAAATGTGAATACTTCTAGCATCCATGTGAATCCTAAGTTTTTAAATAAATCGGTAAGTCTCTATACCTACTGTATGAACAGATGGCAGTACGTGTTGTTTTTGTTGTTTGTATGCTGCTTTTGACAAACGTAGTGTGATAAGAATAAAGCATCTGATCTCTGGAGACAGGCAAGAGGAATTTATGGACTCAGTATTTAAGGGGCTTATTGAAAGTATTTATAACTTGAATTCTAGATTTCCAAACATTTATGTTAAATGGCATATTCTGTCATGGTGGCACAGTTAATCCTATGACAGTAGGCAATTCCTAGAGGAGCAGAAATTGTTTTGTTTGTATTTTGCATAAAAAATGCAGTCATTAACTTGTGCAAGCTAAGTCCCAGTTTTGTATCACACTAGCAGTTAAGAGAGATGGAGTTAGCTGGATCCATTAAGATGTTGAATGTAACCTTATGTTCTATTTTTAGCCAGAGGAATCTACTGCATCTACCTCTGCTGTCACTTCTGGTGCCTCTACTCCTCCAGCTGTTCCAGAAATACAAAAGAATTTGACACAGGAGCAACTGATAAGGCAGCAATTGCTTGCGAAGCAAAAACAGTTGTTAGAACTTCAGCAAAAAAATGCTGGAGTTGGAACAGACTAAAGCACAGTTGGTGAGTAGGATAGTTGGTGAATGGTCCATAGTTCGGTCTCACTTTGTTTGGTCGTACCTTAGCGTCTATACTGGTAACTGCAGTTAAGTTTAGACAAGAGGAGCTGTTTTAGGACTAGAGTAGTGCAAGTTGATCTGGTCCTCTAGACCAGTAATTGTTACATAAAAATCTTAAGGATTACATTCAGAACAGGTTAAAAAAGGTTTGTGGTCTTTTGTTCTCATCTTGAAAATTATGTCTGCCTGTGATGTGTCTTCCACCTCTTTTTGTGGCTCACCATAAACAAGGCTTTTTTTGAATACATTTGCGCTTAGAAAATTGAGTATTTCCATAAGGAACGGGGAATCCTGATTGTTGGAAATGTCAAGGCAGTTTCTGTCTTCATTACGTCAGGTTGGTTTGATGTCACAATCTGAGGGTGACATTGAGGGTGGTGGCTGTCACAATCTGAAGGCGGTGGCAGTTAAACCTGTTTTGTTTTTACATTCATAATTGAAAGTCATCTTGTGTTGAAAGTTGATGATACTAAAGTGAAATATCGTAGAAGTGTAGAAATGAAAATATATAAACATGCTTGGCCGTTTAGTTGTCTTGGAAATGAGGAATGTATAGAAAAACTAAAGCTGTATTGAGGTGTGCTTTTGTTGATTTTTTTGCTGCGTTGACCTTGTAGTATTGACTTTGTACTTGATCTTCGCCTTTTGTGTTGGTACTATGTTATTTTAATTGCTGCGATGAGGAATGAATGGGTCATTTTCAGTTAAATGGATTAGTCTGATAACTACTTCAAAACATTTCTATTTTCATCTTTCTTTTCAAAACAGAACACGATCATCTCTGTGCAGGTGTTGTATCACACAGATTAATGCTAGGTTTTTTTTTTTCTTGTCACCTTATTTCAGGCTGTTTCTCTTAGTGTTCAGCAAGGATCATCTTCTATACCTTCAGTTCCAGCGCCTTCCAAGCCACATGTGTCCCAGACACCTCACATGGCCGTTAAGACGCCTACTCAGGCTTCGTTACAGTCTGAGAAGATCAAACCATCCTCAAGTCCTCCACTTCACGATGTCAAAATAGTAAATAGAGATCCTCGACTTAATAGAATGTCACAACATTCTTCTCATGCTAAAGATCAGTCCCATAGGAAAGAATTTCCACCAAGCGCATCTGGTCAGTCTGATACCAAGGCGAGCAAAACATCCCAGTCTGAAAAACAAAGCTCAACAAAGCCAGAGAAAATGAAAGCAGGTGAAAAACCACAAAAGAAAGAACCTGATCAGTTGGAAACAAAGTCTAAATCTCCATCTCCTTTGAAAAACAAGCTTCCCAATACTAAAGATACTAAAACCCAAGAATCTGAAAGCACAAAAGTATCTGAAATGAGTAAACGGGATCCAAGACTGAAAAAACATCTTCAAGAAAAGCCAGAGAGCAAAGGGGATGAGGTGAAAGAAAAGAGGAGAAATACAGAGAAAAAAGAAAAAGATGAGCATAAGACATCTGAGCATAGACCAGTAGGCAGCAGGAATAAAACAATTAATGGTGTTGTCCAGAAACAAGACGTGACTACAGAAGAATCAGAAAAACAGGGTGGAAAACAAGGGAGATCCAGTAATAGAAAACGGTCACGATCCCGTTCTCCTAAGTCACGGTCACCATCTACACATTCTCTAAAACGAAGAGAGAGGAGACCACCCAAAAGAAGACTCAGGAGTTTATCTCCCACTTCTTCAACTCCTAAAATTGGAAAGATATGCCTGATTGGCGCTAAACAGTCTCATGCTGAAGAAGCCTCACAAGGGGCAAGAGATGAAAGAAATTCTAATAAGCGAAATGTTAAACAAGAGGTGCAAGATCCAAGGAGGGTGAAAAAAAGCCAAGAAGACAGGCCCCAAGAAACAGCAAGCCAGCATTCTACAAAAGGTTCTCCTGATCCAAAGGAGAATGCAGAGAATTGGCAGGGATCCAAAGCAGGCAAGAGGTGGAAACCTGGTTGGGAGGAAAATAAAAAGTAAGTTACCATATTTCGAACAAATTCTCTCTGAAGTAAGTGGAAATTCTGCTCTTGGCTGAAGTACAGTTAGGTTTGGGAGGAAACATTCAGACAGCCCATGCTGACAGAAGTTCTTGATTGAGATTCATAATTTGCTTGTAGTAAAAAATGGCAATTATGCATACTTTCTAAATCGATAGTGATGTTTTACCATGATCGGTTCTGATAGAGATGTAATACATCCTGAATAAATAACTAACTTGTGTTTTAAACGTGTTCCTATTCACAGCTCTCAGCAGACTGAAGAACACCAAGCAGTTGGTAAATCCCCTCACCAACAACACCGAGAAAACTGGCCTGCTGCTAAAGGAATTCTGTCACCCCGAGCACCGAAACAGCAACACCGGTTAAGTGTGGATGCCAATTTGCAAATTCCCAAAGAACTGACGTCTGCAAGCAAGAGAGAATTACTTAAAAAGGTAATACTGATTGATTGATTTGTAGAGGTGTCTTGGATATAGTTGTGCTTTGCTTTTCTTCTTAGAAATCCAAACTTTATGTTACAGGCCAATGACCGCTTAGCATCTGGTGAAATAACACAAGACGAGTTCCTTGTGGTAGCTCATCAGATTCGACAGCTGTTCCAGTACCAGGAAGGAAAGCACAGATGTAATGTGTGGGATAGCCCTACAGATGAAAAAGGCTCTTTGAAAAGGAAGCCTCTTCTGTCGGATGCGGAGTTAACATACTATGAGCATAAAACTAAACTGAAGAGGACACAAGTTCAGCATTCATTGTCAAGACTTGATCTCTTGGATCCTGATGATATTTTGGATTATCATGTACCTGATGCATTGCTCTCTGTGGACTGTGAGCAAGCGAAAGCAAAGTGTGGAGTGCAGTTTGAAAGAAAAGAACCCTTTGGAGAAAGATCAAGACGGCACTCTCCTGTAAGTGGCACCAGCAGACCCTTTGCTGATAACCTTTCACCTCTGGAGGGTCGACAAAGGCTTGAGGAACAAAATGCTACTAAAGGAGGAAGAGGTTCAAAAAACTTCGACCCTTACGACAACTGGGGAGAATCAGATGAATTCAGAGATGCTCTCAGACAGCAGGGAAAAGGTACAACAGAGTTCCAGAAGATCGATGGTGATGCAGTCTGTAGGTTTGATAACCGTGAAGAAAGACAGCTGCTTGGGAAATCTGGTATGCATTTTTGCCTTATTTTACAGATGTCAAATAATTTGCAATCTTTTTGCAAGTAGTTATTGTTGAGTTGTAGGAGATACATAGTCCAACGCCCCAGTGCTAAAGCAAGTACCTTAGAGTAGGAAAGTGTCTGGGCAGATTATGATTATCTCTGGAGAAGGAAAACCTTTCTGGGCAGTTCGTTCCAGTGCTCTTTAACCCTCAGAGTAAAGTGTTTTGTCTTTTTTATTTATGTTTTTATGGAACTTTCTATGTTACAGTTTGGTTCCCATTGCACCTTATCTTGTCGCTGAGCACTGCTGAAAAGAGCCTGACCTCATCTATTATTCCTTTGACCTGCTGGCCGTGCTCTTTTTAACGCACTCTAGGTTTATCATTGGTCTCGTTGGCCACAAGGGCCTACTGTTGATACATGGTCAACCTTTTGTCCACCAGGACACCTAGGTCCTTCTCTGTACAGTGCCTTATCTTTTATTTTCTCCTCTTTCAGGTGTTCGAGATGAACCAAGATCACCATTCAATGAACGTTTCAAAAGAGCTAGATACGAAGATCCAGATAAAGAACCATTTCCTGACAGTCCAGGGTCAAGATTTGGAGGCATAGAAGCAAAGCCGAGAATAAGTGCACTAATGGAAGACAGACCTTTATTTGATGGCTCATCTAGACCATCTGCTGCAAGAGTTGGGGCAGATGGACAAGGAAGTCCTTTTATCGATAGCCCTACTGCTGGTTCAAGTTCTAGAATTGATGGACCGACTGGACAAGCTGCTCTGAGATTTGAGGGCCCTTTGGTGGGGGCAGGTGCTTCTCAGTTTGATGGGCCCCTGGCAGGAGCAGGGGGAGCTGGATCCCTAAGATTTGATGGGCCACCAGGGCAGCTGGCAGGGGCTCTCAGGTTTGAAGGACCTCACGGACAGGTTGGTGGGGGAGGTCCTTTGAGGCTTGAGGGACCTCTTGGACCATTGCGGTTTGAGGGGCCTGCAGGCCAGCCTGTTGGTGGTCCTAGATTCAAAAGACCTGGAGTTGGTCTCAGGTTTGAGGGACCCCGTGGTCAGCCTTCAGGTGGTCTCAGGTTTGAGGGACCTCATGGTCAACCTCTGGGGCCTCGAGGTCAGCCAGGAGGTGGTCTCAGGTTTGAGGGAGGACCACATGGTCATCCCTTGGGGCCTCATGGTCAAGGTGGTCTCAGGTTTGAGGGTCCGCATTTACAGCCATTGGGGCCCCATGGTCAACCTGGAAGCGGCCTCAGATTTGAGGGGCCACATGGGCAGCCAGGTGTAGGGCCCAGGTTGATTGATGGACCAGTGCACCAGGGCGTTGGTGGACTTAGATTTGATGGTCCTATGGGACGGACCGGTCCGAGATTTGATGGCTGTCATGCTGGCTTTGATGGTCAACCTGGACAACTGTCTCTTTTGCAAAGATTTTATGGAATTCATGGACAGCCCGGCCCAAGATTTGAAAGGGCTCCTGGCCAGCCCGCACAGCCACGATTTGATGCAGCCATACCTCAAAGATTTGATGGCCCTCACCAGCCTGCCTCAAGATTTGACCTGCCCCTTGGCCTTCATGGTTCACGTTTTGAAAATATAGCTAGCCATCCTGCCTCACGATTAGAGATGTCACCATATGGACAAAGTGGTCCGTTTGTTGACCATCCCGGACAGGGCTACAGCGGACCAGCTCATGGAATGCAGTTCCAAAGGCCTGAAATGTTTGACAGTTCACTAGGACCAAATTTCAGTGGGCCAGCTGGCCCAGGAGCACAGAATTTTGCATTGAGAGCATCCGGACATTACTTTGACGACAAACTTCAAGGTTCACAATACGGAAACTTCAATATTATGTCAATGGGAGGTCATCAGGTAATAACTGATTCTAGTAAATAATTTACTTTGAGGAGTATTCTTGTGTAGAAAATTAGCAGTTTTTCCTCTAAAAGCATTTTTTTTGCAGACTAAAAATACCCTTAAGTAGTATCTGGATGATTCAAGGAAAAAGGGGCAGGCATTGCTATTTGTTAAGTCTTTGTTTTTAGAAATTAAAAGCCAGTTCTTTGCAACCATTTTATAGCTGAGGATATTGCACTGACATCAGTATCTTTTATTTGAAAATGAATTAAGTAATAGGAAGAATGCGATGTTTTCTCTTACACAAAGCATGTTACCTACAAATCATGACAGATTATTGAAGCGAATATATGTAATTACTTTTTCTGAGAGGTTTAGAATTAAAAAGAACCAAAATAATTGCAGTCTTTTTGGAGACAACCATAACTTGGGAGCAGCTGAGAAAGATGCAGACTTTTAAGCTATAGCTTCTGAAGAATGATCATGGCACTGGCAGGCTTTATGGTGTCAGTTGTCCTTGCTGTTGCTTCTTGGAAGCGCTCTCTTCTAAAGGAGAAAGTAATTGTAAATCAGTGAAAACAATGTCTGTTCTCCCAGTAGATTGGAGGTTGTAGGGGACATACTACAAGCGTGCTGTAAAAATTTATTTTCTTTCTGAAGTTTCTTGCAGCTGGCTTGCTGAAAATCCATCTTTCAGGATGCATTTCATGTCATGGGTACTATCTCAGTTATTAGATAAAACCTCATTGTGATCTTGGTGAACGTTTAACAGTTTCTTTTGTTATTAGCCCTTTTTTTTTGGTGAAAAGGATTGCTTTGAAATACTTTAAGTGGAAAATGTGCTTGAAGGATGCGCAAGTAGAAGAAAAGTTTGTACTGAGAAGTGTGTAGAGGTTAATGATGGAATAATTAAAAACAAATTGCCTTGCCAAGATTGCATAAATGCTTAATTTTACAGGTTTCGCACATGTCTGCTCAGACAGGACCTTATGGCCAAGGTCAACAGTATCTACCAAATCCTGGAAGCTTTGTTCAGAACCCTGCAGGTACTGTAATAGTTAACTTCCTTCTGTGTCCTTTGGACTGTTCTCTGTTCATGACAACAAAAATTAGTGCTGTACGGTGATGGTGCCGTGGGTCCTTGTACACTAAAGGGCATCCTTCTCTGTGAGATGGCAGTAGGTGGGGTTTCAGGAGTACTGTCATCTCTCCAGGGGTTTCTCTCAAGCAGTGAGTGCTTTAACTGCGTGGTTTTGGTATGTAGTTACACTTTAAAACAAAACAAAACCACTGAAACCAATTTTTGGATTGCTTTTCACATAGCAGAAGGGCACCTCAATTGGCCAGGCTGAATACACATTCCCACTATATTAATTGTTAGTAATAAAAGTCTTGTATCAAGTTGTAAATGATACAAGTAGATGGATTCTCATGAGATCTTTAAGCACAGAACAAGAAAATACTACGTTTTCCATGGGAATTTCAGTAGAAAACAGGTAGATGGCATTTCAAAACACATTAGGAAGGAAGTTGTAGGGGCAGAAATGAGGCAAAGGCTGCGTATGAGGCAAACTGAAGTGGATGAGTAGATTGAAGTTAAAAAATGGAAGTAAAAAGGGGTAGAAGGAAAAGAGTGTTGTGAAATGCTGATGGAGGTGATTATTTTTTTTTATGCTAACCTTTGGTTTCCTTGAGTGTTGTGACCTTATTTCCCCTCTCCTAGGAGGAGCAGTTCCACATTCATATCCTGATAACCACGTTGGTCAGCTCGATGTCAACGAATTGTTTGCTAAACTGTTGTCGACAGGAATCCTCAAACTGTCAAAAACGGATTCCACTTCAGCACGTATGTAGCTTTCATTACATTCTGACTCTCCAGTTTACGCGTAGCTAAAGTGTAAAGTGAAATGTAAGAACTATGTGAACTATTGCATTCTTTTTTCTTAAATGGATCTTTGTGGGAAACCATTTGGTGCGTGTGATAAAGTGAATTATTAACTTTCTAAATGTATCTTTTAAGCTATTTAGAGCCTCCATTTCTTTTTTTTTTTTTTTTTGGTGCCCCACCTCAATAACTTGTCAGTGATTCTAATCAGATTCCTGTCAGTCTCTGAAATATTTGTCTCTCTCTAAATACTGAATTTTAGTGCCAGAAGCTTAGATGAAGTAGAGTCATGTTAAATTGCCATTTGGAGTTGCATACTGTCTTTTGTACGCTTTTTAAAGCTATGAGACTGACTCAGCTCTTATACACATTCAGGTTAACGTAGTCAGGTTATATTTATTAGTATTTGAATAAAAATAATATCCAGGTGCACCTTATTTTGTTCTGAAAATGAGCTGAAATTTTGATGAAATTCTTTCTTTTAAAGAAGCGAATGAAACATCGGCACAGCCAGCAGCTGAAGAGGAGGATGATGACCAGGGTGATCACGATGTCCCAGACCTCACGAACTTTAAATTTGAAGAACTCAGTCAGTGCGTATTGCAGCATGAGCTTACTCTGCACTAGGAATAATGGCATGGTGGTATCTAGGCGGTTAATCCAAGGCGATTGAGTAGGTGTGATATAACAATGCTAGTGTGTTCACTGTGAGTAGTTCATGCTTATTTGAATGCTTTTTAATGTACTTACATGAATGCTTTGACTGTCAAATGCTTTAACCTTATAGGACAATCATGCTTTTCTTCTACTCCTGAGGTGACTTGAAACAACTTACTGAGAAACTTCCAATTTCTTTCCAAAGAAATGTTAACTTCTTTTTGTTTTTCTAGGCGTTATGATAGTGTTATAAATCAACTATACACTGGAATTCAGTGCTGCTCGTGTGGAATGAGATTTACTACTTCAAAGACAGACGTTTATGCAGACCATTTAGATTGGCACTATCGCCAGAACCGTTCGAAAAAAGACGTTCGCCGAAAAATTACACACAGAAGGTGGTACTACAGCGTAACGGTGAGCAATGCAGGACCTGGGCCTTGTTAATTAGGGCTGGGTTTGGTGTTTCACATACATGTTGTGGGATTGAGATTGAAGTTGTATTACCATTGGAGTTTGGTGATCAGTGATGTATGAAAACTACTTGATATATCAGAAATACTTGCCAAAAGAAAAGGCTGTTATGTGGTGAACAATAAGCAGCTTGGAGTTATCCGTACTGCTTTGGTTGGACTAAGAATGAAATGGAAGTTGAAGTATAATGGCCTTTCGCAGACTGTTTCAGTTTAACAAACTAAGGCTGATTATATCTGTTACTTCAGGGATTCCATTTTTCTTTTCTTTTTTTTTTTTTTTTCAAACGTATTTTTTAATGATTTCTGGCTGTTTGTGATTGTGATTGAATTATTGTCCTTAGGATTGGATTGAGTTTGAAGAAATAGCTGACCTAGAGGAGCGTGCAAAAAGCCAGTTCTTTGAAAAAGCTGCAAAAGAAAAGCAGTTTCAGAGTGTGCCTGCTGGACCAGCTGGAGCAGTTGAGGTGAGTTCCAGTTTTCCTGCTGTAACCCATATGGTCTGTAAGTAGATTCAAGTCTTGTGCCTTGTTCTCAGAGGTCGCTGTTTATTTTGCAGAGGAGTGTGAAGGGTGTTAATGCTTTGTGCAGTTCTCACTCTAACTCAGAGTTGAGTTTTGGAAGATGCCATGAAATAAACTAAATCCCTGCACCAGATTGTCTTAATTGACAGTAAAACAGCATTAGATTGTTACAGAGTGTCTTGCTGAGACTTCCTTGTTAAAGGGAAAAGACTTAACTTTTTCAATTGACAAATGTTGTTGCTCATTCTACCAACTGTACTCAAATAATTTCTATTAACATTTTCTTAAAGATATTTTGGAAGCGTGGAGGTAAAATGTAGTTTTCGTGTTATCTTAATGTATATATATTTGTGACTGTTACTAGCCAAGTTCTTGATGTTGGTGTTCAGTAATGGCTTTAATAACACCATGTATCTATCATGTTACTTCAATAACTTTCAGAGGTGTGAAATCTGCCGGGAGCAGTTTGAGCAGTACTGGGATGAGGAAGAGGAAGAGTGGCATCTAAAGAATGCTATCAGAATGCATGAGAAGGTAATCCAATCTTGTTACGTGGCACTCATTTATATTAAAAAGCAAAACAAAAGCGTAAGAGAAGAATTACAGAAATAGATCACAGTGACCCATCTTTTCGGAAGGACCCCCCTGTTAGTTTTCCTGCTTCTAGTTGTATAAATATCTCAACCTTTGGACATGCTTGAAGTCCTGGGATCATTAGTACAGGCTCAATAGGCTTCCATCGTAATATGTTGCTAAAAGATAAATGAAGGTGATCTTCTCTACTTAGCATTGTTGAGTCTGCCTGGATTACTGGGTCCACTTCTGGGCCCCTCATTACAAGAGAGACCGTGCTGGAAAGAGCCCAGTGGTGGAGCCTGTTTCTCTTTGGAGGCCTTCAAAAGCCAAAGGATGTAGTGCTGGGCAGCTTGGCTCCAGATGTCCCTTCCACCCATTCTGTTCTGTGAATGTTCTGTGAGTGTAGGTGTTGGTTTTGGTCCAGTTATTTCCCTGTGCTAAACAAGGTTTTTATATGATGGCTTTTCCTAACTAAGCATACACCAGATATCTTCCCAGTCACATTTGACACCATACTTGTTCTACACATTGTTGTCCTGGAGGAATAGTGTGATTTGGATTTGTTCTGTTTATGACTGGTGCTTTTACTGTATCCCTAATGTATTTAAATGGTTAACAATTATTTTGCAGATTTACCATCCATCCTGCTATGAAGATTACCAAAACGTAAGAAAACCTTTACTTTCATATATATATATTTTTAAACTATTTTGCTTTCAGTTTGTTTGCTTGATCACTGTCTTTATATAGAGCAGGTCTGCAGAATCAGTTCCTCTTCCATGTGCCTAGGCAAAGAATCAGAGGGAATGCCTTGGGAATGGCAAGTTTGTAATGTATAGTTAGAGTTAGCTATGATGTATCCATGACAGCTTTCGTGTTATATAGGTGAGACTAAAGTGAAGCCATTATGATTTTATTGTTAACATGTGTAATCTTAAGAATTTTAAGAAACGGAAAAAATGAGTGTTAGTATATGTTAAATTTGTTATGACTTGGGAGCTAACAGTGGGGGGAATAGTTGGGAATATTTTACAGTAACATATTAAGCATTTCATCACTGTGAGGATAATACCGTTTGATAGTAATTATGGAAAAGTAATGCTATGATATAGTAACTTTGTATTATTAGATAAAGTAGAAAGTAATAAGTGGAAGTTTGGATTTTGAGTGCTCTGCTTGCCCACATGTTTGCGCTTTGAAAGAGACAGAAAGGAAAAGAAGGTAAAAAAAAATGGTTGTTTGAACAATGTGTTAATGCTGTGTGAATGTTTGTTTTATAGACATCATCATCTGATTGCACACCCTCTCCCAGCAAGACCCCTGTAGAAAATCCCCTACATATTATGTTGAACATTGTTAAACAGGAAACGGATGAGTCCTGTGACTCACCTCAAGTGAAAGAAGAACCTGATGGCACCCCTGCTGCCTGTGCAGAAGAGAGCACACCTGCCTCTATAGATGTTAAAACAGAACCAGATGAGTCTGTTTAGAATGAGGTTTGATTTTTTTTTTTTACAGAAGAGCTCCTGTGTTAATTCTGGAAAGCAGATACTTTTTATAGGAAATAAAAGCACTCAAATTGAGGCAGGGCCTCAGCGACTGTTTGGTTAATAAATACATTTTTGTATTTAAATTTCTTATTGCCTGCACTGTTTCAGGTGTCATTGTGTGAAAATTCTGTAGATGCGTGAAAATTTAATGGAATGAAATTGTATATGTAAAAAATGTACAATTTTCACTTGTGGAAATGTAAATTATAAATAAAACCTATTTTTGCTATATACGGGGAGTGTAATGTTTATGCACACCATCAAACAAAGACAGCGTTTCTGTACTTTTTTCAGTTTAAATGGAAATAAAAAGACCTCAGTTTTAAACCTGTTGCTGAATCAGATTCAGAAAAGTAAAAGCAAGCAACTTCCTTCAGTTATTTCATAAGCGGGTGATCAAGGGAAGCAATGCTGGGACTTCTCAAGATAAAATCCTAGATTTCTTCTTAACCTTAACTTGAACAATCTTTTACATATCCAGATGTTAAAACAAGTAACCATAAGACCGTTTTGGGTAGAAATGCCAGAATTTAACAAAGCAACCAGAGTTGCTCAGTTGTGAACACAAGTGCCAACAGACCATTAACAAACCAGGATGCCTGGTAGCTGAGACATCTTCAATGATATATTTTCCCATTAGTCACACATAAGAGTTTAATACAGCTGGACAAACTTTTCTTTACAGGGGAGGTATGAATCTAAGAATGCTCATTTGAAGTTTTTTTAAAATTTTTTTTTTTTAATTTTTTCGTTGCTTATGACTGAATTTAGGTGATAAACCAGATATCCTGAGATGTTAATACTTCTTAAATGTAATAAATAAAATTGAAGCATATGTTTGTGTCAGTCTCTTTCCTTTCTGTAGTGGGTTTGTGTGGTTGGGTGTGTTTGTGGGATGGGCAGTAAGCTGCATAGGTATGTATGCATGGAAGTGTAAGTGTGCATAAGTCATAGGGTGTTTGTCTTGGGATAAAAATGCATTTTGCCAGGTGTGGATTTCAGGGGCAGGGGTGGATTTCATCTAAAAGTCAGAGGAAATGTCACTGTCTTAGGATAGATGGCTCTTGCAAGGTCGGGTACTCAGAAAATCCAAATTCATCCCAGTGCATGTTGTAAGTATCAGCTGTGAACTTTGACAACCAGACCTCAAGCAATAACCCACACCTTTATGTAAGGCTGCAGTGAGAGGTTTGATATAGGGAAAATCTGGTCTAAAAGCAGTGATGCATTGGCACAGGCTGCTGGGGAAGTGCTGTGGCACTGAGGGATGTGGCCTTCATGATTCTGAGAGGAGCCACAGCAACCTCCCGCATCACTGTGGGGCAGGGCCCGTCCCCCTGAGCCGCCATGGCCGCCCGCCATTTTCCTCCCGCGAGGACTGCGCCCATAGCAACCCTGCTGCGGTGTGGGGGAAGGACTGGAAGAAGAGGAGAACGCGGCTCCAGCCCTATTCCGGCCAGTGAGACTGCTCCGCCCGCAGCCTTATCCCCGCGTCCTCCCCTGACGGCCGGGCCGGGCTGTGCTGCTCCTTGTCCCGCTTCCCCCCATCGGCCGTGAGGGGGACGGCCGCGGGGCGGCTGTGCCCGCGCTTTCCGGCTCTCCTCAGTTGTTTTGCCCGTTAGTTAACTTCATATTTCGTATTGGGCCCACCTAAAATACCCCAGACTAATCGATATTTGCCAAACACGTGGAGAAAGGTGGCATAACCCCCACGGGCACTGCCGGGATGGGGTTATAACCCCACACAGGGCTCAGGACCTCGGTCTTTGCCCACTGTGTGGTTTTGTGCCTCATCCCCTTCAACTGCTGCCAAAAAGCACCACAATGGCTTATTTTTGTGTGTTATGGAGATGTAGGGAAAACCTAACACTGTCTCCTTCCCTCAGGCTGAGTAATTTCTTGGGTGAATTCTGGCTAAGTACCATTGTAACACTTACTCTCTTATCTACTTCTTTCTACAGGGCAACTAGGGAACAAGCATTTGATAACAAAGTGCACTGAAGTTATGGAAAATATCACTTGCTCTCAAAACTGGTTGTGTTTTGTAGGGAGTTTGTGTTAACAGCTGTTCATTAAACTCCAGTCCCAGCTGTGCTCGTGGTGCCTGAGCCATGGGGCTGCAGCTTGGCACCCACCTGCACACAGCTGTAGTTCATTGCCCCTTCTGGAAGAAAAAAGAGGGCAAAATTGTTCTGGATTAAAAAACAGTAAATATTACCTTGAACCCATTGCACTGGTACGTGGTGTTAAGCACATTTGTGCTCTGGCAAGCAGTCTGGTTGGCTAGATATGCTTCTGATGTCAGCCTGCATCACCGTGCTGAAGTCTGTAACCCTCACCTGGCATCGTGAGAAGTCTCTCCCTTGGGGGAAAATCAGGTCCTAGTGATGCTTTGTTTAGAAAACACAACACGAGAATGCTGCATGTACTTAAGTTCTATTTAAAAACATGGACCCCAGGAGGTCCCTTCCAACATGAGCTGTTCTGAGTTGCAGCTGGTGTTGGTTCATGCACTGTTTTGCTGCCTCTGTGCAGGGCAGTGGTACAGCCTGGCGCTGGGGGGAGTGGGAGTGAAGTGATGGTACACCAGGGTGTGATACAACACTCAGCTTTGCTTAATGAAACAGTTTAACCCCCTCTTTTCCTCTCTGTGGCAGTGCTGAATCTGGCCAAGCATTACTTTCATGCTACAGACTACATGGGAACAGGTATAAGTACTGGTAAACAACGTCAGCTGTTTTCATCATAATTTCTGCTTTTATGTACGCCAGGCACCTTTGAGCAGCAACTCATTGATATGCTTTAACATTTTTGATCTCACATTTATAACTATTTGAACTGTTGCCTCAATTTCTTCTCCACGGGCAGGAAAACTGAGGCTCTAATAACTTAAGACCAATATTTCTGTGTATGCTTGACTTGCAGAACAACAACCTGCCTCTTCAAGACTTCTTAGAGCCTGAAATTTAATCAAAGAGTGTTGGTGCGTTTTGGTTCCAGAATGATGACTACTCCAGAAGGTGATTATCAATTGTTTTGGCTTACTCATATGCTTAGCTATCTCAAGTTAGCCATCCCAGCCATTAGAACTACTTACATCACTTATTTTTATTGGCAAATATAGGCAAAATGCCAAAATGTTGCAAGAGGATTTAGATATCCAGCTCCCATTGTTTACAGTTACAGTGTCAAACAGTAACTAGGCCTGAAGGAAAATACAGACTATTTGATCCCATGGCCTGGTGATGGTTTTGTTTTTTTTTTTGGACCACGCTGTGTCTACATTCAGAGTTTGATTCTGAGCCACTGAAGTCCACGAAAACACTATTGACTTTGGTGGGAGAAAAATACTAGGTTTCTAACAAAGTAACCTGTGCCAGAGCAGTGCTATGGGTATAGCAGCAGAACAGAGCAGGATGACTAACACATTGTATAAAGCATTGCTTTTATGTAGCAGCTTTAACTGATAGGTTCAGCTCAGTCAAGAGCATCTGCATGACCTTATGTCCTATTAGCAAGGTTTGCCTACTTAGCGAAGGGCCCTTGGTGTGCCGTGTCCTTGGGTGGCAGTAAGGAGTGTGGCCATGCAGAGCCCCTGAGGAGCAATGGCTGAACACCTGAAGGCGTGATTGATGAAACAGTTTAGGAAGAGAGCCAGCATTGGGTTGGACTTGATCCAGCATCTGTATACATAGATGGAGTTTCTCTGCTGTCCTGTTCTTTATCTGTGGCTGCAGGGGACGTGGCTCTTTCAGGTTCTTGAATATTGGTTTGCTTCTGGGAAACACAAAGGGCTAAAGACTTGTGCTGATACAAGTTACCCTCTCATAGGTTACACTATTGTCTGGTTCTTATAAACTGTCACCCTGATGCTTATTTGATTCATCACTTCTTTCATCTCTCTGAAATGTGACTGAGCTGGCTAATGCTTTTATTATCCCTCACTAGATGTCAGGAAGAAGCAAACTTACACCAGTGTACATGAGGCAGTGAAAGCTGGTGATGTAGAACAGCTTGCATTAATGATAAAACGTGGAGCCTCTATCGACGAGGTGGATTTAGTCCACAAGTTCACACCATTGCACTGTGCTGCACACTCTGGAAGCCTGGAGGTAAAATCATAAAATCATAGAATAACCTGGGTTGAAAAGGACCACAATGATCATCCAGTTTCAGCCACCTGCAGGGTTGGCAACAACCAGACCAGGCTGCCCAGAGTCACATCCAGCCTGGCCTTGAATGCCTGCAGGGATGGGGCATCCACAGCCTCCTTGGGCAACCTGTCACCACCCTCTGTGTGAAAAACTTCCCTCTAATCTCTAACCTAAACCTCCCCTGTCTCAGTTTAAATTCATCCCCCCTTGTCCTAAAAATATCTACCCTTGAAAACAGCCATGCCTCCCCTGTTTATGTTAGTGTTTGGACACAGCAAGGTTTTATGGGTTAACGTTTTCCTCTGGGGAGAGGCTGAACACAACATTGCTAGCTTTGATCAAGCTAGATCTATAATCTCTGCCTGCTCTTTTTTTCTGATTTAAGGTATTCACTAAGGAAAGATGTGCAGTTTGTTAGGACTACATTTTACCTTTCTGAAGCCCCAGGCAGTTTATGTAATCAGTGTCCTCAGATTTTACAAAATCAGAGCTTTTCTAACACCAAACAAGGTGTGCCTTCTGGTCTCCCCTTCTAGCCTCATTACCTTCTTTTGTCCTTGTGTTTTCCCCTTCACTCAGAACACTTGGAAAATCCATAAGGATATGTTTAATATTCTGAAAGTGACTGAGCCAAGCGAGAAGTGACACAAAAATGTTTGTTCATTTCCCAGTGTTCTGTCCCATGCCTCATTCTCTACAGAAACAGTTCAAATACAGTTCATTTTCATAAGCAAGAACACTGACTGTTGATGCAGAAATGATTTGATTTCCAGAAGGACTGAGCTGCTGCATTCAGCACATTCACCTTCCTGTTACAGCCTCCTTGTGCAATGTTTATAGCGATCTTACTTTGAAACAGCAAGGCTGTAAATAACCGTATAAAAAATGAAGTCCCAAAGGAAAGAGAGCTGGAGACTAGCCTAAAAGAAGACAGTAAATAGTAATGATGTGTAACAAAAAGCTTTAACTAGTTTTGTAGTTTATTATTTTCTTAATTGTTCTTTAAGCTTTCCATGGAAAGCAATAACACCTGCTGAAAAAAAGGTGAATAAAGTTAAAATAATCTGTGATGGGTGAGAGGAGAGATGGGATTACATATACTCAAGAAAGCCTAATAAATGAACTGAGGCTTTACATTTGATTCATGGCATCTTTCCTGCTGTTCATTTTAGCTGGACTTCAAATGAGCATCTTTGCACCATTTTTCCCCAGTGTTTTTACCTCATGCCACATGAACGCTCTCACAGTCTGCATTTTAAGTATGGAATTGTAAGATAAAGAAGGCACACTGCAAGTCATTGCAATTAGTAGGTTGGTTGTGCTTTTTGTGCCCTTGGATGAAGCCTTGAGACCATGTCATTTCCTAACACTGTTTGAAATGTAACATCTACTGTTGATTTATAGTTAGCATTTGCCTCAGATGAGTTATAAGAATTGTTATGGAATAAGAGTTTATTAAATGAATAAGAGCTTGTTTTTGGTTGCGCAGTGCCTTCACTGGTTGCTCTGGCATGGAGCTGATGTGACACGTGTGACAGTCAGAGGCTGGACAGCAGCTCACCTTGCGGCAATCTGTGGGCAGGATGCTTGCGTGCAGGTATGTAGAGATATTCACTCTCCAGCAAAAGGAAGGCAGGCCTTTGGTTTGGACACTTCCTCATGAAGATCAACTGAAAGTGTTCCTACTGGAGCTGGCTCTGTGTCTTTACAGCTGAAACCAAGTCACTGGTAAAATGACTGCACTCGTTTGTTCCCTCTGTGCTATCAGATTTATCAGAGGAACCCAGCTGACCATCTCAAGTCACCCTGTGAGACAGTGTTTGCTCTTTCAGCCTGTGAGCTTTGCATTTCTTGTAGGCTTTGTTAATAAATGGAGCAAACCTAGAAGCTCGAGATGACCGCGGGTGCAGCCCATGGGCAGTCGTACACATTGCAAACCATACTGCGAAGTGGAGCGGTGAGAGCCTTCTACCTGCAATTCCCTAATGCAGAGCCAGAGTCTGGTATCCTTTTCCATACCAAACCCCTCACTAACTGAGGTTTGGGACTATAGATTAACCTCTGTTGGTACATTCTCATTGGTGACGCTGTGAATTTATTTGTAGTGTAAATTTGCATTTTTTTAATCGTAAGATGTTAAAAAAATCCAGTTGTGTATTATATAACGACTAAATGGTGGTAGATGTCTGAAAACACAACTTTTATGTGTGTTTTATTTCAATGAAGCCACGAACCTGTGAGAAATACGTCTTATGCCGCTTTCGTGGCTTGAATTTGGAGAAATATTTGATTTTGTTTAAATAAAGTAGCACAATGAACTGTTGATGCTTATTTATAGAATGTCTCATGTCTAAGCTTCATAAACTAACCTGCAGCTTTTGTTTTAGAATGTAAACGCAGCAGACAGGAATGACTGGAAGCCTGTTCATTATGCTGCTTTTCATGGTCGCTTGGGCTGTTTGCAGCTTCTTGTTAGATGGGGAGCATGCATAGGTGATGTGGATACTGATGGAAACCTTCCAGGTATGTCAGGAATAATCATTTGGTTTTTCAGCCCTTGTTGTGGATGTGATAACTCTAGCACATCATATATAAAACACACCAGCAGCACTGATAGGACAATAGATAATGGTTTGGTAGGACAGAAGGGAACCACTTAAAACTAAAAAAGGAGATTAAATGGTAGGAATAAATTCTTTACTCACAGGGTGCTGAGGCCCTGGCATGGCTGCCCAGAGAGCTGTGGGTGCCCCGTCCCTGGAGGTTCTCAGGGTCAGGTTGGATGGACCCTGGGCAGCCTGAGTTGTTGGGGGGCAGGCAGCCCATGGCAGGAGGTAGGAACTGGGTGATCTTTGAGGTCCCTTCCAACTGAACATGTCATTCTGTGATTCCAAGTCTCTGGAGCTGTTCAAGGCCAGGTCAGGTGGCATTTTGGGCAGCCTGGTCTAGTGGGAAGCATCACTGCCTCCCTGCCCATGGATGGTCTCTAAAGTCCTTTCCAAACCTAACCGATGACTGTATGATTTGTTCCATGCTATCAACCTCGTTATTCTATTTTTATAATGATGGGGGAATACATAAATCCCAAAGTACTTGTTGGTTGGCAGCAGTATCCTGTTCAGCTCCCACTGCTGCTGGCAAGGCTCAGAGCTCCTGGGAGCTGGCATAACTCACATCAGAAGCAGGCACAGCCTGACTGAGTGCTGTGTAGGTGGGCATTCCCTGTGCCTGTGCCAATGGAGATCATAGGAGGAGAAGGGCAGGTGGGGCAGCAGGCAGGTTCTGCTGCTATCTGCTCCTTTTTGAATGTATGCCAAGCTTGAACAGCTGTGCCAGTGTGATCAGATTCTGGCATGTTCATATGCAAGCTTTTGCATCCAACTACTTCTTAACTGGCTTGGTAAAACCCTTGTTCTTATTTACCTCTGATTTCTCCATCTTGATTTATGGCATACCAGTATTTCTGTGTTATCTATAGTCTGTACTCTCTTCAAAATCCTGTGTGTAGCCACTTTAGCACAAAAAATGAGCACTCTTTGTTTCTTGCCCTTCATAGTTTCTCCACTGTCCCTTTGCTTACCACGCTACTGCCTCAAATTACTCTGTAAGGTGAATGCTGTCTTTCAACCCTTTATTCTTGTTACATCGTTTCCCCTTTAACATTTGCCTTCTTAAGGTTTGTCATATTATTTGTTCTAAATAGCCTATTTTCTTACCTCTATAACTTGTTTGCAGGTTTAGATTTATTCTTTAAATCCATTTTAAAATATTTTATCCTCTGCCGAGTGCCATTTACCCAGAAAACTGATGTCTATGTTCTGTTCTGCAAACCCAGGCTTTGTTAAAGGACCTGGGGCTCTTACATCCCAGCAGGACATCTGGTGTAGTGGCTCAGGCAATAAAGAATCATGATGCTAGGTGCTCTGGTGACAACATAGAAGGTAGCTCAGTTTGCACTTGCTTCTGTTATCATCCAGAAGAAAGAAAATGCATTGTAACACTGTTAATAAAAGATTAACAGAAGTGCTGTGCTCTACATACCACTGTCAATTTAAATCATCTTTATATAATTCAGCTTCAAGATTAGCTGGCCAGTGCTATAATTTAATCTGAAAGTACTGACAGGAATTTACTGAGGTTGCAAATCTATGCTCCTAAAGCTCAAGAATTGTAACACTGCAACTTTTGCATGTTCAGCCTGGAGAAGAGGAGGCTCAGGGGAGACCTTATTGCTCTCTTTAACTTCCTGAAGGGGGGTTGTAGTGAGCTGGGGGTTGGCCTCTTCTCTTGTGTAATCAGTGATAGAACTAGAGGGAATGGTTTTAAGCTGCGCCAGGGGAGGTTCAGGCTGGACATTAGGAAGTATTACTTTCTCGGAAAGGGTGATGAGGCATTGGAATGCACTGCCCAGGGAGGTGGTGGAGTCACCAACCATGGGAGTGTTCAAGGAATGTTTGGATGTTGTGCTGAGGAATATGATTTAGCCAGGAAGTATTGGTAATGGTTGGACTAGATGATCTTCTAGGTCTTTTCCAACCTTGATAATTCTGTGATTCTGTGATTCTGTGATGTGCCAGAAGTTAGCTTAGGGGACTTGTCCTGGATACATCATTAGCAACTATGAAGATAATCAGAAATACATAACTCTTTTGCCCACAGAATGTCAGTCAGAGCATTTTGATGGAGTGATAATGCATACTGAGTTAATACGTGGGGTGATAATCTATATTATGTTAATACATGGGGTGATAATACGTTGCATAATAACTGTGTTTATTTTGCAACTTCTTCCCATTGATGGGACTGGAGACTATGATTTATTACATAATAACAAACATATATTTTGTACCTCTTACTTTGCTACAGGCCCGGCACTCTACTGGTGTTGAATAACTAAAGCTCAGAGTAGCCTAAAGGACAGGGGAGGGAGCACTTCTGCCATATAGGGAAGCAGTCAGTGCTGCGCTGGGTCAGAACAGCTCCTGCTCACACAACTCTCCACAACTGTAAATGTTAAAATTGTAATAGAAGTGCATTGAATACATCTACATATTAATGGGAATATCAGGGGACGTACCTCCAAAGCTCTTCCCAATAAAGTGAATGTCACTGTCATTTTATAAGGTGAAGTAATGGAGCTGCAGAGGTGTGATGCAGTTTGTTGGGAGTGGTGCAATGGATGTGGGACTGAAACAGGTGCCCTAACTCCTAACCAAAGACTCCTCTTTCAATCCCTCTGTTGTCTTATCTAGGAGAGAGAGGCCAGATCACAGCTGCTAAGGAGTAAACATTCCATGGGAAACAGAAGACCCCACCAGTGCATCCCTAGTTGTTGCTCTGGGGTCTCTTGGCAGTGTCATGATGTGTTGGCTGCAGTCAGCTCTGACAGGGCATTTTCTTTTCAGATCCTGTTTTTGACAGCTTTCTTTTACCTCCTTTGCCTATAGCTGAACTCTGTCCTGGATAGGAGCTGAGCATTCCGTATCCAGCTGCCTGCTCCCTCCCACTGTGCAGTGTTGGACACTAGATCTAACAGTTGGTGGAAACACTGCCTTCCTGGTGGTCAGCAATACCCTGCTCTAACATACTTGGTTTCCCCTTGTTCCATAGCTCATTTGGCAGCAGTGGAAGGACACCTGCATTGCTTTAAGTTCCTGGTCAGTAAAATGGCCAGTGTTATGCACACTTTAAAAGCAAGGAATGACCATGGAGAGACTCCAAGGGACTTGGCTGAGAGGTTCTATAAAGACAATATTCTGCAATATATTGACAGTGTGGAAAAAGAGGGGGAGCATCCAGAGACACAGGAAGGTGAGTAGGTATCAAATCTTAAAAGTTGATTAAAATTTACTGTTAAAATAGACATAGTAATTCTATGAAGCACTCGATTCTGAAATCTTGTATGAGCAGAACTATAACCTTTATATATTGCTATTGTAAGGTATGACTGTTGCTTAGGATGCTTGTGGCTCTTACTGACAGCTAGACTGGGATACTCTGCTCAACTTCATAAATAGTATTTACAATAATCAGAATAAAGCTTCTCACATTGTGTTGCAATATGAGTTGTTGTACCAAGTTGCCCATGTTCTGCCTAGACTCCAGCAGAGATCCAGAATCAATGAGTTTGCAGATTTGCCTGTTCATGATCCTCAATAACTGCTTAGCCTGGAAAGATCCCACTGAAATTAAGGTTACTTGCTAACCAGGAATACTACTGCAGTCAGCATAGCAAAGGACACGAGGGTGGTGAGGTTTCAGAGGAGGACACTGAACAGAACAAGGATATGAGCACTGCACCTTCACCTCTCTACTATTCCCAGACACATGATTTCCCTATCTGCTAGTCTTTTGTCATTGTGCTTACAGGTATAAACACTAACACGCTCCACCTATAAAAAATAACCAGAAAAATCAAATGGCCTGCATGAATAGTTTTTAAACAAGAATCGTAGAATCATAGAATGGCCTGGATTGAAAAGGACTGCAGTGATCATCCAGTTTCAACCCCACTGCTATGTGCAGGGTCACCAGCCACCGGACCAGGCTGCCCAGAGCCACATCCAGCCTGGCCTTGAATGCCTGCAGGGATGGGGCATCCACAGCCTCCTTGGGCAACCTGTTCAGTGCGTCACCACCCTCTGTGTGAAAAATATCCTCCTAATATCTAACCTAAATCTGCCCTGCCTCAGTTTAAAACCATTCCCCTTTGTCCTATCACTGTCCACCCTCATAAACAGCCATTTCCCCTCCAGTTTATATGCTCCTTTCAAGGACTGGAAGGCCACAACAAGGTCTCCCCTGAGCCTTCTCTTTTCCAATCTAAACAAGCCCAGTTCCCTCAACCTTTCCTCATAGGACAGATGCTCCAGCCCTCTGATCATCTTAGTGGCCGTCCTCTGGACCCGCACCAAGAGCTCCATGTCCTTCCTGTACTGGGGACCCCAGGTCTGGATGCAGTACTGCAGATGGGGCCTCACAAGAGCTGAGTAGAGGGGGAGAAGTAGTATAGTTTATGTATTTGTTTAGACTATGGAAATCTGAATAGGTAGATGACTACTGTTACCGCCAGTAATAAACATTAGCTATAAAATAAAGGTATACTTCTTAGTTCAGATTTGTGAAATTAATCACTCAGCTGTATAAGATGCCTGTAGACGTAACCAAGTGAAGTTTAGTCAAGTCTGTGATGAACAATCCTAGATATGCAGCTGCATTTTAGCTAATTAAAGGTGCATTAACCTTGCTATGGAATGCCTGTGAGTGAGTTGTTATCAAAGATGCAAATTGAGACAAATATGAGCAGGTTTTGTGGAATTACTGGCATCTGCTCAGAAACATGCATTTCATTTTCAGTTTTAGATTTCCCAGCTCATGACGCTGCTTTCAGAGGGGACTTGTTAGAACTCAGAAGATTAGTGAGTTGTGGAGCAATCAATATTAATGAGCGGGATGATAAGGGATCCACTCTCATGCACAAAGGTAAGTAATTATGATCAGTATTTGAGCTTTTTACTGTTTATTGCTGGCTTCTTTACTTAAATTTTCAACTGGCTGCTCATTAGATAAACTTAATGAAAACCAGCATCTCATTTTCTGAAGGCCTGAAGGAGCAACCTTGAAAAACATTTAATGACATATGCATATGCAGGGGTCACTTTAACAACAAAATAACCAAGCTGAAGTCAAGATAGAACACAGAATCACAGAATCACAGAATCACAGAATGACCCGGGTTGGAAGGGACCTCAAGGATCATGTAATTCCAACCCCCCTGCCTGGCAGGGCCACCAAACATACACCTTTACTAGATCAGGTTGCCTAGGGCCCTGTCCAACCTGGTCTTGAACACCTCCAAGGACGGGGCATCCACAACCTCACTGGGCAGCCTGTTCCAGGCCCTAACCACTCTCCTAGTGAAGAACTTCCCCCTAACATCCAACCTAAATCTTCCCTCTTTTAACTTAAAACCATTTCCCCTAGTCCTGCTATTAACAGTTTGTTTTAAAAAGAAAACAATTTGTATCCAAATAGAAATGGCAAAGAAAAGATAGAGGTATTCCTGTAATATACTTTTAACACAATTTCCCATAATTCGTTTTGCTCAGAGAAAAAATGGCAGAATTTTTTAAAACATGTAGAGAAAAACTTTACATTCCTTCACATTTCTTCCCACTACCTTTTCTTGGATAGTTTCTAGCCAACAATTGTTTCACCCCCAAACTTCACCTCCAGTGTTTCCGTTACGGAGAACTTTTATGGCTGATTATCAGTACATTTCCTTGTTTTAGTCTGACACATCTCCCAATGGGGTGCTGTCAGAGGCAGATCTGTTTTACCTTAAGAAAAAGGCTCGCTGGTTTCAGACAGACATGCCAAGGACAATCTTCCATATGTGAGACATCATTACTGGGGACCATGCAGTGTGGGCAGTAGCCGTGCTGATGCATGGGACTGAGAACATTTAGTACAGAAAGCTCACGTACAGAAAGAGTTGCACGTACATTTCAGGGACCAGAAAAAGGTTCAAACCCACTCCGTGTGATATTCCCTAAAAATCAATATACTCACATATTCTCTGAAATAGCATCTCTCCTTTGTGGTCTTAATGAACCCAAATTATGTCATGTTAAACCATGACAGAAAGGGGAAGTAGGAAGTTCAAAACGCTGCTGTACATGGCTGACTTGTGTTTACCTTTCTTCCCCCAGCTGCAGGACAAAGGCATATCCATTGCTTGCAGTGGTTGATTGAAATGGGGGCTGACTGTGACATTACAGATGATGCTGGAGAGACTCCAAAGGACGTAGCCAAGAGGTAGCAGTACATGCCACAGCTCTTTTGTTCAACATTTATTTTACTATTTAAATATCAAGTCAGCTTTGTTGTAATTACTCCTGATTTTTGGTGATGAAACAAGAACTAATCAAGTCCTTGAACTACACTGATAAGCAAAGCCACATCGTAGCTGTAAAAGTCTGAACGTTTATTTTTTACTTATTTATTTTGAGCAAGGTCAGGCATGAAAGATGAAAACTATTGGATCTGCAAAAGGAAAATTGCGAGCCTGTGTGCTCCAGCTGTACAGAGCAAATGGGAGCTAGAGAAGGCTGGTTGATTTTTATTTGATAAAAGTAATGTAGTTGCTGATGAGATTCAGTTAAGAAATCCTACAAAGCAAAACATGTTTCTGAAGTGGGAGTCGCTGTAATAAGATTTCAGTGAGGCAGAGCGCTGTGGAAAGGAGATTGCTGCTCATGGTTTGTGCACTAATGCTTCCTCAGATCCTGAAACACTGTCCTCTGGACAGGAACACAAAGTGTTTTAGAGTTTCTATCTCATGTGGGGGGCATGGCTGTGTGCTTATAGGTTACAGGGTTATATCAGTGTAGGTTAACTGTTCTCTGTGCAGATTTGCCCAGCTAGCAGCTGTGGAACTTTTGACCCAAAGAACTGGAGATGGTAACTCTAGTGATGAAGAACTGGATGCAAGCAACATAGCATTTTTTGAAAGACATGGTGTGGAAGGGAGTACAGATAGCAAAGAAGACTTAATCCTGGATAAAGAAGAGAAAAAGAATGCACGCAGTAAGCACTGTCTTTCTTCACTCCTTATTCCAACAGGCAGAAGAATTAGTTCTGTTTTCTAAGTAAGTCAACCTATCTGCACCTGCTTTGCTGTCAGTGGGTTTGATAATTAAGATGACATGAGACCAGTTGTTGAATTCAGCCACTGCACACAGCAATGCTGTAATACAGGCCTCCACTAACTCTATTTCCAGCCTGGGACAA
The DNA here is from genome assembly GCF_054131305.1 of Coturnix japonica. Taxonomy (NCBI): domain Eukaryota; kingdom Metazoa; phylum Chordata; class Aves; order Galliformes; family Phasianidae; genus Coturnix; species Coturnix japonica. Next base: position 1,103,409 of record NW_028188947.1, read on the forward strand.
AAGGGGGGAGAATAAACCCATTCTGAAGGAGAGTTCTGATGCAAAAGAGTGATCCTGCAATATGCGTGGTAGCTGCTATGACCTGTGGCAGCTGGGGAATGGGGGGACAACTCCTAAAGTCCCCAGTCCAGTCTGAACTGGGCATCAGCTACCCAGCAAGATGAACAGCCAGCAGCCAGTCACCATGGAAGCATTCAAGGACCATTTCACTCCCTTTTCTAAATACAGAGAATTCATATTCTCTGTCCAGGACAAACTGATAACCTCTCAGTTCAGAATGTAGCAAAGGCTGCAGCTCACTTCAGTGTCCCAAGCTGAAAGCTGTTAACATACTCACTCCAGAATTTCCTTGCACCACACCTCACAATCTTAGCGAGATCAAGCAGCAGGGCTGCCATCCATCCCACTAACCGGAGGCAGAGCAGCAGGGCTGCCATCTATCCCACTAACCGGAGGCAGAGCAGCAGGGCTGCCATCCATCCCACTAACCGGAGGCAGAGCAGCAGGGCTGCCATCCATCCCACTAACCGGAGGCAGAGCAGCAGGGCTGCCATCCATCCCACTAACCGGAGGCAGAGCAGCAGGGCTGCCATCCATCCCACTAACCAGAGGCAAAGCAGCAGGGCTGCCATCCATCCCACTAACCGGAGGCAGAGCAGCAGGGCTGCGGGCTCTATCCCGGCTCTCCCTGAGGCGGCCGATCTCGGCTCGGCAGCCATCCAGCTGGCTCTCCAGGTTTTCCCTCCTGACTCGCTCGGATTCCAGCTGAGCCTCCAGCTCCCTCACGGTCCTGCAAAACACAAAGGGGACAAACAGCATCAAGAACAGCCAGCCGTGCCCAGTCCGCTCCAAGAGTGTTTTAAGGAGCAGGCTAGTGAGAGCAGAAAACAGCTCAAATGCAGCGTACTCCTGGCTCGGGACCCTTTGTAAAAGCTCCTGCGTCGACTGCTTTGACTACCATAGAGTCAGCTGTGCTCGACTCTTCTGACCGCGAGATGGAGACGTCTCCCTGCGCAGCGAACCAGCGCCGGGCTCCGGATGGGACGAAACCCAGCTCCGCCCCCAGCAGCAGCTGGCTCCTGTGCACACTTTCCGAAGTGATTTGGAACAATCAAATGAGAGACTGCATGACACTTCTAAAAGGAAGCTGAAGCACTGGTTGAGCCAGTTGCACAGGTCACATCAGTCACATTCACAGTGGCTATTAAATTAACTATTAAATTCCCGAAACTGCTTAGCTGAGACCTAATTCTGATCTATACCTATATATAACAGCAACTGACCACCTGAGAACCACTACTTCAGTTTCAGAAGGTCCTAGGGATGGACCTAGAGATGATGCTCTCTGGCCTCCACTAATTGCACATCACTTGTGACATGGGTTTGAGGAGGCCCAAGCACGTTAAGGACATGTTCATCTACAGTGACTAAGAACAGCACATAGCCAAATGTTTGACAGGCAGAGGTAGAGTTAGGGATGTCTTCTTGTGCAGGCTGTCATCCTGCACAAGCACAAGAAGAATGGAGCCATCAGTCATTTGTGTTGTACTGCAGTGTTGATCCTCATGGCAGGAGCCCACAAATGGCCTGAAGTCCTTTTCTTTTAAGCCTGGCTAAATTCACTAAGTGAAAAAGGCAGAATGGCCAAAGCAATCTGAGTGTAAAGTACCCTTAAAAAATGCACTAAAATGGAACACATTATAATGTTGGCCTTACTTCTTAAACTCCTTTTCCTCTTTTTTCATCTTCCTCTCCTCCTCAGTTATTCCTCCCAGCTGTCTGTAGTTGCTGTAGGAAATTTCCAGAAGTTGCTGAAGTTCCTGAATCCTGCGATAGGCCCTTACTGTAAGACAGGATTCAACAGGTAAGTAAAATGCATGGAAATAGCTGAAGACATTCATGCTGATGTTCAGCATGACAAAGAGTCACACAAAGAGCAGTAACCACGCTCAGCAGATGCTGAGATACACCTGCACAGTACACTGCGCTCAGAAAAAAAGAGCATTCAACTGTGGTTTCACTGCAGGGATTATAACAGTCTAACAGTCAGAATGTCCTGTGCCACAATTCTCTAGAATTTCCTGAAGGGAGGATGTAGTGAGCTGGGGGTTGGCCTCATCTCAGTGCTTACACTGAGCAAGTGCAAAAAGGGAAAAGCAAGACTGAAAGTGAAAAGCAAGACTGAAGGGGAAAAGCAGCAGTGAAACGGAAAAGCAAGACTAAAAGGGAAAAGCAGCATTGAAAAAGAAAAGAAAGACTAAAATGGAAAAGCAGCAGTGACAGGGAAAAGCAAGAATAAAAAGGGAAAAGCAGAAGTGAAAGGGAAAAGCAAGAATAAAAAGGGAAAAGCAGCAGTAAAAGGGAAAATCAGCAGTGAAAGAGGAAAGGAAGACTAAATGGTAAAAGGAGCAGTGAAAGGGAAAAGCAAGACTAAAAGGGAAAAGCAGCAGTGAAAGGGAAAAGCAAGACTAAAAGGGAAAATCAGCAGTGAAAGGGAAAATAAGTAGTGAAAGAGAAAATCAGCAGTGAAATGGAAAAGCAGCAGTGAATGGAAAAGCAGCAGTGAAAGGGAAAAGCAGCAGTGAAAGAAAAAAGCAGCAGAGAAAGGGAAAAGCGGCAGTTACAGGGAAAAGAAAGACTGAAAGGGAAAAGCAAGACTAAAATGGAAAAGCAAGACTAAAATGGAAAAGCAAGACTAAAATGGAAAAGCAAGACCAAAAGTGAAAAGCAAGAATAAAAGGGAAAAGCAAGAATAAAAGGGAAAAGCAAGACTAAAAGGGGAAAGCAGCAGAGAAAGGGAAAAGCAGCAGTGAAAGGGAAAAGCAAGACTAAAGGGAAAAGCAAGACTGAAGGGGAAAAGCAGCAGTGAAACGGACAAGAAGCAGTGAAAGGGAAAAGCAAGACTAAAAGGGAAAATCAGCAGTGAAAGGGAAAAGCAGCAGAGAAAGGGAAAAGCATCAGTGAAATGGAAAAGCAAGACTGAAATGGAAAAGCAGCAGTGAAACGGAAAAGCAAGACTAAAAGGGAAAGGCAGCAGTGAAAGGGAAATACAGCAGTGAAAGGGAAAAGCAGCAGTGAAAGGGAAAAGCAAGACTGATAGGGAAAAGCAAGATTGAAAGGGAAAAGCAAGACTGAAAGGGAAAAGAAAGACTAAAAGGAAAAAGCAAGAGTAAAAGGGAAAAGCAAGACTGAAAGGGAAAAGCAGCAGTGAAAAGAGAAAAGCAAGACTAAAAGGGAAAAGCAGCAATGAAAGAGGAAAAGCAGAAGTGAAATGGAAAAGCAAGACTAAAAGGGAAAAGCAAGAATAAATGGGAAAAGCAGCAGTGAAATGGAAAAGCAGCAGTGAAAGGGAAAAGCAGCAGTGAAAGGGAAAAGCAGCAGTGAAAGGGAAAAGCAGCAGTGAAAGGGAAAAGCAAGACTGAAATGGAAAAGCAGCAGTGAAATGGAAAAGCAGCAGTGAAAGGGAAAAGCAGCAGTGAAAGGGAAAAGCAGCAGTGAAAGGGAAAAGCAGCAGTGAATGGGAAAAGCAGCAGTGAAAGGGAAAAGCAAGACTGAAAGGGAAAAGCAGCAGTGAAAGGGAAAAAGCAAGACTGATATGGAAAAGCAGACTGAATGGGAAAAGCAAGACTAAAAGGGAAAAGCAAGACAAAAGCGGCAGTGAAAACGAAAAGTAGCAGTGAAATGGAAAAGCAAGACTGAAATGGAAAGGCAAGACTGAAAGGGAAAAGCAAGATTAAAGGGAAAAGCAGCAGTGAATGGGAAAAGCAGCAGTGAAAGGGAAAAGCAGCAGAGAAAGGGAAAAGCGGCAGTTACAGGGAAAAGAAAGACTGAAAGGGAAAAGCAAGACTAAAATGGAAAAGCAAGACTAAAATGGAAAAGCAAGACCTAAGGGGAAAAGCAAGAATAAAAGGGAAAAGCAAGAATAAAAGGGAAAAGCAAGACTAAAAGAAAAAAGCAAGACTAAAAGGGAAAAGCAAGACTAAAAGGGGAAAGCAGCAGAGAAAGGGAAAAGCAGCAGTGAAAGGGAAAAGCAAGACTAAAGGGAAAAGCAAGACTGAAGGGGAAAAGCAGCAGTGAAACGGACAAGAAGCAGTGAAAGGGAAAAGCAAGACTAAAAGGGAAAATCAGCAGTGAAAGGGAAAATCAGCAGTGAAATGGAAAAGCAGCAGGGAAAGGGAAAAGTAGCAGTGAAAGGGAAAAGCAGAAGTGAAAGGGAAAAGCATGACTAAAAGGGAAAGGCAAGACTAAAAGGGAAAAGCAAGACAAAAAGGAAAAAGCAGCAGTGAAAGGGAAAAGCAGCAGTGAAAGGGAAAAGCATGACTAAAAGGGAAAGGCAAGACTAAAAGGGAAAAGCAAGACAAAAAGGAAAAAGCAGCAGTGAAAGGGAAAAGCAGCAGTGAAAGGGAAAAGCAGCAGAGAAAGGGAAAAGCAGCAGTGAAAGGGAAAAGCAAGACTGAAATGGAAAAGCAGCAGTGAAACGGAAAAGCAAGACTAAAAGGGAAAGGCAGCAGTGAAAGGGAAATACAGCAGTGAAAGGGAAAAGCAGCAGTGAAAGGGAAAAGCAAGACTGATAGGGAAAAGCAAGATTGAAAGGGAAAAGCAAGACTGAAAGGGAAAAGAAAGACTAAAAGGAAAAAGCAAGAGTAAAAGGGAAAAGCAAGACTGAAAGGAAAAAGCAGCAGTGAAAAGAGAAAAGCAAGACTAAAAGGGAAAAGCAGCAATGAAAGAGGAAAAGCAGAAGTGAAATGGAAAAGCAAGACTAAAAGGGAAAAGCAAGAACAAAAGGGAAAAGCAGCAGTGAAAGGGAAAAGCAGCAGTGAAATGGAAAAGCAGCAGTGAAATGGAAAAGCAGCAGTGAAAGGGAAAAGCAGCAGTGAAAGGGAAAAGCAGCAGTGAAAGGGAAAAGCAGCAGTGAAAGGGAAAAGCAGCAGTGAAAGGGAAAAGCAGCAGTGAAAGGGAAAAGCAAGACTGAAATGGAAAAGCAGCAGTGAAATGGAAAAGCAGCAGTGAAAGGGAAAAGCAGCAGTGAATGGGAAAAGCAGCAGTGAAAGGGAAAAGCAAGACTGAAAGGGAAAAGCAGCAGTGAAAGGGAAAAAGCAAGACTGATATGGAAAAGCAGACTGAATGGGAAAAGCAAGACTAAAAGGGAAAAGCAAGACAAAAGCGGCAGTGAAAACGAAAAGTAGCAGTGAAATGGAAAAGCAAGACTGAAATGGAAAGGCAAGACTGAAAGGGAAAAGCAAGATTTAAGGGAAAAGCAGCAGTGAATGGGAAAAGCAGCAGTGAAAGGGAAAAGCAGCAGTGAAAGGGAAAAGCAAGACTGTAAGGGAAAAGCAAGACTGAAAGGGAAAAGCAGCAGTGAAAGGGAAAAGCAAGATTAAAAGGGAAAGGCAAGACTAAAAGGGAAAGGCAAGACTAAAAGTGAAAAGCAAGAATAAAAGTGAAAAGCAAAAATAAAAGGGAAAAGCAAGACAAAGAGAAAAAAGAAAGACTAAAAGGGAAAAGCAAGACTAAAAGGGAAAAGCAGCAGTGAAAGGGAAAAGCAGCAGTGAAAGGGAAAAGCAAGACTGATACGGAAAAGCAAGACTGAATGGAAAAAGCAAGACTGAAAGGGAAAAGCAACAGTGACAGGGAAAAGCAAGACTAAAAAGGAAAAGCAGCAGTGAAAGTGAAAAGATTGACTAAAAGGGAAAAGCAGCAGTGAAAGGGAAAAGCAAGACTAAAAGAGAAAGGCAAGACTAAAAGGGGAAAGCAAGAATAAAAGGGAAAATCAAGACTAAAAAGAAAAAGCAGCAGTGAAAGGGAAAAGAAGCAGTGAAAAGGAAAAGCAGCAGTGAATGTGAAAAGCAGCAGTGAAAGGGAAAAGCAAGACAAAAAGGGAAAGGAAAAATTAAAAGGGAAAGGCAAGACTATAAGGGAAAAGCAGCAGTGAAAAGGAAAAGCAGCAGCGAAAGGGAAAAGCAGCAGCAAAAGGGAAAAGCAGCAGCGAAAGGGAAAAGCAGCAGCGAAAGGGAAGAGCAGCAGTGAGAGGGAAAAGCAAGACTAAAAGAGAAAGGCAAGACTAAAAGGGAAAAGCAAGTATAAAAGTGAAAAGCAAGAATAAAAGGGAAAAGCAAGACTAAAAGAAAAAAGCAAGTCTAAAAGGGAAAAGCAAGACTAAAAGGGAAAAGCAAGACTAAAAGGGAAAAGCAGCAGTGAAAGGGAAAAGCAGCAGTGAAAGGGAAAAGCAGCAGTGAAAGGGAAAAGCAGCAGTGAAATGGAAAAGCAGCAGTGAAAGGGAAAAGCAGAAGGTAAAGGTAAAAGCAGCAGTGAAAGGGAAAAGCAGCAGTGAAAGGGAAAAGCAGCAGTGAAAGGGAAAAGCAGAAGGGAAAGGGAAAAGCAGCATTGAAAGGGAAAGGCTAGACTAAAAGGGAAAGGCAAGATTAAAAGGGAAAGGCAAGGCTAAAAGGGAAAGGCAAGACTAAAAGGGAAAGGCAAGACTAAAAGGGAAAGGTAAGAACAAAAGGGAAAAGCAGCAGTGAAAGGGAAAAGCAGCAGTGAAAAGGAAAAGAAGCAGTGGAAGGGAAAAGCAGAAGGTAAAGGTAAAAGCAGCAGTGAAAGGGAAAAGCAGCAGTGAAAGGGAAAAGCAGCAGTGAAAGGGAAAAGCAGCAGTGAAAGGGAAAAGCAGCAGTGAAAGGGTAAAGCAGTAGTGAAAGGGAAAACCAGCACAGAAAGGGAAAATCAAGACTAAAAGGGAAAAGCAAGATTAAAAGGGAAAAGCAAGACTAAAAAGGAAAAGCAAGACTAAAAGGGAAAAGCAGCAGTGAAAGGGAAAATCAGCAGTGAAAGAGAAAAGCATCAGAAAGGGAAATGGAAAAGCAGCAGTGAATGGGAAAAGCAAGACTAAAAGGGAAAGGCAAGACTAAAAGGGAAAGGCAAGAGTAAAAGGGAAAGGCAAGACTAAAAGGGAAAAGCAAGACTAAAAGGGAAAAGCAAGAATAAAAGGGAAAAGCAGCAGTGAAAGAGAAAAGCAGCAGTGAAAGTGAAAAGCAGCAGTGAAAAGGAAAAGAAGCAGTGAAAGGGAAAAGCAGCAATGAAAGGAAAAAGCAACAGTGAAAGGGACAAGCAAGACTAAAAGAAAAAAGAAGCAGTGAAAGGGAAAAGCAGCAATGAAAGGGAAAAGCAGCAGTGAAAGGGAAAAGCAGCAGTGAAAGGGAAGAGCATCAGTGAATGGGAAGAACAGCAGTGAAAGGGAAGGGCAGCAGTGAAAGGGAAGAGCAGCAGGGAAAGGGAAGAGCAGCAGGGAAAGGGAAGAGCAGCAGGGAAAGGGAAGAGCAGCAGGAAAGGGAAGAGCAGCAGGGAAAGGGAAGAGCAGCAGGAAAGGGAAGAGCAGCAGGGAAAGGGAAGAGCAGCAGGGAAAGGGAAGAGCAGCAGTGAAAGTGAAAAGCAGCAGTGAAAGGGAAAAGCAGCAGGGAAAGGAAAAAGCAAGACTAAAAGGGAAAAGCAGCAATGGAATGGAAAATCAGCAGTGAAAGGGAAGAGCAGCAGTGAAAGGGAAGAGCAGCAGTGAAAGGGAAAAGCAGGACTAAAAGGGAAAGGCAAGACTAAAAGGGAAAAGCAAGTATAAAAGTGAAAAGCAAGAATAAAAGGGAAAAGCAAGACTAAAAGAAAAAAGCAAGTCTAAAAGGGAAAAGCAAGACTAAAAGGGAAAAGCAAGACTAAAAGGGAAAAGCAGCAGTGAAAGGGAAAAGCAGCAGTGAAAGGGAAAAGCAGCAGTGAAAGGGAAAAGCAGCAGTGAAATGGAAAAGCAGCAGTGAAAGGGAAAAGCAGGACTAAAAGGGAAAAGCAAGACTAAAGGGAAAAGCAAGACTAAAAGGGAAAAGCACGACTAAAAGAGAAAAGCAAGACTATTAGGGAAAAGCAAGAATCAAAGGGAAAAGCAAGACTAAAAGGGAAAAGCAATACCAAAAGGGAAAAGCAGCAGTGAAAGGGAAATGCAGCAGTGAAAGGGAAAAGCAGGAGTAAAAGGGAAAAGCAAGACTAAAAGGGAAAAGCAGCAGTGAAAGGCAAAAGCAGCAGTGAAACAGAAAAGCAGCAGTGAAAGGGAAAAAAGACTAAAAGGTAAAAGCAGCGGTGAAAGGGAAAAGCAAGACTGAAAGGGAAAAGCAGCAGTGAAAGGGAAAAGCAGCAGTGAAAGGTAAAAGCAGCAGTAAAAAGAAAGGCAATACTAAAAGGGAAATCAGCAGTGAAAGGGAAAAGCAGGAGTAAAAGGGAAAAGCAAGACTAAAAGGGAAAAGCGACACTAAAAGGGAAAAGCAACACTAAATGAGAAAGGCAAGACTATTAGGGAAAACCAAGAATAAAAGGGAAAAGCAAGACTAAAAGGGAAAAGCAAGAGTAAAAGTGAAAAGCAGCAGTGAAAGGGAAAAGCAGCAGTGAAAGGGAAAAGCAAGACTAAAAGGTAAAAGCAGCAGGGAAAGGGAAAAGCAGCAATGGAAGGAAAAAGCAAGACTAAAAGGGAAAGGCAAGACTAAAAGGGAAAGGCAAGACTAAGGGAAAAGCAAGACTAAAAGGGAAAAGCAGCAGTGAAAGGGAAAAGCGGCAGTGAAAGGGAAAAGGAGCACAGAAAAGCAGCACTGAAAGGGAAAAGGAACAAGAAAATGCAGCACTGAAAGGGAGAAGGAGCCGTGAAAGTGAGAAGCAGAACTGATAAAGAAAATGAGCCCTGAAATGGAAAAGGAGCCGTGAGAGGGAAAAGGAGAACTGATAAAGAAAAGCAGCCCTGAAAGGGAAAAGCAGCCTTGAAAGGGAAAAGGAGCCCCGAAAGGGAAAGGAACAGCATAAAGTAACACTGATAGGGAAAAGGAGTACATAAAGGGCAAAGGCAATACTGAAAGAGAAAAGGAGCCCTGAAAGGGAAAAGCATCAAAGCAAGGGAAAAGAAGCACTGAAAGGTAAAAGGAACAAGCACAGGGAGCAGGCAGGTAGGCACAGCAATCAAAATTATATCATTCATGACATAAGAAACTCACTTTTGCCTGGTGGCAACGACAGTCCATTCCCATCCTGTCCCTCCATGTAATGAACATTGCATTTGGCCTTCTAACAGCCTCCTGGATGAATCCACCAAAAGCAAGGAAGCACCCTGCCCTTACTCTGAAGAGAGAAAGAAAGCAAAGTTCATGGAAACAGGCACACAAGGCTCGCAACAAGACACGGTGCTCCAGATCATGACAGAGATAGGGCTACCACAGTGCCAGAACATGATTTACCACTAAAGGAAACATCTGGGAGCACATTCACAACTTCAGCACAAGCTGTAACGGCTCAGCATGTTTAGCTTTATCGTTCAGCTGGAGAACGAGATACTCCGAAGTATCAGTCAGCAAGCACTCGGATGAGCCTGCCCTCTGGTTTTAACGATGACAGACATCATTACTGCCACCTCTGACACCTTACCAGGAGATGCTTCCATTTATTAGCTTGGTTTTGATTCCTTCCATCAGCAGCTGCTCCTAAACTGACCTCCATTCATACAGTGATACCATCAACTTCCAGCACGAGCTGACCTGCAAGACAGAGAAGAGAAAGAAGGATGGCAACAAACACTGACATAGCACAATCTAATATTCTTGAACAGCCACAAAAGAGACAAAACAGGAGATAAGTGCATCTGCAGCAACACCCCAGTTCATAAAGAAACGCAACTCCAGCCTGGCCTCAGCAGCCCTTATATATTTCTTACACATTTGATTAAGCCAACTGCAGTTTGAACCAGGAGAATTCACAATCTCTTGCAAATGAGCAATACAAAGAAATATAAAAAAAAAAAAAAAAGGAAAACACACAAACACACCTCCCTGACATGACATCTTGCCTCCTGAGCAGGTCACAGTGTCCCTCACTCAGATGTAGAGCAGGGAGGAAGATGAGACCCCATGTGTTCCTTGCTGCGCACTCCCATCTAAAAGGTCCATATGCTCCTTGGGAAGCACAATGCCACCTGAGGAAAAGAGAAAGCAAGAACAGGACATGCAGGCGGCTATCACCCAGCAGAAGGCCAGATCCTTCCATCTGTTATCCGCTCCTCTTTTTAGTCCTAATAGGGCCCCGAGGATACAGAAATAGCAGTGCTTAGCAGAAGGACTCGGAGAAGGACCGGTAGAAACTGTCAGGAGGACAACTGGCATCGTGTGGACACAAACAGGCTGTTGGTGCAAGGAAGGAAACAGCACCTGAGCATTTCACCAGACAGGTTCCATCCTCTCTGTCTTCCTGCAAAGATACAAGGATAAAAACCTCATTTCCTCTGAGCAACAATTGGAAACAAGACCAGAAAATTATTCATTCAAAGGCACTTTTAGGAGATGTATAACAGAGTCCTTCCCAGTTACACGAGCTTACGCTGTGGCCTTTGGAGAAACAAGCTGCCTTTGTGGTCCTGAGGACTCCTTTTTGTCATCTGTTGGGCACAGCTAGAGAGCTTTTCTTGTACAAACCTATGCCCTGTGTACCTTTCTCCATCCCAAAACCTAGAGTTGCGGTGCAGACACTGGAGGCTGACCAGAGCAGTAAAAGAACAGAAGAGGGGAAAAGCAGATACAGGTAAGACACCTAAAAGAAAGGAAAAGAGCAGAAGAGAAGGAAGGATACGGTTAAGAACAAAGGACAGAAGATGGAAAGTGCTATAGAGGATTGGACTGGACATGAGCAGATCAGAGCTACACCAAGGTGTGGCTTCTCCCTGTGTCCCTATCCACCACTGGCAACATCCCCCAATGACAGGGATGATGCTGCTCCAGCAGCTGATGGGGTTGTGGTCTGGGGTTACGTTCTATGCAGAGCCTCCACAACCTGCTACAGACCTCCAGTTCCCTGCCACTTCTTTTTTTTCCAGGTGTCTGCACACAAGGAACAGGTGTTCTCTATGCCCTGCATACTGGTAATTAGTGTGGGCAATTACTGTGTGGGAATTGGGGGAGGGAAATTCAGGGGTGGGATAGTGAGGAGGAATTGTAGGGGGCTGGGAAATTGTTTGGGTGGGATTGTAGAGATCAGATACAACTGCTAGGATGGGGGATATTTGGTTGGAAATACTGTCATTTCTATTACTCATTGCTTTGTATAAGTTATTAAATGCTTTATGTTCCCTCTGCTACATCTCTGCTTGCAGTCATTTGTGCAGTGACAAAGGTCCTCAGCTCTACATGCCCCTCCAGGGTAGGATGGAGCACCACAGATGGCAGTGTTCCACAGCTGCCACCAGCAGCCCCAGCTCGTCCCTCCACACCTGAGGTGTGAGTGGCTGTGAGAGGAATGTCTCTGTGGAAGTGCAGCTCATTCCTCCCCTCTGATGGGGGCAGAAGGCATCTGCATTTCCCTCATGGCTCTTATTTCCTGCGTTACTGTGGGAAATGAGCTGAGCCACTGTGGCTCTCTACTATGGCAAGCTCTGCAGCTCTGCCACTGTCTTTATACTCAGCTGTTCCTGTGTGTAATGCTCCACACTTGGACCCTGCAGAGCCCAAAGGCCTCCTTGGCTGCTGTTACTCACCTGGACATTGAGGGTGCTGTGTCTCCAGTCTGTACCTGCTTCCAGGTGGCACTTGCAAGACACTGCGAGTCCACCTGGTTGGAACTGCAGTCAACAAACACAAATGTGAAAGAAATAAGAAAGGATTCTTTCATTTCACAGGCTTTCATCTCCATTGAAAGATGTTCTGCTGTGCAGCACAGCTGGGAGCATTTCATATGTGCAAAAAAGGGGGATAGGCCCTGGCTGTGCCGGGCCCCCTTCCGGCCCAGGCCCCAAAGCAGCCCCGACTGTGCTGGGTTCCCCTCTCACCTGGGCCCTGCAGTGGCCTCAGCTGTGCCTGGTCCCCCTCTGCTCTGGGCCCTGAGCTGGCCCCAGCTGTGCCTGGTCCTCCTCCATCCTGGGCCCCAAGGCCCTGCCTCTGCCTGCTCCCCCTCTGCTCTGGGCCCTGAGCTGGCCCTAACTGTGCCAGGCCCCCCTCTGGCACAGGCCCTGCCTCAAGCCCCGCCCCCTGTGGGCAGCAGTGCTAGTGCCTGTTGGTTTTGCTCTCTTCCCTCTTCTTTCCCTGTTCTCTTCACAAATGCTTTCAGATCCCCCAGGATGACGTGCACTGACACTGCTGCCTTCTTCCTGCACAAACTTTCTGGGCAGCTCAGCTTTTTCTACAGAGCAGCGTGCCTTTGGAAGTGCTTGGAGGATGTAAACTAACAGCAAGAGAACACTGAGCTCTTCTGGGTCTTCCTAGGCATGGCAAAGAGACAGGAGAGTGTGCTCAGCCTCGAGTGGTTGCTTGTATGCAGAAATCACAGTTGTCAACATCTGTGCTGTTTTGCTGTAGGCAGTAGTGTGTGACAAGAAGCCTACAATTACCAATTTAGTGAACGTAATTAATTGTAACAGTTCCCCTTTCTTCTTCCCTTGACACTTGGGTTATGGAGTTCTCCTATGCTATGTGCCGGTGTAATACCTCTGAGCCACAGCACTGTTGCGTTTAGCAAAGCTCATGGCAACAGGCTTTGGCCAACCTCAGAGCTACGTAGATGATGATAAGATATCCAATGATAGGAGGGAAAATGAACAAGCTCCAAGGTAAGTGTTGTTTTTTCCTTCTAGTCAGCATGCCATCGCTAAATCTTCCATGCTATGACTTTTATCGTGACAGTGATGATCCCTTAACTTCACACCTTTAGCACTGCACTTTCTATGGCTGTACGATTGTATCAGACCTCAGGGAAGTCACGTGGAAGAGACAAGCCTTTGAAATTAAGCTTGATTCGCTTTGCCCCTCATACACCTGATCGCTGCATCCCTTACTTGGCAAATGGTCTTTCTGCGGGGTGTAGATGAGGAAAGGGGAGGAGGAAAATAAAGCAGCTGCTTTGTTTTAGAGCTCTTGTTTCGTTGGGGTCTGGCCATATTTTCTGAAACTAAAAGACGATGTGTGAAAGAAGGACTGGGAAAGGCACAAGGAGGTTTTGGGTTTGGTGCTGACTCCAGCTCGCTGCTTGCTGCTGGGAAAGGCACACTTAGCTCCAAGGAAGGATGCATGCGGGGAAATCCAGTGGCCAGGGGCAAGGGGTACCCAGCAATAGAGGGCAACAAGAGCTGGGGTGATTTGCTATTAAACTGCAGCCAGTGAAGTCCTGTCCCATTGGATCTGACATATGTCTCCCCATTCCTTTCCAGTTTGTGCAGAGATGGCATGAGACAGAGGGCATTGCTTTCTGCCAGACTGCAGGAGCAGAAGCATTTCAGGTGCCTAAATGGTTTGGTTTCCTCATTGTGGTGGAATGGGGTACGCATAGAAGGAAGACTTCCATTCTTGGGGTGGATATGCACATGGGAGGCTGCACAGGGAAGGCTCCATCCTGGCCAGTTCAGCCAGCAGCTGTATCCAGCTGGCAGAAGCCCCAGCCCATGAGGCCGGCACTGGCCCTGGGCCATAAAGCCACAGTAAGGGAAGCCAACATCAACTCTGGAGCCTAAAGCCACAGTCAGAGAGGCGAGCACCAGCCTCGGGGCATACAGATGTGAACCCCTATTCATTCCCACTATCTCCCCTGGGACTCCATTGAGCGCTATGAGGCCACATTAGTCTTCACTGGTTTTTAATGAAAATTACAAAACCATGACATCTGCACAAGAGTCACCTTCACTTCCCTGTTGTCTTTTAGTCTTGCTTTTCCCTTTCACTGCTGCTTTTCCCATTCACTGCCGCTTTTCCCTTTCACTGCCGCTTTTCCCTTTCACTGCTGCTTTTCCCTTTTAGTCTTGCTTTTCCCTTTCACTGCTGCTTTTCTCTTTTAGTGTTGCTTTATCCTTTCTCCTGAGAGTGTTTTTTACAGCTAGTTAGCTGAGAAGGGTCGTAAACACGGTGCAGCTAAGCAAGCAGCCATAACACCTGCAAGGAGAGCAAGAACAACAGGATGCCCTGGGATGGTGAGAAACTAGCCATGGTTCTGGGAACTCAGCAAGGGAGTAGCTTTCAGTTGATAACAACAAGCTGTTAAGATACTCGGGGATAGTATGTTATTGGGAACCAATGATGAGCTCCACTTTTGCAATATGTATGAGCTAATTATCCGTATTATAAAGGTACATGCAGGCAAGGAATAAATGAGATTCGCTGATCATATGTCAATGACAGGTGTGGTCGTCTGCTTTTCTCCCGCCGTTCTGCAACAAACACCTATATACAAATTTAAGAACACAACGGAGTAACTGTTACTGTTTATTAACAACCAGTTTTAATAATATGATAAAAGTATGTCCTGAGAAAGGGGAACAAACACGCTTCTTCAAGGTTTTTTAGCTGTTCTGGATCTCAGCCGTCGCTTGATGATCAGATGATCACTTTCCTTCTTTTGTTCCTCAGATTCCTGAAGAAAACATTTCAAAAGTTACTCATGTTTTCACACAAGACTGACAAGCTCTTCTTGACACACGCAAACATATTTCTTCCCCTAAATGGATTTCAGAATGGAATTTGCTTATTATATTTTATTCAGAAAACTATGGGATACCGAGATCATTTTAATGCAGCTTAATCACAAGGAACAAATATGGAGAATGTACAAAATCCTGTTTATCTTAAAAAAGCACACACGTCTGAGGAAAGCCTGAAGGCAGCTTTCATTTTGAAATACTTGTTTTCAAAAGAGTATTATAATACTTGTTTTGTGAAACATGAAGCGTTCAGAAAACATTTTTAGCCTCAATCCCTGTAGCTATGACTTGCCCAGAATTTCAGTTCTCGGTTCAGTTCCATGTTCTCAGAACTACAGTGAGAGAAGGAATTGTCTCATCTTCTTCATCCTCTAACAAAAAAAATAACATTTTGGTTTCTGCCCCTATCATTCGTCAAATCATCAAAAAATTCAGAGGGATATTACAGTATGGGCAAATGATCACTTTGCGGAAAAGAAAAAGGACTCTAATATAATTAAAAGATGCAGTTCCAACAGAGCAAGAATGTTCTTAGCACAATAGCTGCCGACAGAGTCATGAAACTGGCACATCAGATCCTTTGCAAGTTGGCTTAGACAGGAGATCATAGTTTAAGCATACCTAAAAAGCTGTCTAAGTTGTGCTCTAGAAAAGCGTGTAGTAGAATAATCCCACTCCAACACATTGAAATTATCTAAGATTCCAAATTAGAAGACATCTCCGCGATTGCTACATCACCTACTTAGTAAACTGTAAGCCAGCCAAACACAGAGATCTTTGAGGATTGTTTTCTAAAACAGAACAGCAGGAAGACCAATAAGAATGACTTGGTAGAAGAAAGAAATACCTCAGTACTTTCAACCTCCTCCTGCAAATAGATGAAACCTCCAGTCTGTTTGGACTCCTTAGTAGTTTATTTTAAGCCAAGACTACAGTATAATCGCTTACCGAAGAAGCAGGTATATCTAGAGGGCCAGAAACGACAGTGGAATACAGCTTCCTTTTGGATCGTTTTGGCTTGGTCTCTCCTTCTTCGAGACTTTCAGGTTCGTTTGATTTAGGAGAACTTACTGCTGACATCAGCTTCTTGGCTAGAAGAAATTTGTTTTGATACATAAACCAATCAACTTACTGGTTTTGTGAGTCTTTAAATCACTGAATGCAAAAAAAGCTTCGTAACAAACTTGGTTTATAAATGACACGTAAAATTTAGGTGAAAATACTCAGAAATTGTATTTGTTCATCGAGGTTCTTTATTGCTTCTATAGCTGAAACAGTTTATAGCTTCAGGTACGGCAGCTTAAAGCACGCATTAAAATGGAGTATGAAAGACAATCATGGCTCAGAAGTCGCTGGAAGTCAGAAACTTCAGCAGGAGTTAAACAACAGGCCTAACTTTCGTGCTGACAGAAGCACAAGACAGAACCAACTTTCTCTGTATACTTGTAGGTTTTCACAAATGTAATAATGAATCTCTGAAGAGACGAATAAATGCATTTACTTCATAAATCAAAGGACAACTTAACATGGCAGACAAGTCTAAGAACACATACATTAATAGCCTACAGCAGAAACAAGCCATTCTACAATGTCTAGAAAACATGGAATAAAACTTATTCTACACCAACCTTTAGAGTGTATAATAGAAGGAGAGCTTTGAATAAAATCTCCAACTTTTTGCAGTGTTTCATCCTTCTTTTTAGTCAGTCTTGAAGCATGTACTCGCTTTCTCAGGAAGTAGTCTTTTCCGGATTTCTGTTCAACAGAGATGTGAACATGTGAAACAACAGATGGGAAAAATCTACTACTCATACTCTGACCATGCCAAGGATACTGCTATCACATGTGAACATCTGTTTTTAATAACTGCCATGCATATTTTTTTTTTTATTATTTTGTTTTCTGTTGGGTCTAGGTCATACCTCATCCATGTCATCACTTCTTTTCTTTTTTGCCTTAGGCATTTTCACTCCTAAAGGTATCATGCTGCCGTGCTGCTTTATCTCCGTCTTATCAGGTTGCAGAAGTGTCAGTGGGATTTCCAGCTCCGGTTTTGGGAACCGACTAGTTTTGCCATTTTCTGCGGACACTCCAGAAGAGTCGAGGACAGTTTCCAAATGCTCCTGATAGCACAGAAGAATTTTAAGTGCAAGTGTTAAGGTAGCCATGAGATTAAAAAGCTATAAAGCATCTGGAAAAGGATATGTAAGCATTCGATTTTCCTGCTGTAAGAACACTTGTAACAGAAGGAGTCTATTTCAGTTTCAGCAGAGTTTTACCCCTCTTTCCTAGAACTTGTTACATTTAAAATTATTTCCAATCTATGATCACAAAAAAAGTTCTCCATGTTAAACTGAGCCTGATACTTTACAAGTCATTTTTTCTCAAGGGCACAGACAACTACACTTTTTTTTAATAGAGAATGGTGGTAGAACTGACACGATTTTCTTCATCTCAACTCTGCTGCGTCAGAACTGGGCAGGAACAGGAGCATTTGATTCAAGTGTTCGATTAACTTCCAGCTTAATCTTAGGGAATTTGCCATTCCTCTTCTACACTAGAGATGTTATTTACATAAGTAAGGTCCAGCTGGCAAGGTGCAAGCCCAGTACAAGTCATTAAAGAACTCCATTGCTATCTTTTCCCTGGAGAGAATACAGACATTCAAGCAATGACACCGTACTTAAGCTGAAGGCTATCATGTACCTGCTCATGGTCAAATGGCAGCAAATGCACAGCTAAGTGACAGAGAAATGTCAGTATGCATTTCCCCAGCAGCACTTACTGTCCACAATCCACCCAATCCTGTTTTTCTCAACAGGAACAACAAAGTCAGAACTGAGATCACCTGGACTCCTCCTTCTCTATGGCAGGAATTCAGCTAGCATATCAAAAATGAGTTCAGATGCTGGTTGAACACATGGAAGACAGGCTGCTGGGGACATCAGAAAATGGTAGATGGCTGCTTCTACTGCTGCTAGTAACTAGCAAACTCCAGTGTCCCAAACACAGACTAGCAGCTTTTACTACTTACACTGTTCCGACCCCCTGAGGGGAGTCTTCTTCCTCTCAAAAAGTTACCAAAGATTGTAGAAAGACAAAAAGTAGTCAGAGCCACTTTATCAGGCTCTGCTAAGAATCTGAATGGAGTATCACCACCCACTGTATTTCCAAGAATTAAGTTGGTTAATAAATACTTTGTTTTTAAAATATATGTAACTGCTATTTTATGAAAGTTAGCAATTAAAAACTTATATAGGAATGATTAACATCATCTGCTAACAAAACAATATCCAGAAATCCTGCAGAGGAAGAAAATAAGTTCAATTTGCTGTGCCCGTTTCAGTGGCTCCATGAATTTTTTCCAAGTAACTTATCTAATCATGAGCCACTTCATAAGCATTAACATGAGGAGAGTTTTCAACAGCACCTGAAAAAAATTCATCACACAATTGTTTCAACAGCTTTTATTCCTATCAAAGGCTATAAAAACAGGTGATCTGATCACCTTGAAAGGGATAAATAAATTAAAACTTGGGAATTGTTTAGAGAACATGAGATCTTTTCCTACTCATTCCTTATCAAAAGCAATACAATCACAACATTTTCAGATCTGAAGTTTCATACTAACCTCAGATTCATTTAATGAAGTGAGGCTCCTAGTACATCGACGTGACAAATAATTGTCTTCAGCTTTGCATCTTAATGGAATACTTTCTCCAGTTTTAGTTTTGCTTTGTTGTTTCCTAGGCTGTAAATATTTAAAAGGAGTAAAGATTAGGCTATGCATTAGACCTCCAAAGTATCTCGAGTTTTCTAAAGTTACAGTGTAAAACCTCAAGCTCAGACGCCACATGAACACGTAAGCTGAAACACAGCACAAGTGTGGGAAGGTAGTAACATCTATTCATTGTGTGATCTTCAGATACACCCTACTGGGTCTCACTAACAGTCTCAGGCAGTATTCTGCCTCCAAAAGAGAGAAAGCGAGACATTATTTAGGGACAAAATCTGTAACACTGGTCGTTTTGTCATCCATTCCCCCCATACTCTGCACGCTCACAGCTGCTAAGTTAGAACACCAAAGGCTAAACCTCTGCCTAATCTTCAGCATCCACATACGAATACATGGAAAACTGCATGGAAAAGTTCCATAATGTACACAGAGAGATGGTGTTCTAGTAAATAAAATATTTTTGAGAAGATGAGAGCTCATGTTTGAGTGGAAGACAAAAAGAACCAACAAGTACTCATCACTGAATATGTAGTTAAAGGACTATATGCTAAGAAAAATGATTCCAGCTCCAGTATCTCCTAGGAAAACAGAAGAACAGAAAGGGGTTAACAAGATGTTAAGTACTTACTTTCTATAAATATAATCATACCTCATATAATCATACTTCATAGGGGAAGTTTTGCTATGAGAACATCTTTCTTCTCAGAGAAAGTGAATCCAAACATTCTCAAAACAGCACAACTCATTTAGCCTTCTGTTTAGCTTCTGAAATTCTATGCTACGGCTTAGATTGGCTATCCTGATTAAAAGCTGGATGTTGAAATAAGAAATGCAACTTCCAGAGATCATCCCCCCTCTGCTTTTTGATGCTTCCCTTAATCTCTCTCCACGTCCCCTTCTGTCTTTTCATGCCATTGTAGATACTACCTCAGAGAAAGCAAAGAAAGTAAGAAACCTGAGACAGAACTACTGTCTGAGTATTGAGCCTAGCTTGGGATCCGGAAATGCTGGGAATTATCAGAAAAAGCTACAGATGTCCAGTATGATTGTAGGATCATAAGCATCAAACTGACATCTGCTTATCTGAACTACTGAAAAAATTGAAATTTTAGTAATTAACAGAAATTCTGTTTCTGAAGAACAAAAATAAAAGCTGGTGCTTTTTTTGGTTAGTTGCACATGATGTCAATACGACAGTGTTCAAGAACAGAACCACACCCAGAATACAAAGAGCAGGTACAGGAGTTTTACAGAATTTATGGGTAGCTAATCAGGTAGGAGGAAAGGAGAGCTGACCTTGCTTGAATCCTTTAAGGCAGATTGTCTCAGTTTGCTATTTCTGTCTCTTTTTGTATGACATTAGAAGCCAAAGTTTTGAGCTGTTCTTCCAAAGCTTCTACTAACTGATCTCTCTCCTCACGCCACTTTTGAATATTATGGTCCTTTTCCTCCAGCTCCTATATTTCATGATGAAAGAAAAGCATACACAGTAGAAACAAGCAGAATCTTTAAGACAGCCTAGAATTAATAAGGTTTTCATATAGCATAAATAAGGACTCAAGCTGATAAAAAGAGTTTATGGTAAGACATTTCAATTAACATATCGTGATGTCACTCAACAAGATCAGGTTACATGCATGTATTACATATGTATTTACTATGCAGATTATTGTATTTAAAGCAATCTGCCAGTGCTCTGTAGTGACTAATTATTTGAATATCTTTCATGGTCTACCGCTAATTTCAGTTGGCCACTTTCATTTTGCTCCAATTTTTTTTTTTTTGACCTTTTTCCTGTTGCTTGGAAAACCTGCATCATTCATGTAATAAAAATTAAGAGCAAGAAAAATACCTGTTTAAGTTGTTGGATAGTATAGTCTTTATAATCCAGCTCATCCTTAAACTGGTTATTAATCCTTTCAAGTTCATCCATCCTGTTCCTGAGGGATTCCTCCACAGAACGCATCGTGGACACCTGTAATGTAAGCACAGCTCACGGTTCATTAAAAGACTTCTGTAATCCAACCTGGCCAAATACTTCTTTGTTAAATAAAGAGGAATTCACAAACAAGTGCTGAGTAGGAAAACGACAGCAAGTGCAAGGTTACCAAGGAAGACATGAATTCATTTTTAAGCTTCAATTTTCCACCCCAAGCACACCCAATAAACTTGCAGACTAAGATCCTGCAAAATGGGTTTTAAAATATCTACTTGTTTAATAATTAAATTTTAACTATTAACATCACTGAAGCTGAAATTGAAGAAAAAAATATACATGCTTATATTAAAGAGCCTCTGGAAATTAGTCTATTTCTCTTCAAGTAAATAGCATTCTTCTTCCCAGTTATCAGCGTTTTTTCACAAGACTTAGGTTTTAGGCTTTGGAGTTACCACGGATACCAATGGCAAGTCACCAGTAACGTAGAGATAATAACAAGTCCCCTCCAGAGGCAGATTAGCTATTCTCTTCACAAACCTTATTCCAGACTACCAACCAACTTTACTTTCCTCTGTTCATTATCTATGCGAAACCATGTTTTAACTTCTGGTCCCCTCTAGAGCTTCAATGGCAACTTTACCTAAGATTTGCTGCTAGCCACACTAGTGTGAAATTTCCAGCTTCATAGTTAAAGTTTGAGAAGTTTTAACAGCAGAAAGCCAAGCATAATCTTACAGAAAAAAATATCTCAGTTGACTACAAACCTCACTTTGTACTTGCTGAATTTGTTTCTCGGCATCAGAATGTTTGTCTTTTAGATCTGCATACTCTTCTTCTTTCCTCTGCAAATCTTTTTTCAAATTCAGTACAAGGGCAGAACTCTCAGAAAGAATATTTTCTAGCCTTATGTTAAAAATAAAGAGACAAAGAACATTACTGTTACACATCTCATGGAAACAGCAATTACAGCTTAATCCATGCCCTGCCTGTTGGTTTCTATTTGTAAATAGACTCTTAAATCTATCTAGACCAGTGACAAGATTTAAACAATTACTTTTGAATTTCAGCTTGCTTCTCATAATCAGATGCTGAAGCAATAAATTATTCAGATGCTATTCTGAGGGATGTACAACAAAACCACCAGCAATCCCCATATTATTCTTTATTTCCTTGCACACTCCTGTTTTCCCTTGGAACTCAAGTAGCATACCAAAGCATCCTAAAGTAGTAGTTTGGCCATTGATAAGCATGCAGATGCATTAAGTCGAAGGGATGTTCCCATTAACTATTTTTAACTCTATTTCCTTCTCAAAGGGCTCTAACTTAACTCAGTGGTTACTTACGATTCTATACGTTGCACTTTCTCCATTTCACTCTTTTCCTTTTCCCAAAGAGAGTGTTTCATCTGCTCCAAGCTGTTTTTAAGCTGCATAACTTCTTGAATCAGATTTGCTTCTCTGCTACTTAACTCTTCAACCTTTTTGTCTGCATTAGCAGACTTCTCCTGCAGAGTTGCTGTAACTGTCTCCAGATTAACAATAATAGATTCTTTTTCTTTAAGTAATTCATTGAGTTTTGACACATTGTCTTCCATTATCTTGGAAGCCTCCAGGCGATATTCAAGCTCTCTTATTTTTACCTCACAGTTGGCAACTTCCTCCTGAAACTGTGCAATCATTCTCTGATCTTCTGCAGTCTTTTCTTCAAACTCCTGAGTTTTCTTCTCTATTTGCTCATGTAACTGATTCACAAGATCATCTTCCTGACTAGTGTGAGTTGTAATCTCACATAGCTTCATTACAAGTTGACGATTATGATTTTCAGCATTATTCAGTCCCGCCTTTAGGTTTTCATTGTCTTGAAGCAGTGCTTTGATGTGCTGACTTTTTTGTGAGGAAACATCAACAATACTTCTGCATACTTCCCAAATCCTTTCAAGACTATAGTTAAAGGAGAGGTCCTGCACAAGATCTGAGATGGAAGAAGTCTGTGACTGAATGCATGCAGAACTAATTTGAGATGTCCCTGGCTCATCTTTTTCAGAGTCTGAGGAATCCTTTACACTGACAAAGTCAGTACCGATGGCGTGAAACTCTAAGTGACATTTGTATAATTCATCTAATTTGGTCCGCATTTCTTTTACTTGTGACACTTTATCAATTATATATTCTTTGGCAACTTCTATGTTGTTAGTTAGTTGGGCATTTTTGTCTTCTAGTGTCATATTTATAGATTTCTGTTCATCCAGTTCAGAAGCAATTTCCCGATAGTCAGCTTGACCCTGCAGAATTTGTTCACGGAGGACATCAGCTGTTTCTTCAGAAAAAGAAAGCTCAATACGCAGGCTTGTTACCTGCTTACTGAAATCTTCTTTTTTATTTTTTTCTCTTCTGCATTGTTCTTCAAGCACAGTTAAATGATGTTCCAAGATTTCAGTTCTTTCCCTCAGTGCTAGTACTTCCTTTCGGTACGCGGAGCACTTTTGTTTCATGTGTTCAATTGTCCTTTGCTCTACAGTGTTCTTTTTCTTTCTCTCATTTACAACTACTGTAAAACAAACAAACAAACAAACAAAGAAAAAAGGGAAAAGGAATGTAGCTCAGATTGATTAAAATCATTATTACATAGCAGTTCACAACACCAAGTAGCAACTTCTAAGTGAAAAACTGTCACAAATATGCAAGCCATGCCCTCACATCACATAGTATTTGATACTAGTGAAGGAATTCAAGTCCTCTGAACACGTATTCAGGTGCCTCAGATTTCTATACAGAATTAACAGCAAAAGGTTTTCAGTCTGTAAGATCACTTTTACCATGGCACTACTCAAACCTTCCACTCCACACCAGTAGAAAATCTTATTAGATTTAAGAAACATGGGAACGAGATAGATAATTCACAGCTATATTCTTTCTATCTTCCGTGCTTCAGCAATCCCTATAAGGCAGCCAGGAATCACTCCATCTACATCTAAATGGTAGATAAACAGTTCTCTAAGAAATTTCATTCCAACTCACAGTCCTCTTACTTTCAAAAGAAAGATAAAATCCTGGACAAGTTGATCACTTAACTGTTGATATCTGTCTCTCTTATTCAGTTGATCTCTAAACAAAATATGAGGATTCCTACTTCTGTTCACACTTACTCTTTTGCATATAAAGTTCACTCATAAAGTTGTACAAATTTGCAGATTCAAGTTTCCATAAATATTCCATTAGCTTGGGGCTGTTTTTTTCTTTAACTGGTGAGCAATTAGCTAAAATCACATGCATTTTCTTTCTATCAAAAGCGACTTCTGCTGTATTTCATTATTGCTTTAGAATCCAGTTATGTCCATTCCATAATATGCATACTTTAAGTATTAAAAAAAATAAATATAAGTCAAGACTTACTAGGGATTGGGTCACCACAACAATATATTCCATGGTGATTCTTGTACAGTCCTTTTATTACTACAACTACAGAAATGCAGAATTTTATAGCACCCACGTGCAGCCTGCATTACATACAGATTCACATGTACTGCATGGAAACAGCCTCTTAACTCATCTAAGCAGTTTTATATACAGCCCTCAACTGATTTAAAAGTCATACTGAAGAAACAGCAGTGGCATATTCCACCCCAAACCAGGTTTTGGGTTTGATTGCTGCTCCCAGCAAAACTAGTGAGGGGAATATGATTTATAAGTAATCTAAACACTTTATGCTGAAAACAACAAGCAAGCACTAAAGCAAGATAAATAAGACTAGGGAGAAGATGTGTAATGTTCAGTCTAGAAGCTCCTTACACAGGAAGTAGGGAAAAAGCATTATTACAGAGCATAGGGAACAAGACCTAAAAGCTCAGAGAATGGTGTAAATACCCTGAACTTGAAGCTGAGATAACCTAGCATCTCCTAAAACACTTTTGCTTGTGCTACTTATATAACTAATTCTACAAAAGAACCAGCACAACATACCTGTGCTCATTGTTCTACTGTGTATATTTAACATAGCTAAAGAATATATATTAAGCGGTTTTTTAAATTGGATGCTATTAATACTCACAAATAGAAGAAAATTTTAACATGATTGAATACTCAGTACTTCTTAACAGAAAACTTCATGCTGACATTGTGACTATCAGCTACCCATTTTAATTCCCATGTGGAGCATTGCTGTCATTAATTTTTAAATGAGAGCTTTGGTCATATGATTATAACAAACCCACTACTATTTGGAGTATGGAGGAGTCCACATCCCTCCCTCAGTCTCTGGTAAGATGCTTATATGTGATGCCATTCAGTGGTCACATTAGGATTCAATATTTATGCCAAATAAAGGCAGCAGGGACAAATCATCCAAGAACAGCATCTCATCCAAAGAAGGCCTTGACTTTCTCCCTTGCACATATTTTGCAAGAGGAATACAAGAAAGGAAGGGAATACAGCTAAGTTTTAGATTTTCCCTTCTACATTGTATATGCCTTCCGTAATTCTAGGAACACTGATGCTCAGCTGTGCCCAGAAGTGAAGTTAAATGCATCAGAGCTTATCCAAACCATTCTGCTCAAATATTACCCATGAGCGAGCAATTAGCAGGTCGTCAACAATTTTGATAGTTGCTTCAGGAAAAACAAAACAAACAAACAAAAAAAAACACTTGAGCAGCTGATGCTACTCAGAAAATCAGCAACAGCAGTTGAAACAATCCTACAGAAACTGCTTTAAAACTATTACCAAATCTGCAAGTGCATCAACAGATGAGGAAAAAGCAGCAAAAAGGAAAAAAATAGTGCAAAAAACTTTTATTCTTAAGCATTCAAAAATGAACAGCATAGGACCTTCTGAAAAAGGGATATTTACATAACAGTTACTTCTATTTACAGTTTAACACAGTGGCTTTTCTCCTTATACCATAAGGTACGCGCTTCACAGCCTTTTGCTTCCGATTCGGAATAGGAAGCAATTTATTGTTTTGGAAGACACCCTGTTCAACGATGGAAGAAACTGTACCTTTCTTTGGAGGTGGCTCTTCCACAGTAGGCTTATCTTCATCAGTACTGCGCTTTCTTCCCACTTCCAACTCAGTTTTCTCTTGTTTCAGTGCTTCAACTGAAAGCACTGAAAATTGGCTGCTTTCAGTTCCTTTATTAGTGTTCTCTTCTGCCGGTTCTGCTTTAATGGTAGTTAAATGGTAGGTAGTCTTTTCCTGTATTGATATAAGATCAGTTACATTGAAGCTTAACAAAAGGAGCACTTAAGTCTCAGTAATCTTCTGTAGGCAAATATTTACACAAAACCATACAGCTAAAATATTTACCCGGTGACTCTATAGACATCAGTTACAAATCTCAATAGCAGACAGAACAAGTACACCTTCAGATAATGACAAGTGCAATACTCGGTAGAGTATACAAGGGAAAGCAAGAGCCTAGCAGGTTACAAAGTAAAAGACTTGCACACAATCAAGAGTTTACCAGTTTATCAAAGAATTTCCTGTTTCCAAGAAGTCAACAAAATTACAAACATGGTCAAAGAGCAAATGGTCAGCTCTCATACAAGTTCATCACATCACACTTCTGCTAAGCTGCTAAAATCACTTTCATCGTGACAGATATAATCCAACCTTAAAGCTTAGTCAGCTCTGTCACGCATATTTTAGATTGTGTCCTTGACCACAAGTGAAGCTTCCTTACTTACAAGATGACGATTGTTAAGCCATGCTGGCACTGCCAAGGACTGATTATTCATCTTTAGTAACTTATGAAAAGAAAAGCCTCAGAAGTGTTCAGGCCACACAATCTCACAGATAGAGTTGGAGCCTTGTTCTTGGAAGAAGTAATAGGTGAGGGCATGACTACTCATCACAGTCAGCTTTAATACCATGGAAATACTAAGTTGCAGTGATGCAGACAGTCAAAGACTAAGGAGGGTCAAGTTGCTAAGCTTACAAGGTTAGAGATCTGAGTGACAGAATTAACTATAAATGTTTTCAGAGCTACTTCAGGCTACCAAACATCAAAAAATGCACAAAAACCACCAGAAGTTGTATGCACACATACTTAATCAAGCTAGTCTTCACATATTCAGTAGCTCGCAGTACATTAGTCAGGATAAAGTTTTATGGACTGCATAGAACGTGGAGATATCCTGACCATTCATACTCGTACTTCCAACTCTACTCAACATACTTTTACTGTTGCTCTTCCTCTGATGTAGGAGTGTGAGGCAGGAGATAGTGGAACACGCTGATATTTTTGTTGTTTGTGTTAACAACAACTACCTTCAGATAAATTTGAATTGTTTACAATTTCAAGCGAGTACCAGCTACATACAGAAAATCAGTTTTCCAAAAATGTGTTGATTACAAGCATAGAATTAGTGTTTTCCTTTTTTTGTATAAGGCTATGGAGATGTGTAAAACTCACATAATCTTTTATTTTTTCTTCTGAATGAGATTTTAAGTCTTGTAGCTCTGTAATAATGTCATCTTTCTGCACCACGATGTCCATTAGCTCTCGAATCCTTTCATTTTGTGCATTCATTTTCTTAGAAAAAAAAATAAAAAAAATTCAGTCATCAGTTTCTAATGTAGTGTTAAGTAGCTGAATTACACAATGCATTAAAGGCAAATTCAGTTAAGCTAAGCTCGGTAAGAAATCTATTAATGGAGCCTACTGGAATAGCATTTTAAGCTACCACAAGTTGGTATTAAAACAATTTTACACAACATCTTCTTGATAAAGTTACCTCAGTTGCTTCTTTAAGTTGCTCATCAGACTCATCCAATTTAATCACCTGCATTTCAAAGTCTGTAACACACAGAAAAGGTTGTATTACATAAGTAGCCAATAGATAGTTTATTAAGTAATCAGTTTTTCCAGATATTCTAATGTTTAGGTAGCTTTTGAACAGATTAATTAATTTGCATGTGGTCTTCACTTATTGGGAGTGATTCAAAAGTTTTCTATATTTCTTGGAACGAAAACATTGCATCAACAAGACAAAGAAGAGTAGAGATTACAATATAAAAGTAAAAATCAAGATATAGATATATAAGATATATTTAACCCCATACTTATGAAAGCGTAAAGCTGCTAGTTGCAGTTTAAAGGAGAGGGGGGAAAAAAGAAAAGAAATAACCAAAAACCGTGGAATTGCTGAACCTGAATATACACAAGGAACAAACTATCACTTATCTACAGGCTATGGTTCCAAAGGTAGAACATCTCCTCTAATTCCTACTCAAACTGGTTATTTCTCTTTTAGATTAATGAACTATTTCTGTCTTCTACCTTTCACATCGCATAACTCACCTCTGTTCTTCTGCATCAGCTCTTCTTCAGTTTTAAGTAGTTTGGTGTTTTTCTCTGTTAGCTCTTCTTTGGTCTCCATCAGTTCAAAGTTAGTTTTCTCCAGCTGCTTTTCAAACCAGCCAGTATCTTCCTTCGGGTCCTCCAGGGATACAATGGAACTATGTGCTGCCTCAGCTTGCTCTTTAATATCCATGACATCATAATGCACAGAATCAAGAATGCCCTCAGGATCAACACAGGTGTCAGGCACTATGCTATGTTCTCCACCCTGAAACGTAATTTATAACCAGTTAAAACTGGTGAATAGCTGACTACATAATAGCTGTTATTTCTACAGATAGTCTGGATAGCCACTATGAAGACAGCCATACAAGAAGTTTTTAATTTCAGCTTCAAAACCCACCTCACAAATTCACATACAACACGACAGTGATTCGTATGGGGGGAAGATAAGTGGCATTCTAGTAACAGCTAATATATTTTATAGTATTTGATGACCACACTCCCTTTTTTTTTTTTTTTTTTTTTTTTAAATATTACCCCAGATTGATCTCCTTCAAATTTAACGTACAAGTTTGGACTCCCCTTTTCTTTGTATACAGCGTAAATTTTCATTTTGTGTTGCAGAAACAAGGAAAACGCCCAAATTCCCAAAGCTTTCTGAAACTGTTCTTAAGGCTCAGCAACTATTCCTGCTAGATGAAGAATAGATGTATCTTGCTCATCATACAGCAACACAGCATGCACTTCTTTGTAAACAGCCTTGTGTTTCTATAAGATGTGCCCATAACATTTAAATAGTAAAAAGGAAAATATTTAAGGAAAAAAAAATGAAAATATTTAAGAAAAAAAAAAAGAAAAATACCAGGGTGTCATGGTTTAATAATTTTGTAATTTTGCTATCAGTATTCCACATCATATCATCATATAAAGCATGAATAATTTTACTGCTCCCGAACACTTGCAGTATATCGATGATATTGTCGTGTGGGGCCATACAGCAGCAGAGATTTTCAAGAAAAGAAAACAGATAATCCTAATTCTTTTGCAAGCTGGTTTTGCCATTAAGCGCAGCAAGGTGAAGGGGTCTGCCCAGGAAATCCAGTTCTTAAGTGTAAAATGGCAAGATGGGCATCGACACATCCCAGCAGATGTGATTGAAAAAATCACTGCTATGTCTCCTCCCACCAACAAGACAGAGACCCAATCTTTTCTGGGAGTAGTGGGCTTTTGGAGAATGCATGTCCCAAACTACAGCCACATAGTGAGCCCCCTCTATCAGGTAACACGGAAGAAGAATAATTTCTCATGGGGTCCTGAGCAGCAGCAGGCTTTTGAGCAGAGAAAACAAGAGATAGCCCGTGCCGTGGCCTTGGGGTCAGTACGGACGGGACAGGATGTAAAGAACATCCTCTACACTGCTGCTGGAGAGAAAGGTCCCACTTGGAGTTTGTGGCAAAGAGCTTAAGGAGAAACCCAAGGCCAACCCCTGGGACTTTGGAGTCGAGCATATAAAGGGTCTGAGGAGCGCTACACTCCAACTGAGAAGGAGATCTTAGCCGTGTACGAGGGGGTTTGGGCTGCTTCTGAAGTAGTTGGGACAGAGGTTCAGCTCCTTCTAGCACCTCGCTTGCCTGTGGCCCCCCTGTCACGGACACAGGTAGATTTTTGTTTAAACCATGACAACTACCCAGAATGCAGCATAAGGGAATTTTTGCCTAGAACTCCGGAGGACTATTTGTAACTCAGAAAGGTCAGAGATAGAAAGTTCACACTGATTTCTGGGTCACCAGCCTCACAGCATTTTTGGTTTTTAAATGATACATAAAGTTCTCAATAGCACTGCTCTAGTCGGTAGTTCTTTCCCTTTCCGTGCAGCTTGCTCTGTGCATGGCTTGTGAACCGCTATTCAGGTCAGACAGCTGCAGCCCCAAAGACCTGCCATAAATGTACAAATTCTACCAGGATAATGGCTTGGTAGTGGAGAAACAGGATGCGCAGTCATATGGCTCTCACACATACCTTGTACAACCAGCTTGGCTCTGGACTGGGCATCACCAATGTCACAGGTGTACACGTCACTGTCACTTTTCTCCAGATTTTTTATGCACAGCTGCAGGTTTCGTCCCTTCTGTGCCCTCTTGTATTTCCTGCCAGGCCTGAGCTCAGCAATGCCTTTCCTCCATATGACGAAGGATGCGGCTTTCTCGCTCTGACATGTAAAAAGTGCACTTCCACTTTCTTCAATTTTCACATCTGAAAGTTCCTTGATAAAGTAATTAGGTTTTTCTGGAAGGAAAAAAAAAAGGATGTGGGTGTAGGACAAAGGGATTTGTTACCCCAACAAGTCCCAAGCATACAGAGGTGTCTTGAATCTCCTTTGCCCTCATTTCAGAATATCACATAGAGATGCAAAGAGTCTAAGAAGACCACAGAGTCCACCCATTTACATAGGTTTGATAATTCCAGTAGATATCTGGAAAGTTCAATACCATTATACATGCGCTGTTAGGATCTCATCTGATAAACTGCATATAGTTTTGATTACACATATTCAATATAGACTAATTCAGATTGCCATCTTTTCTTGGCTCACTAACAACCAAGATCATAGAACCATAGAATGATCACAGAATCATATAGTGGCCTGAGAAGAAAAGGACCTCAAAGAGCATCTAGTTTTAAACCCCCTGTCAAGGGGCCACCAACCACTAGACCAGGCTGCCCAGATCCACATCACACTGGAGAATCATTCGGTTTCCAGATTATTTTAAGGAAAAGATTTTAATCCATCATATTTTCTGAAAACTAAGAATTGATCCTGCTCAAGGAAAGAGAAGAGAAAAACATCACCCACAGGCTGCAGATATTTACCTCGACTTCTCTACATGCCATCCCCAGTGTGCTTTTCAACTCACCTTGCACAGTGACCCTGGCTTTTGTTATGGAGTCCTCTGTCTCACAGGGGTACTCCCCACTGTCCTTGGCAGTAGAGTCATGGATGATCAGAATGGCCCACTTCCCTCCTGCTGCAAGTCGTACTTCTGGCTTTTTCTGATTGCTTTGCCATCCTTGTACCACCTGATGTTCAAATCCGGTTTTGACAGCTCACAGCTCAGGCTGATGTCCTGTCCTGCTGCTGCTGTCTTATCCTCCAGCTGTTTTGAAACCTCAGTAGGTTTTCCTGGAAGAAAACATTGCTTTTTGAGTAACATACAGTTAGGGTAGGATGCCTCTCTCAAAATACATGCATCTACATGCTGGAGATAAGTTAGAGAGGCACTTGCAACAGAGGCCATCCTACAGCCAGCAGTAATCTGCAAAGTACAGACAATAGAATTCCAGGCAGCATTTATTCTCTCTTAAATCTACCCAATTGAGGATGATGAACCATGTCTGAAAACTGCCTCTTTCTTCTCTCCACTCATCACACTGGGAGCCTCGGATGATGCTCTCAGATGCACATGTTCTAGATAGGAATTTGTTGTACAGCTAGATGATGTGAAGGCCATCCCTTCAGCTTATACTTAGAGGATATTTGCTCCCACAGTTCCCTCAACAGAGCATTCCTGATTTACTGTTAATGGAACAAGCTGTAGTGAGATGCCCATTTCCAACACTACCCCAGTGCTTTGGGTAGTTCTCACATTTGTGTAAAATGTTTCCTCCTTTTACTTATTTTTAAGAGAAATTCTCAGTGCTTCGAGGTTCAAGTAGAAGGTTGCTATTCACTTTAACCATATTATGAGTTAGCTCTCATGACAATCTTATCAGAAGACAGTTGAAGGAATCAGACCCCAGAATC
Organism: Coturnix japonica; assembly: GCF_054131305.1. Taxonomy (NCBI): domain Eukaryota; kingdom Metazoa; phylum Chordata; class Aves; order Galliformes; family Phasianidae; genus Coturnix; species Coturnix japonica. The sequence continues at coordinate 1,134,644 of NW_028188947.1, forward strand.
TCTCCCATCTCATTACCTTTCACAGACAGAGAGGCTTTGGAGGTTAGACCACGGGCAGTAAAAACGACTTCCCCAGCGTCAGTAGGAGTCACACTTTTGATAAGGAGAGTATATTTCCGACTCACGTTAGAAGCTTTAAATTGCCCACCACTTTCCACTCTGCTTCCATTCAGTGTCCACTTGAACTCATCAATGCTTTCATGGGACGGAATGCATTCAAAAGTACAATCTTCTCCCTCCTGGATTTCAGTGTTTTTCAGCCGTTTGGTAATGCCACTATTCAGCTCTGGAAGGTAAGAGATAGGTTAGTATGAGGTTTATATGGAGAAAAGGCATTTGTGACTGACATGAGTAGCAGTACTGGTGTTTTAACTCAGGATTTGCAGAACATGGCTGTGTTCCTTACTGATGTATTCTCTAAGACATTCTCCACTCAGAATTACCAGAAAGCTATAAAAAAAAAAAGAGACGTGAATCTCTTGTCTTTGCTCTGGAAGAACTACAATTAGAGCAGCTCAGTCCATGGAGCAGAATGAAGATTCAATGAGCTACAGAGGGAACAACCTAACAGAGAGGACAACTCTAGGATGCTGCGTGAGAAAAAGGGTTTTGCCTATGACAAGAAATTAAATGTTTCTATTAGCTAATTTGTTACCATCCTACCCCTACTGGTGTTCAAACCATTTCTCCATTTTAGGGATGTTTAGAAAGGAAATATTTCCAGGACATTCTTGATGTGTTTGGTGATTTTCATGGTAAAATGAGATACATTTACATCAAAAGCAATGGGAATTTTCCAGACATCACTGTGCTAAATTGCAGTAATACACTTCTATTGTAGAAACTATTAAGGCTCGTGGGGGAATAGGTGTAAGACACTGAATGTGCTTTCAGCACTCCTTTACTTTCCACAGTACTTACCCTGAATGCCGACCTTTGATTTGGCAACATCACGGACAATATCACAGGTATAGAAACCTGCATCTGACTTCTCGAAGTCATGGATAAGGGGACATAGGGTCTTCCCAGACTGTACCAGCTCATACTTGTTGCCAGAAGTGAGCACAACACCGTCCTTCTTCCACACTGGTTTGACCTTCTCTTTAGAGACTTCGCATTCCAATTTAATCACACCCCGCTCCTCACCAAAAACATCATCCAAGGACTTCATGAAGACAGCAGGCTTCTCTGCAATTAAAAGGGCAAAACAGAACAATGTGATACAGAAGTTGAGACATTTCCAGTTGCTTTCAGATTTTTAAAGAGGGATAAATAAATCTTTACCAGCACTGACGACACCAATATAGAACCTAAAGCGGTTTCATGTCTGTTGACTGAATGCACTTTATGTAATTCTGAACTAATCAGTAGGAGAATACAGGGAACAGGAGGGACAGCCTGCATTGCCTTGGGTGGGACTGATATCATATGAAGTAATTGGGATGCAGCTCTTCTAAAGCTGGAGAGCCGGCATTGCCCTCACGTACAGCAGAGCTCATACAGCAGGCCTCAGGATTAAGAGGATGAGCTGCTGAACAATTTTGATTTTCCTGTTTTATTGACTCCTTTTATCTATCTTCTATTTCACACATCAGATGTTTATAATGGGGAAAAAACACCCACCAAATGCAAAAGAAAGGAGAAAAATGAAATCCTTCAAACTCTGGAGTGCATAGAGTAAAAGAGCTTAATTGCTGGGGAGATCAGATTAGAATCATAGTATCCTTAGAATTGGAAGAGACCCTTAAAGGCCATCTAGCCCAGCTCCCCTGCAATAAACAGGGACATTCACAGCTAGATCAGGTTACTCACAGCCTGGTCATTAGTCATCCCAGAGGCAAAACACACACTGAATGAGCTCTCCCTGCAGTCATAAATACTTGGAGACAACAGCATTGACACTGCATGGCACTGAAGCAGTAAAAGAAATTGCTCTTGTAACTCTTCTTGTGTTAAGGAAAATGATGATAAAAAGCAATGGAATGCTATGGCAGGACACCAAAACCATCCTCCTTCGTTGATATCTGCTGCAATGGAACCTTCCACTGGAAGAAAGCCCCTGATGTCTTGTCACCCCAGAGAGGTGAGCTTTAGAAGCAGGACTGCTGCACAATAGAATGAACTGGGGCTCCTTAGCATCTCTTATATCCAGGAGGGGTGTGATCAGACCCACCTATCACCTTCAGGCACGTGCTTTCTGACACCTTGTCTGACTTCACTGTCACTGTGCCAGCATCCTCAGGCTTAACCTGCTTCATTGTCAGTTTGCAGCAATTGCCAACGTTCTTGATGTCCTTGTAATTGTTGGTGTAAATGAGGTTGCCATTCAGGAACCATTCCATGTCCTCGTCATCATGGGACAGCTCGCAGGAGAAGACAGCAGAGCTCTCTTCTTCAATTTCTACATCCTGCAAGTGCTTCGTTACTTCTACATTGCGGGCTGTGGGGAAACAAGGTGAACTGTTACCACTGTTACTATAAATCATACTGGGATGTGGTAGAATGGTTGGACTAGACGATCTTTGTGTAGTATTCTCAGTGAAGATTATACATTTATAAAGTTAGCAGGAGAGAACGGCAGAAATCAACCTCAAGAAAAGAAATCTGAGGTGAAATAGGACATGTAAGAGACCACCCCCCCTGCTCTTACCTTCAGCTGTCAGCGTGGTTTCAGTCTCTGCAATTCCTGCCTTGCACTTGTACACACCAGCATCATCGGGCTTCAGCTTCAGAATCTTGAGCTCTGCTGAATGCTTATCCCTCTTGATCTTGTACTTCTCAGAGGGCACGATGGGTGTGTGGCCCTTGAACCATTTCACAACCTTTGGAGAAGGCCTGAAGTCACAGGACAGGATGACAGAATGACGTTCCAAAGCTGTCTTGTCCTCCAGCTTCCTGGTGATTTGTATATGGTAATCTGCAAAGCAGGGATGGAAGAGAAGAAAGGATGAGGACAATTGGAAGAAGAGGAAAGTCTCTTGCGTCTGCTCCATTTCAATTAATCTCATGTTCACAATGGTTTTTTGAACTATTATTGAATATTGAACTATTTGAACTAAAGATAAAAAAAACGATTGTCTATAGGGAATGCCATTGACTACATTTCTATAAAGTAATACTGTATATTATCTACCAAATGCAAGGTCCAGCTCTTGTTCTGTGCTTATTAAATTGCTCCAAATTGTTGAGGCTTTTATTCAAATAAGAGAGAGTTAAAAATATAACAAGTACTTTAGGATGTGAATGGATAATCTTACGCTGGGGACAACAGCGGACAAAAAGCCTGGAAGTTTCTTTCAGATGAAATCAATGAGAAATGGCATCAAACTTATGTCCTACCAAACTTCAACTTGTCTAGTTCTGAAATACAATTAATTTCACCTGATTTGACCTCTTTGGTATAGCCAAGGACAAAACCTCAGCTCTGTAGATCTGAATAGTAAGCACATCACAGCTATTCAAACAGATCTTTTACTGAGATGCAGCTGTCTCATTTAGTGTCCAACGACTTTGAACTGGAAATGGAGCAGACCCTCCAGACACACACACAATATTTCAAAGACCCCAGTGAAGGAAGGCTGTACGTTAATTAATTCTTCATCTTCATGATGTAAACCAAGCCAGGATATGTTACCTCTGACGAGCAGAGTTGCTGTGGATTTTGATTTGCCAATTGAGAACTGAATGGTGCTTGTCATATCAGTGGTGGTTTTCGGTATGATCAGCTGGTGGATGGTGCCTTCTTGCTGCATAATCAAGTTTCTGCCAGCCTGTAAGACTTCCCCACGTAGGAATACCACTTGGGAGGTTTCACAGAAGGAATGGATATCTCGCATTCAAATTTGGCTTCTTCAGGCTCAGTCACATCCTCATCACACAGCTCCTTTACTAGATTAATGGATTGCTCTTTAAGAAGGATGGAACAAGAGAAAGCAGAGATTTAGAAGGAATGTAAAATACCCTTACATTATCACCCTACTTACTCACGTCAGCATTACTGCACATGAACACTACACCTATCAGCACAAAATGCCTTAAAACGTCATTAAAAATAATAGAAAGAAAGGAATGTTGTTAAGAAGTCAGACAATAAGACTGACAACCTGAAGAGAGCCCAGATCTTCTGATTCCCAGTCCAACATCCAAATCAAACCATGACCTTCCCATACCGCTATCAAAATCCTCGCATTACGAAATGGAATATAGGTTCAATGAAACACGGACGTTGATAATTATTTTGGATAAATACAGCAACTTAGCTCTGAACAACAAGTTTTCTCCTAGTAAAGGTCTCTGTAGCTCAAATGTAATGACTCTACTTAGGAGAAATTCATTTTCCAGGATTTTCTTGCCCTTATAATTGTAACAGTGGCAAAGGTGGGGACTGAACTCTTGAGTAGTGTGCTAACTCAAATGTCTCCCTTTTCTTTATCACACTTAACATCATATATATACCTAGCATTGTATATATTAAAAAAAAAACAAACCCTGTGCTCTTTTCAAACATACAGAGAAAATGAAGAAAAAGTCAAGCTATGTTTTTATCCCTCAACGTTCAAACACAAATCTGAAGTCTAGAGGTAGAAAATCCACCACCTAAGAAAATAATCTGTTTTACTTAGCAAAAGTAAATTCCAAAAGAGAAGCTGCATATTTTGTGGGCAGAAAGGTAGGTAGGTAGGAGTTTTAATTTCTGTGAAAGGTTCTGGTGGTGTTTAACCTCCTTGACATTAAAGCAAAAGTTGTTGGCTGGTTTATAACATAAGATAATTTAAGCAAAATCGTCATCAGAAGCATAAGTACCTTTCACTGTAAGATGGGCACTTTTTCTGCTACAGATTTCATTTCTGCTGCATCCTTGACTTGGACACGTGTATAAGTCAGCGAGTAGCTCTTTCCTGAAGCAGAGAACCACAGAGTCACTAAGGCTGGAAAAGACCACTAAGGTCATCTAGTCCAACCTCCAACTCATCCCTACCAAACTGTGCTCTTGAGAGCAAACCCACAACTACACTTGGCTTCCTTGAGCAAAGAGCTCTGAGGCACATGGCCAGGCTGAGCATCATCCATCTGGTTTCACAGCATCACTGCCTGTTCTCTCATGTCAATGAAACCACCCATTCCCCCACATCCACATCCCCACCAAAGCGGAATCTAAACATGGCTTCTACAAGGACTGACCGAATGCGGCCACCGTCACCATTAAAGTACCTGAGACAGAAGGATCACACTCACTGTCAGACAAAACCTCTTTGGAGAGGTGAACTGACTGCCCTGGTCACCCCCACTTTGGAAAGAACTGCACTCATTTCCTACCTGCTCCTGGCAGTGTGGGATGGTGGGATAGCATCACACTTCCCACACTAAGCTTCCCACCTGTCACTTGTTCCACCCTAACCTCAGTCCCAAAACAAAAGGGGAACTCCCTTCTGAACAATCTTCACTTCATTTCAGATGTCTTATATGCTTGATCTCCAACCCACCCCCCACTCAGGAGAAAAATCCCCCTCTTACACCCTACCATCTTGCCGCATTCTGATGTTGTCATCAGCCTTCAGCTTGTCCTCTTTGTACCACTGGCTCTGAACCTCATCGAGTGAAATCTCACAGACAAAAGATGCACTCCCATATTCATTCACTTCCACATCTTCCAGTGCTTTAACAATCTTGATATCTCCAGCTGTGAAGCACTAGAGATATATTTGTCAGGGTATTTCCAGAACTGAGTGCAGCATCTTTTCCTTACACATATTTGCATAGAAAATAAGTAGGATTTTGTTTTATTCTAAACCATCATCCATTCCTGAGTCTTTTCTGTCTTCAACACAGTCAATGCATTATTGCCCTTGAACTTAAAGACAGACTTACTAGCTACAACGGAGCTCCCTGCAAACAGTCTTCATGGAAACCAGAATCTAATTTATTCTAAAACCTTCCAAGCAAAATTAAGGGTAGAAAAACAATAGAACTGACTGAATCTTTAAGGTCATTTAGTTCCAATCCCCCTGCTATAGGCAGGGACACCTCCCTCCAGACCAACTCTTCTCCTCAGGGTCAAGGCTTCTCTCAAATCATTCTCCTCTAAGCCTGTGCCTGTGCTTGGGATTGCCCTGACCCAGGTGCAGGGCCTTGTACTTGGCCACACTCAAGTTCATGAGGCTGCCAAGGGCCCACCTCTCCAGCCTGTCCAGGTCCCTCTGAGTAGCATCCCTTCCCTCTAGCACATCAACAGCACCGCTCAGCTTGGTGTCATCTGCAAACTTGCTGAGGCTGCATTTGATTCCACTGGCCATGTTGCCTACAAAAATGTTAAAGAACACTGGTCCCAACACCACCCTCCACCTGGACACTGAGCTATTGACTGCAGCTCTCTGAGTGTGACCATCCAGACAGTTCCCTATCCTGCAACTGGTCCATCCATCAAAACCATTTTTCTCCACTTTGGTGACCAGGATGTCATGCAGGACGGGATCAAATGCTCTGCACAAGTCCAAGTAGATGATGTCAGTTGCTCTCCCATTATCCACTGATGCTGTTACTCCATCATGAAAGGCCACCAAGTTTGTCAGGCATGGCTTGAATTTGAGGAAGCCATATTGGTTACCACCAATCACCTCATCTTTATTTTCCAAACTATGCCAAGGAGAACTAGACAGAACTCTACAATGTCGTGTCACTACAAACCTGTCTGAACCATTGGCTTCTCTGCATGCTCATCACTAGTCTCTCCTTAGCTTGTGTGCCCACAATGTATGGGGAATGTCAGCCACAAATCTTACCTAGGGGACATCTTTGCTTCAAAATCCCTTGAACATCACACAATCCCTTTTAACTCTCCAGGTCTGCACTTATTTATGTCAGAATCAGAACTTATTTCTGTTCTACTATTTCCCTTTCCTTCTGAAGGGCCTGGATACAACTTGGATTAACCTCAGGAGCAGAGTTCCTGCATAAAACAGCCAGGACTGAAACAGCAATCCAGCCTGGTTGCAGACTGAGAGAGAAAATGAGAGTTCACCACTTGTGAATAATGAGACTTCTCTTATTTCCCTGGGAAGTAATGCTCACTTTTTTACTTTGACGGAGCTCCTTCCCATCCTAGAAGGGAAAATATCAAAGTCAGATCTCCATTAGTCCTTCCATCTCTGCACTGAGCAAATGCAGCCTTCAGATCAATGCTTAATTCACCCACTCCCCTAGAATTAATGGAACTGTGCTTACTGGAACATATGCTGAAGCTTAAGCACAGTGCAGTGTTTTCAACATGTAGGAATGGCTATAGAACATGCAGAAATTCTGGCTGACCTATGACAGCTTAAAGCACTGCGGAGGACTGTTAACAAGCCCGTTTGGACATCACCTTGAATAAATGACGTTATCCTCAAGTAAGGGAAGGAACAGCTGAGCACTGGGGAGGTACACAAAGTGCCAGAGCAAATTCTCACACTGTCAGGTGCAAAGAAAACTGAGATTTCACCCAAAAACCCAGTTCACAACAAGGCTACAAAATCCTGGCTGAGAATTTCTGTGTTAGAGTTGAAGCTCAAGACTGTACTCCAACCAACAATATTTTGTGCAGCAAGACCTCAGGAGTTCACAAGAAACCCAAAACAAACTTCCATTTCAACTTGATAAATGAACTCAGGACATAATAACAAAGAGTGCTGATCTGGGCAAGTAAAAGAGCATAAAGAGAAGAGGGCAGTGCAAAAGCTATCAAGCAAAAGCTCAGACTCGCATCCCTTGGAAGTGAAATTAAAGCCTCTCATTCATTTCCAGAGAAGTCAGAAAGGAAAATACCATTACATGCCATACCTTGAACCACTTGACGTCCACGTTGAGCCTGGACAGCTGACACTCACCTCTTTCAGCACCTGCTACTGGTTTATAAACACAGGTTTTGGCTCTGAGGGAAAAAAAGAAAAAGTATTGACTGAGGGACTGAAATGAGACCATCTTGCAGCTTTGTATGCACAGGTTGGAACAGGTTTAGGTTACCACTTGTGCCCAAACTAATAGCCTTCACTAGAGAATATCAGCTATTCTGTTGAAACAAAGTGTCAAATCTAGGCAAGAAAGAACCTAGGAACTGAAGGAACCAAGAGGGTCCTTGAACACCAGTCCCATGGTTGCAAGTCACTATGCAAACATATTGAACCCAAAAGAACATCTGACCTGCAGGCAACCAAAACCTGAGTTCCTTTTACTTAAGACCCACTGTGAAACATCAAAACACATAAACATGTGATAGTTACCCCTGGGCAGCCTGTGCCAGTTAATTCTGGGGGCAGACCTGCCATTATGAAATATTATGCTAACATGACAAAGAGAGAGAAGAAAAGCAAAATTAAGACTAGCTGACAAGCCTTGGCAGGAAGTTCTTTTCTCCATAAATTTAGTCCCATTATTCAATTCTGTTTGGAGCTGTCTCCATGCCTCTCTGGAGTTTGGTCTTTGAGAAGAAGCAATTAAGTAAGCTCTCCAGTGTCAAAGTGCATACACTACTCTAGGGATTTGTTTTTTCTCCATGGATCAACAAGTGTGACAAGCAAGGAGAATATGATGAAGAGCCTCATGCATACTCAGTGTAAAAAAGAAAAAGGCAATTGTTGCTGGGAAGAAGGTTCATTTGCATTTGTGTCATCTGCAGAGGGTACTGCAGAAATGGAAAGTCTTCCACTGGAGCAAACAAAGGGCTCTCATTTATTGCAATCAAGGCCAAGCGTGTGGATCTCAGAGATCAGACCTACACCCTGAAGCAAAACAGACTTTCCCTGCGTGGGAAAGTTCAGTTTCTCTCTACATCTGTGTAAGAAAAAGCCCACCATGGAATGACAGCTAAGTAAACATCCCTGTGACTCTTCACAGGTCTCTTCTACGTTTGGGATCACTGCTACAAAAAGAGCTGTTGACATCATCTCTCATGGCCACCCTGACAGAAGAGCAGGAAGGCTGGGATGTTCTTTTTCCTATCTTTCCCTTGACTTCCTCTATATCTTAGGGACGAATCACAGGACAGAACACAGAAATCAAATGGCTCTACAAAGCAGATTGGCCAGTTCAAGTCAAAACAGCCACTGAAAACACCCCAGATGCTGTCTGACAACAGCTGGACTGTCGGGGAGTCAGGTGAATGCAGTCTGCTGGCCCTGGGCTGGAAGAGGACAGCCCAGACTGTCACATACCTTTCACTGAAAGCTGATAGAGCATTTTATCCCCCTCACAGATGCACTGATAACTTGCAGCATCATCCATTGAGTCATTGTGAATTTTCAGGGTGTGTTTCTTCCCCACAATGTGCAGTTCATATTTTTCACTGGCCTTGAGCTCCTTCCCATCCTTCATCCACTCCACAGTAGCACCTGTGTCTGAAAGCTCAGCCTGCAGTTTGGCTTCCTCACGCAGCTGAGCGCAGATCTTTTCTACATCTTTGCCCTTATTGGTAAATCTCACTGCAGCACCTGTCAGGAGCAAAGGCCTCGTTATTTCAATTGATATCAGGCTAACGTGGTCAATGTTTGCTGCAACATCTCTGAAAAAGTATCACCTTTTGTTCCTGCACTCATCATTGTGTCAGTGCTGAGCAATTCAAGATATTTCATTTGGTCTTCTTGCAGGATTTAGTAAGTAAAAATCAACCAAACATCTCCTTCTACTGATTAAGAATGCTCTAAACATGCTTCTGCAGAGGTTTCCACCCAATGACAAACAGCTCCTCCCATCATGAATGTTTATTTGTTCTATTTGGTCACGCAAATCTGATTGAAAGAGTTATTATTGGAATGATTGCTCCCCTACTTCTAAACTATTCCAGTGCAATCAGAAAGGCTGTCTGAACCTGGAGCTGAAAGTACTGCTCCATGGTGATGCAGTGGTAAACCTGCTGACTGAATGCACTGGCCAAGAGCTGTGAACTGCAGACATTCATCAGCTGGCATGAAGCAATCTGGTTCAGATACCAAGCAGCTGGGTAGACTGGCTTACCCTACACTCAGTGCTATCATGTTTAGGTCATTACCAGGACTCACGTCAGTCCATGGGATGCAATTTCAGGTATTTGGTACAGTCAGTGAATGCCTGCAGCCCCAGTTCTAATCATCAGATCACAGCAACTATGCATTGACTGTAAGAGGAAAGGAGAAGGATCAAAGCAAATACCTCTCACTCTCATCTTGGTGCTGACATCAACATTTTTGGCAACAAATTTCACTTCTGCTCCATCATCGTTCTTGGTGACGTTCTTTATGATTAGGCTGTGAGTAGTTTGGGTTCTCTTGATGATGCAGGTCTCACTTTCCTGTAAGACTTTACCATTGAGGTACCAAGTGCCGCAACACGTTGTTGTAAGGTCAATAGTAAACATGGCATCCCCTCCAGGTACAGCTTCACCAGTTGTTAGGGGGGATTTCACAGCCAGGACTGGGTCTGAGGAAGAACAACATGTTTGTCTTAATGCTCTTTAGATGCAAGTCTGGTATCTCATTTAGAGATGGAAGATTAAATCATAGGTACATTTCTACTTCTCCCTTTGCATGAGTGCTGGAAGAAGCACTTCTGTGCTTAAGGTCTGTTACAGAAAGTTCTGCCTCTTGCACATGTGAGATATCAAAAGATAAGGATATTCATCTCTCTGTCACAGAAACATAACTTGTATCACTTTAGTGGTAGCTGGAGGTTGATATGAGATAGGAGAACTAGGAATAAAGGAAAGCCTTTGGTGTGTTAATGCACTACTATCCTTAAAGTCAAAGGAAACATCTTTAGGGAGCCAACACAGCTGCTCAGCACACACTGACCCATTTCCATTGGGGTTTTTGTTCTTACCAAGGTGCACGCTCCCTGGGAATTCCAGAGACGGGCTCTGTCCATGCGCATTGACTGCAGACACTCGGAACTGATCATCAGCCTCTTCAGACAGATTGCTCACCGTGAACTCTGGGACGGGGACATGAGACTCGTGGCACCTCACCCACGTGAAGCCAGTTAGTTTATTGGGTTCCACATGTAGCCATGGATTGGAATGGGGAGGTGCATCTTCGGAGGGGACCATGCCAGCGTCACTGAGGTTTCTGTTTTATTTTTCACCACGGGGTCAACTGGGGGCTGGGTGGGAGGTTTTCTGGGAGCTGAACAGAAATAAATACAGAAATATTAGCATAAGGTCATTTAGGCTGGAAAAGACCTTCAAGATCAGCAGACTCAACTTTCAGCATGACCTACTGAGTCCCACCATTAACTACTGTGCTTCCTGAGGACATACATGACAAGCTTATCCCTGTAGGTATTTGCATAGTGAATATATTCACCCTCTGGTTGCTTTGGAACATTTTACAGGTTAAAATCCCATCAGACTTTTTCACTGTGTGCAGCCACTGATACAGGCAGGAGGCTGGGAATTACCTGATGGGCTCTAGTTACAGACTACTGACACAGTAAAGGATTGATTTCATTTCATTTTGGCCATCAGAAAGTTTGGTGTCTGGTTTCAGTCACCCATCTAGACTCCAATTATAATCATATGGAGAACAGCACATTTAGGAGAACTCATCTCATCTTAATAAACCTGAATGAAATCACAGAATCATAGGATCATGGGAGGGCTTGGGTTGGAAGAAACCTTCAAGATCATTAAGTGCTAGATGCCAAAGGTCCCACTAACATAGCATGAAGCCGAAAGCTAGACGCTGGTATCAGATCTCCTGACCTTACCATCAGAAATTGAGATGTCATATTTTGCTCAGAGGTGCCTGCTTGTAGGAGGGACAGCTTCCGAGCTTTTTCTGCTCCAGGAACCAGCTCGAGCTTCAGAATTTAAACAGCAGTCAGAAATTAAACTGAGCTTTGTCACCTCCATCAAATAGATGTGGTTGGGTGGTACAGCTTTCCAAATAACTTAGAAACTGTCACAACAATCAGATGCCTACCTTTAATTTTTAACTTGTTAATACATAGAGCTTAATAGTATCAGAATGCCCCAAGCACTTCAGATAACAGGACAGCTGTAAACCCTTCTTTAAGGATTCCTTTGTTTAACCACTGAGTAACTGTAATTCAGTGGTGCTGGTGGGAGAAGGGAAGTCCTAATCTTCCCAGATGGTGAATAGAGTTGATGTTCACATGCAGACTGGTGCTGAAGCAGAGCCAGAAACCACTCATTTGGGAAACACAGCACCAAGAAAATAATGTGAATAGCTTCATAAAATCAGGCAGCTTCACCCAAATTTCATGGCAGGTCCATTATTCTTCCTATTTTCAGGAAGAAATGTTTTCCCTTATTCTTGTAGTTTTATTTTCTTTTCCTTTCCAGCAAGCAGCTTTGTAGCTTACAAATTGTTTTCTAATCACCTCCTGGTGTGGACAAATCACACAGGTTTGACTCCATGTTTTACATAGTTAGCATTTTATATTTGTTCCAGTATGGAACTGTACAGTCATAGAATGGCCTGGGTTGAAAAGGATCTCAAAGATCATCCAGAATCACACAGAATCACAGAATCCTTCTGCAAAAGAAAACACAAAAGCTACAGGGACTTGGAACTTCTTTGTATATCGAGATCAGAAAGAACTGAGAAGTTTTCAAGTACAAAGAACTTACTTTTCCAGATTGCCTTTTCCAGACTGCTGTTCCAGCAGTGACAACAAGCGCAGGCAGCCCGGAGGACATCGCAGACATTGATGATCGGCTGGCATGGATCAGCGAGGATGAGTTTGGGCACAGCACAGCTGGCAAGGGATGCTGGGGTGGCTGCAGCAAGACAAGAGCTCCTCCAGCCTGAAGATATCCATCACCAGAAGAAAAAGGACAGGGTGAAAGTAAGGAAGACGCGCAGACGAGAAGAGCAGAAAGGGAGATGAGGAAGGAACTTGGTGCAGTGGCAATTCTGGGGGAGAAATTGTACTCTGATAATGTTACACTCTGAAATTCAGTGTTGCAATTTGGAGGAAGGAATTATTGGGGTGGGAATCTGGGGGGCCATTGTAATACCAGAAGAATTTTACAGAGCAGCAGCCATGCATCAAGAGAAGGGCTTCACAGAGCAGCAGCTGTGGAGGGAGAAACAGCATGAGAACCAAGGACACCTCTAGGAAAAGAATGAGTAGCTTGTGGCTTTCAAGGGGGATCTTTGACCAGGGGTTGTTATTGCGGTAGCTTTCCTCCAATTGGTGTCTGTGGTTTTTAAACACCCTCGTCTGTCTGCTATAAAAGCATGGCTTTTCGGGCAGTCGATGGACGCAGCCATATTTAACCATACTGCTGTCTGGCTGTTTGTCCTAGCACGCTGACCTTTTGCCTTCAGGTTTGCCAACTACTGTCTCAGGAACCAGAGTTATTAGGCATTATCCAGGTTATCTTGTGCTTCTACTATGTTAATAGATTGGATGTGAATCCAATGGGGTCTGATGTTACCAATGGTGCTGGAATCTGCGGGATAATCATTGAATGTATTAGCAATGCTCGGTTATGATGCTATTACCTCTCTTATATCCAACTAATTTGGATTTTTCAAATATGACCACGCATCACTTGAGAGGAAGGCGCACGCTCATAGAACTGAATGGGAGAGTTGATTTCATTTTCCAAGCAGGTGTTCCACTTGGGCTCTGTATCACGCACTGGCCATGCGGATATGGAGTAAAACTGGAAGAAATCCCTCAGACCCTGAATGCAGGAGAGAATGTGTGGTGGGTGAGAGAGGAAAGGTGCACTTTGAAGCAGGGGACGCCCTGCTGGCACTGCCTGCCGCATCCACCACCAACACGGTTTGCTCTTTATCCTGCTCCACAGCTGCTGCTCTGTCAAGTCCTTCTCTTGATCCATGGCTGCTGCCATTCTTCTTGGATTACAACAGGGGGCTGGGAGGTTTTTGGCAGAGGGAGGGAAGTTGATTGGGGGTGGGAGTTTTAGAGGGTGGGATCAGAAAGGATTGTTAGGGTGGGAAATGGTTGGGAATACTGTCATTTCTTGACTGTTTGCTATGTTCAATTATTAAATGTCTTTGCTATATTTCTGCCTGCCTGCAGCCGCTCCTTCAGTTACAAAGCCCACCTCCCCAGGCCCCCGGGCCCACCTTCAGGGCAATGTGAAAGGGCAGCAGAAAGGGCAGTGTCCCAGATCTGCCACCACCATTGGACCCATCCCTCCCCTCCTCAGTCAGTTCTGCGTGGGAATGGAGGGATGAGAAAGGGGGATGGACGGGAATTCTGGGAGAGCTGAGTGGCTCAGCCTGGAGTGGAGGAGGCTCACTGCCATCCCAGACACAGCCATCAGTCCCCAGGTGCAGAGAGGACTGAGCCAGGCTGCACCCTGCAGCACCCAGCAGCAGGATCCCAGTCTGAGGCCTGCCTAGGTCGTGTGGCTGCGCTGCAGGCTGAGCTATGGAGAAAGCCCCACTTGGAGATTTCTTCGCTCCCTGAATGTTCCCCCCTTTCTCCATCTTGCTCTGCTCCATCCCCAGCCGCAGCCCGGCGTCCCCGACATGTTGCTGTGCTTGCAGAGCTGGACTTGGCCCTTGACCTGTACAGGCCCCTGTCCCCACCTGTCGGATATCCACCTTGCCTTCTCACCCCTCTCTCTAGATCCAGTTCATGCCCCATCTATCTCACCTCCATGTCCCACCTACGTCCTCTCTACGTCTTTTGGTCTCCCCCAAACCACCCTCACGGTGCCTTACCTCCTGGCAGGCTCAGGGAAGGAGCACCCGGTGCCCTGAGCCCACAGGCCCAGCCCTGCACAGCACTGCACACAGCACTGTCATGGCGGCGCCCGGTGCTGCCGCACAGCATCCTGGGAGTGGTAGTTCCTGCGGGGCCTGCAGCTCCCAGCAGGCCCTGCAGCTCCCAGCAGGCCCGGGCGAGGGCAGAGGGGAGCAGTGCTGTCAGCCGGGAGCTCGCCCAGAGAGCCCGATGTTCGGAGCACTTCACACCAGGAACTTTGGACTAGGCTGCTTCTGTCCACAACGTCCCTGAGCTGCTCAGGAAGCACAACTGTCTCACCCTCTGAGAGCTGGGCTGTGCAAAGGAGGCTGCAGTTGCAGGCTCAGCTCTGCCCTGTTCCAGCAATGCACTTCCTTACAACTGGAGCACTGTCACGCTTGCTTCTTGCTTCAACGGAGCAATCGCCCACCGCTTTGCACACCTCTGTGCTCGTGCAAATGGCCACCACCCCATCCCTGCACACACACACACACACACACACACACACACGTTCCACCCCATCCCTGCACACACACACACACACACACACACACACACACGTACCACCCCATCCCTGCACACACACACACACACACACACACACACACGTACCACCCCATCCCTGCACACACACACACACACACACACACACACACGTACCAC